>NW_006383012.1:1285487-1290078 GCF_000327345.1 Myotis davidii | reverse complement strand
TTTATTGATTTCAGAGAGGAAGGGAGAGGGAGAGAGAGATAGAAACATCAATGATGAGAGAATCATTGATTGGCTGCCTCCTGCACTCCCCCTACTGGGGATCAAGACTGCAACTTCTTGGTCACACTAGCCAGGCTAAATTAATATTCTTTAATACTGTGTGTGTGTGTGTGTGTGTGTGTGTGTGTGTTGCACTTTGGGTGTGAAAAGATTAATAAAACAGAAAGGGTAATTTGATAAATGCAAAGAACACTAAAGCAGAATTTCATGTAAAATAGAGCCATTATAGTGCTTGTTCTCTCTCTCTCTCTCTCTCTCTCTCCCTCCCTCCCTCCTCCATCTACTTATCTCTAGATATTAGCTTCATGTTTCTCTAATTTCAAATACTTTTCCCACATATTCAAAACTTAGGACTACAAGTGCACTCCAGGTTCACAATGTACAGCTTCCTCCTGGACAGGTGCAGATTTCAATGTCTTTCTTTAGTCTATGTCCCCAAATCTCAGGGAAGAGACTCATTGGATAAATTTGAATGCATTAGTTTGCTAAGGCTTCTGTAAGGAAGTACCACCAATTAGGTGGCTTAAAACACAGAAATGAATTGTCTCACAGTTCTGGGAGCTAGAAGTCCACGATCAGTTATTAGCAGGCTTGGTTCCTTCTGACAGCAATAGGGAAGGATTGGTTCCAGGCTTCTGTCCTCAACTTGTGGATGGCTGTCTTCTCTCTGTGCCTCTTCTATGATCGTCCCTCTATGCATGCCACTCCCATTTCCTAATTTCCCCTTCTTATAAGTAACATCAGTCCTATTGGGTTATGACCTATTCTAATGGCCTCACTTTAACTTGATTAGTTCTGTAAAAATCCTATTTCCAAATGAAGCCACACCTGGAAGTACAGGGAGGTAGGGCTTCAAATCATGAATCTGGGGAGAGGGGGTACAAAGCAACTCATAACACATGCTCAGGAGTAAACTTTGCACAACTCCCATGAGTATGATTGGCTAACACCTCACAATAGCTCCCTATCCCTGAGAACTGCTTCAAACAGAAGCTGCCTTGCTTGGAACATTACTCTTTCTCACCAAAGGACTAGGTCAGTCAGAGACAAAGAGTGGCTGACATGGAGGCACAAAAGCCCAGCCTCCTTGCCTCAAAGTTGGGCCAAAAGTGTGTTACAATTTAGGCTCTAGAGCTTCTCATGGATTCTGACTGTGATTTGGTGGCGTCTTTAAGAGTTCTGTGCATTTAGTTCATCTTTACTCAATTTCAAACTCCTTTCTTTAATAATAATTATAAATTTACATAATAATCATTAACAGTAGCACTTTTAAACAATGATTACCCTTTTTATCCATTAGATCTTGTAGCACAAAGCTGAGTGCATTATTGGTAAGTACATATTTGGAAAGAGATCTTGTTAACATGAGGCTTCAGCATCATTTACACAAGGCACATTAAGCAAGCACAGTGGGCAAAACCAATGAAATCTAGGGCACTGACTTTTATGAGATGTAAATGGATTCCTAAAGACTGAATAACATACTAAGAAATGGTATCAAGTGGAAGGTTAGAAATTTACAGTCGTTGCCCCTCATCCATGGTTTCTCTTTCTGTGGTTTCAGTTTCCTGAGGTCAACCTCTATGCAAAATTATTAAATACAAAATTCCAGAAATAAACAATTCATACGTTTTAAGTTGTGCACTGTCCTGAGTGATGAGATGAAATTTTTCTGTCCCACTTCTTCTAGCCTGGAATGTGAGTCCTCCCTTTGTCCAGCATATCTGCACTATATACACTCCCCACCCATGAGTCACTTAGTCATCTCAGTTATCAAATTGTCCCTATATTGTTGTGCTGTGTTCGTGTAACCCTTATTTTACTTAGGAATGACCCTGAAGTGCAAGAGTTGTGATGCTGGCAATTCAAATATACCAAAGTCAAATAATAAAGTACTTCCTTAAGTGAAAAGGTCTGCGTGTGTAGGAATAAAAACACAGTATTTATAAGGTTTGGTGCTATCCTTGGTTTTAGACATCCACTGGCGATCTTGGAATGTATCACCCACAGATAAGCGAGACACAGTTTTTGTAAGAGGAGGGACAGTGCTTTGTCATCATAAAACACTACATTGTGATGAAACTTAGATTAAGAACAAAATTATCCTATCCTCCCTCTTCTCTGATTAGAGGGGATCACACTGGACAAAAACTTTCATGTGCTAAGGGGAGGTGTTTGCTTTTTTAACAAGATAAAGGAAGAGTTTGCTTCAACACAGAATTTCATCTTTGTCAATTCAGGCATTGAAAATGGCTAGCATACTGGTTCACTAAGTGAAGTGATGCACATTTTGAATTTCTGAAAAGAGTTATGGAACACATTTAAAAGACACAATAATCATAATCTGTAATCAATCACAATAATCAAAATGCTACAAAAAGTCATTCCATGGAGAGAACCTGTTTCAGTGAACTAATTCTGAAAATTTATCATTACCATATTTATTATTAGGATGGAAATAACACTCCCAGAGAGACTAAAAAGAGCTTATTATCTGAAATAAGATAATGTCTCTCCTATATTCTTGTCTATATAAATTCCTGAATTTAATCTTGACGGTATTTTCTTACATTTGTGTTGTCCTTTACAATATAAAAAGCTTACTATCAGAGAACTTTTGTTTCTGGCCAAGACAAGGTGGCCTCCTTCCTTTACCCCGACTAAAGAGCCCTGGACATAAGATAATGAGCAAGCACAGGGATTCCCTTTAATATGAAAAGAAGGTGGACTGTCTAGGGAACTCAAGACTTGAGGAACAATAGGGCAATGAGTTTCCTGGGTGTTCCTATTGCTTCCCATATATCCTGGACAGGGTACTGCAGTAGCCTCCAACCCAGTACTGTTGACAGGCACAGCAATATATTTTAAAATTCTCCAAGAAAAGCCTATCTCCCCTATCAAAAGGACCAGAAAATGGGTGGCCTAAAAAATTAGCAATCACCAAACTCCTCCAGCCAAAGACCAACAGAAAAACCATATCCATATACCACGTCAATAGCTTCGATAAGCTGAGTGGGAACTGACCTCCTTCCCGTCTCCAGAGAAGCGTCCTGTGGAAGTAGGCAGTGGAGCTCCCGGTTCTCTGCCCACTGGTATCTGTGGGACTGAGCAGGGAGCTGATTAAATTAAAGTGGTATTTCTAACCCCTTGCCCTAGTAGTGTCAGTAGGGCTGAGGGGAGAGCCGATCTCCATCTCTTGCCTAGTGGTAATAGGGTGTATTCAAATTTCCCTGCAAGAGTATACCAGCAGTAAGCTGAGCCTCCACTTCCACCCAGATTTAACAAGGAGCTGAGAAATGAGGTCAGTTGGAACTGTGTTTACTCATCTTCTCCCTCAGTTCAGAAAGGCTCAGATGGAGCTGAGATTCTGCCAACAACCTGCAGCATAGAGTGATATGAGTCACCTTTTTTTTCCCTCTTCTCTGGTGTCACCTCAGCACAGTAGAGAACTGAATTTGGTCCCACACTTTTACCAGGAAGGTATTAGTGAATAGAGGTGGGAGCAAAACTTCCACTTGATCCATTTTCAATGAAGCAGCACTTCTCTTTTGCCAGTGGGGTTGGGGTGGGCAACAGGAGAAAGTTGAACATGCACGTTCACCTGCCCTCAATAGTGAGAATGCAGGATACAGAATCTCAACGTAATATCCAAACTGTACATAACACAATAAAAAAAGCACTCATTGTATGAGAACCCAGGAAAATAATATCTTGAACAAGAGAAGATCAACAGATGCCAGTAGTGAATGAATTAGATGTTAAAGTTATCTGACAAATATTTTAAAGCAGCCATTCTAAGAATGCATCAATGCACAATTACCAATTAACATGAAACTAAGGAATAAATAGAAAATTTCAACCCATGAATATGTTATAAAAAGGAACCAATTAAAATTATAGAAATAAAAAATTCAATTAAAACAAAATAAAACTTGCTGGATAGGCTCATTAGTGGAAATGACAGATAATGGAATCATTGAATTTGAGGACAGAGCAATAAAATTTACCAAATCTGATTAGCAAAGAGAAAGACCATAAAATAATTAAGAGTATAAGGGTCCTGTGTTATAGTAACAAAAGAGCTAACATGCATATCATCTGAGTCTCAGTAGTAGAAGAGAGAGAGCAAGACAGAAAATATATTAGAAGAAATAATGACCAAAAACTTTCCAAAATACAGCAAGTCTTCAAGTAACATTGTTTTGGTCAATGTTGCTTTGTTGTAAAGTTGATGAGATGCCATAGAAGCTTAACTATTGTTTATATCAATTAGCCCATTGTAAAATTGGTTTATTATATGTGTTTATACTTAAAGTTGTAGAACCTACTAACAATATTAAGTGAAGACATGCTGTATAGTGAAAGACAGAAACCTACAGATTCAAGTGAACTCCAAACAGAATAAACTCAAAAAATATACTTAAACTTCTGAAAATGAAAGACAAAGGAAAAAATTGAAAGGTACATTACTTATAATGAAACACTAATTAGGATGACAGATTTTTTACATCAGAAAACACACAGGTCAGAA
>NW_006383012.1:1253417-1285258 GCF_000327345.1 Myotis davidii | reverse complement strand
TCAACCCAAGTGGAAAAAGCATATTCATTCTCACTTAAACTGTATGAAAAAAAAAAATAAAGCCAAGATTATTAGTCACTTCCACAGATGAGCAAAGTTAGGCTTAAATATAGTTTATACTTGTCAAAGCCACTATACACACACACACACATACATACATACAAGGTGCCTATTTTTCTGAATTACCAGCAATTCTAAGTCAGTGGAATCTGAATACAAGGAGGTTTTTTTTTTCCTTTTTAAGCTGAGAGTGTAATAAATTCAGTAGTTTATTCAGGTTTTCTACTCAATCCCGATGAAGGAGCAGGTTTACAACTATGCCACAGAATGATGGAGGTGTGTGTTCACACACATGCACACACAACAAGCATACCATATACACACATATACACATCCCTAGATTTATCTATATAGATGATGTCTTGGAGATCTTTTCATCTTTACACATACATCTGCTTCAAACTTATTAATTGGCTACAAAATTGCTCTTTGTCTTCACATATTTTAATCTGTTATCTACTTCTCTTTGGTGGAATTGTTAGAAAAAGTGCAGTGATTATTGTGTAGATGACAAGAAGGCAAAAAACCCCACAGAAATGGTTGGAAATGTAAAGAAGAGCCTTTATGACTCAGGGCCTCAAAGATCAAGGTAAGGAATTATAATTTTATTGAATATACAATACAATGATATCTGAGAAAATATGTCCCTGTGTTTCACTAACATAATCAACCCTGCAATAAACATCTTTCTATAAATCTTCATGCACATGTGCAAATGTGTCTTCAAGAACAATTGCTAGAAATGAAGTTATAGAGCCAAACAATTTGCACATTTTTAAAGTTGATAGATATTGACCAATTGTTTTATTGAAATGTTTTGCAGAGATTCAGCTGAAGTGTCTGAGAGCCCTCATCCAAGTTTAGCTACCTCATTATTATAAAGGACTTTAATGATTGTGAACTGTTAGGGAGAAAAACAATTGCATGCAATTGCTCCTCCTACTAGGGCTAAGCTCTATATTCAGCATGTAATATCAAAATTGCATGTTGTTAAAATTATCCTGGAAACTCTCCTGAGCCACCCATAATACGCCACATACACAGTTGGAAATGCACAGCCCTGCACAGTAACATATACGTACCCTGAGGTGAAAGAACCACTGAACCAGATAAAAGGAAGGAGCAAAAAAGTCCCCATGCTGATGTCTGGGAACTCAAACTATTTTTCCAAAAAAACAACAAACAAACAACAACAAAAAAACACAAAAACTGTCAAAACAAACAAACAAACAACAACAAAAAAAACACACAAACTGTCAAAACTCTGGCATTTTTCCTTGATAAGTGGAAGGATCTCCCACACCCTAATTGTTATGTCCAGGTGAAAAGTGACCCACATTCTACATGGGACCTACATGGGACACCACAGCGCCTTGAAAACACCTGTATAAATGAAAAGTCTCTATGCACGACACCCTTATTACAGCCTGTGCCTTATAAAATAAGTTATGCATCACGTTAAATTCACCCTGTAGCTCATGGTGATGCAGGGTAATTTTTGATCTGGGCAACTACTGAGATTATAATGAGCTTCACCTCTATTCACTCCAATGATGAGAAAACCATAACATAAGCCCCTCCATGAAAGAGATACAGGTCTGTGGGAAGGTCTGGGTCAACCAGGATAGGAGGGCAATGTGCTGCTGCAGGTGTTCATTAAGCAGAGTCCCGGAAAGGTGGCTGTTAACAAGGCTGTCTTTCAGAGGGACGGGAGTGAGGCTGGAGATACGATTATTCATTCACATAGTCACATGGACCCCACCTCCTGCCTGCTCCCAGTGATCAATTCAAGCTTCCTCTGCTAGCGATGGATTAATCCAAGGCAAAGATTAAAATATGTGGTTAGAGCCACATAGACCTAGAAAATGTCAGTGTGGATAGGGCCTTGCTACTGAAAACTGAGGCCCAACATAAATGCATGGCCTATTGAAGGTAGCATTATACAGAAGGAAAAATATATCTCTATTATTAATTTTCCTGTTTCAGATGTGATTGTTGCTAATTCATTTTATTTTACAATGTTCCTAAACGTAAGGAAGAGTGAAACCTTACACAAAAGCTACTCTCTCTTCCACACATTAATGCCTTCTTTCATGTGCTTTTATTTAGTTTATTTTTTTATTTTCTTAGTTGTTCTTTAAAATGTTCATGTAAAATCAATTTTATATACTTTGTTGGGGTAAAAAAGAAAACCCAAAAAACCACCAAAAAAAACCAAACAGCAGAAAAAGCCAGATGCCCGATAAGAACTTGACATTCACACCACTAATGTGTTCCATTTAAACATTATATAGTATGAGTGGAACTGAGTTAATGATCTACTGGGGGCAAGATATGGCATATATTCTTCACCTTGTAGCAATCCTACAATACCAATTCTCACATTCTTATGACCATTTTATAGGTGAAGCAATGGAACCCCAGGCTGTTTAAGATAATTATTCAAGATTAGCAAGTAAATAATTAAAATGGATTTAAACTCAAGTCTGTTATTTCTAAAGTGTACGCTCTTTCAACTCCTACATATCACCCCCAACATACAAAGTTAGGAATCGTGTCTTCTGCAATGCTTCTGGGTTTGTTTTTGTTTTTGTATCAGAGGTAGGCGTAATCTCGCTAATCTAGCATCAAATAGAATTAGATTTCACTCAATTGTGAGTAATATAGAGGGAAGACCCACCTGTCTATAACATGTTGGCTTTTAAAATTTTCACATAAACTTCATAACAGTTCATAAAGAAAATAGAACAGAATCTTACATCCCATTTTTATAAAAATAGGAAAACATAGCGATCCAATGAACTGAATATTACAAGGTAAGTTAATGGAAGGGCCAGCCTGGTAACCAGATCTCCTACCTCCAAATGCAGATCTCTTCCCAAGGGATGATGCTGCTCAGACTCCCACAGATACTGACATTTTTGACATTAGGTCCTTTTTTTTTCCTCCTCAAAGAAGCTAAATTTGTTTCCTTCACTCAAGATAGAAGGTTGGAGGTCAATGTGTTCTACCACCAGGCTCACAAGCTGGTGATCCATCCTGGGCTCTTACCCTGCCGCCTCCTTCTCTCAATCCCTCCTGCCCAGAAATGGGCCCTGGAGGAGTTCTGATGGGCCCATGCTGGGAGCTGGCTCAGGATGCTCGGCTGCTTCCAGCGGCTCTGTGGGGACCAGTAGCAGAGGGAGAGGTTCCCACTGTGCCCTGTTTGAACATTGATCTGTTTACTGTATGCAAGCTTAACCTGAAAGAATTGGTCTCTGTGTCTTGCAAGTCCCAGGGACATATATTTAGATAAATAAGCTAACATTTGTAAAGAGCTTTACAAAGTTCTACCACATCCTTAATTTAATTAAATTCTGAGCCCAACCCAACATGTATATACCTGCATTTTGTGATATGAGGAAACTGTGTGGTGATGAAATAACTTGAGTTGACTTAATTTGTGTCATTGAGCCTCTGGGATCCCCTCCCCACTCCCCCATATCACTTTTTTCCTGTTTACTTAATGACTTCACACTATCTGCCTAAGCCTCAGTGGTGGGAATTTCCCCAGGATGAATTCAGAGACCTTACCTCTCAGTATTTCAGGCATCAGGTAGTGAGTAGCTCTTGAATGCCACATGAGAGCCCTCCCAGGATGGAGACACCTCACAGGGAAGAAGAGGCTGGACCACTCAGACATGGGTCCCCTTTTTACTCTGTGGGAAGTAGTGGGTGGGGGTAAGCTTTGTCTTCATGCTTAGTGAATACCATGTGTACTCTGGAATTTTCAATCTCATCTCCTCTCCATTTGCTAGCATAGGCCAGCGCCCCCTCATTGCCAAAGCACCAACTGACCTCTTTTATGTTAGTTCATTCTAGAAGCTTTCAGTTCCTAAGTAGTTTTTTAATTTATTTTTGTAGAGAGAGGAACTTGTATGTGAGAAGCAGGATGGAAGAGAGGTGATAGAGCAGTAGATTTGAGCTTATTGCTGTGCCCTTTACAATCAGGGGCTCTCCCATGCAACTTAGTCTATTTGTATGAGTCCTGGGACATCCACTATATTATCTCTTCCAAGCAATTGCCAATCAAGCTGTCTGCCTTGACCTTCTATGTTTTGATCATTTATATTATTCTACATTTTCAGTCACCACTTCCTAGATTCCTATAAATTTTCTAGCTCTTTACTTTGTTAAAAAGCCCAACTTCTCTTTCTGGCTTAGTGAATTCATTGCCAATGTCAATTCTTCAGGTTTGCCTCACCTCTGTCTGGATATTTTCACTCTCACTACTCTATTCCAACAACTTTATATAAAATATTCCTTTGGTTAAATCTGATTTTAAAACACCTTAACCACAACCACCTCCCAAACAAGAGAGAAACAAACCATAAGACTTTTGGAGAGTTACTCCTCCTCAGTAGGACTTACTTTCATCTAAAAAGTGAGTTTGATTACATTATTTATTAGGAAGGAATAAGGGAAGAAAGAAAGGCAAGAATATATAAGATGGATAGTCAGAATCTTAGTGGTGGAATTAAGTTTAGGGAAAATAAGACTTATTTTCTTCCATTGTACCTACCGAGAAATGATGATGTCAATAGAATTTAGATGGTATGGATCATGGACTTCATTAAGAATCATATGAAAGTGATGAACACTTAGAAGAAGGTGCATATACATATAATTGTAGACATATGCATATAATTTCATGAAGCCTTCCTAACCTGACAGTGGTACTCAGCTCATGACTCAATGCAATTGTTTGGGCCACACATTTGGTACTTAATTTAGAAAGCATGTTTGTATGTCACAGAATCATCTTGAATTGTGTCTAGTTGTTTCCTGAACAGTAAATCAGTGTATTTAACTATGGAATTTGCTGAATAAATTTACATTGCATATGTAGGAAAAACAACCAGTAAGAAATGTTCAAACATCAAAGTCAAATAAATAATCAACTTTATGGCACAGCTACAAATTGACATTCAAGTCATTCATTTTCATGAAGTTAATAAAACTTTTTATTAAATATATTTACCAATCATCAAACAAAAATCATTTATCACATGGATAATTCTATTTTTACTGTGGATAATATGATCTCCAAGTTGAGGGTTTTGATGATTGAGTTCAACTTCTCATCCCAAGATATTTGAAGTTGATAAATTATCAGGTTAGGTTTTATATAAAACTAGCAAAGTGCAAACTAGAGAAAAAAAGAGGTACCTTTGTGCATGGGTGATAAATGATTGTGCATCTAAAATATCATTATAATTTCACAGAATCATGAAACATAGTTAATATAATTAATCATAAAAACATACCAGATCTTCTGAATAGAGTTAAAGGGGAAAAAAGTAAACACAGCAATATTCCAAAACCTAATAAAGGGTGTTTAAAATGTTGCTTTAACATTATTGTTTTCGGGTGACTTTATATTCTTATTTAAAACCAGTCTCATTATACTCCATAATATAATATGCATTATAATTCTCACTAAGGTAGAGAGATTTAGGCCAAAAACTGCAGAGATTATCTGGACGACAAATAAGTGAGACTATATCCAAAGGTCAGAAAACTCTTAGACCCATAGATGTCTTTTCCTTAACATATTCAATAAGAAAGGCCAGTGGATACTGAATCCTTAGGCAGTATGCGTAAAGGAGTTGTCCAAATAATTCATGAAAAATTCAGTTATGAAAATTCACAGATGTCTCAGTTCACCTTAGAGTAAGGGGTTCAAATTGGTAATTATACAGAGAAAATTTCTCAAGATCTTTGATTTGAGCATCATTCAGAATTTAAGTGGGTGAATAAATAGGGGGAGGTTGGTCAAAGGGGACAGATTTCCAGCTATAAGATGAGTATGGTCTGAGTATTCAATATATAGCTTGGTGACTATTGTTGATCATACTCTATAACACTGTTATGCTACCCAAGCATGTCAAACTCGAGGCTGGTGACCCGCTTACTGTGAAGTTGACATGCTTGTGCTATGCTATACAATCTATCATCTGATAAGTTTTTTCAGGGAGCCAGTGGAATTTATTTGTCTGACCATTAGAGGACCCTTAAAAAGTGAACTAACAAAGATTTCATAAAAATAATACATTTTATATTTTAAACCTCTCTTATTTTGTGCAAAAAACAATATTCTATAATGGAAAACACAAACTTTCAATATCACTTGGGATGCAATATCATTTACCAGTATCAGACAACAGCACTAAAACCATCAAATAAGAAGACACTTTAGTCTTTCACATAAGAAGAGTTAAAAGTTGGGCAGGTTCTTGTGTTTATTAACTCAAACACTCAGTAATATATATTCTCAAAAACCAGGTTATTTTCATTTCTCTATTGTCTATTCCTAGAAATGTCTTCTCTGGAATGGTAGCAAAAGGCCAAATCAGATATTACATAGTAACAGCCTCTTCCTGGAGTTCTTTCATTCTATTCTAACTTCTCCTGATTTCGTTTTACCAATCCAAATTGACTTGTTGTTGTAGAATGGTGTTTCTCAATTTCATCCAGGGTTTCAGATGATCTCCTTTAGTCAGAAGATGTATGCAACTGGACATGTTCCATTTCACTAACTGACTTCTTTAAAGTGTATTCAGAAAACTGTCATGCTTTTTAACATTTCCTTCAATCCTCCTATTTCTTTGTCTTTTACTTCTATAGCAAATTGGTATTTTCCTTTTTCTTCTTCCAAGACACAATCTTTATTCACAGCTGCTTTTTAAAAACTGTCATTGCCTCCTTGTTTGCTTTGCTAATGTTTCCTTTTGATGCTGCATAATTTCCTTTTGCCATTTATGTTGTTATGTTTCCACAATAATTTTACCCATCTGCTTTTCATATTAAGTTTCTGCTTCCTAAGATATAAAGCACCAAGGACTGATCATGCTATAGTTGATCATATTACATAACACAGTTATTCTATATAACATTGTGTTGTAGCATTGAAAATAGTGAAGAAAGTAAAACTTACATGTTCTCATGTACATTTCAATACAGTGCATATATTTCAACATATATGTATATACCAATATTTGAGGGAATGGATGTGTTAGTTAACTAGATGGGAAGAATGCTTTCATAATGTGTATGTTTAACAAATCATCACAATGTATTCTTTAAATATATTACAGTTTTATTTGCAGTTATATCTCAATAAATCTAGGGGTGGAGGGTAGAATTTAAGTGGTCCAAAGACCAGTTCTGATGTAGGGAATTCAAACTCAGAAAAATGCATGTCAATTCCAGACCAGGATATAAAGACATATACATTTATACTCCAATTGTTATACCATGTCACTGGATGGTCTGGAGAAATCCATAGATTTAGAATTGGTACATAGCTTATATCTATATTTACCAGGATTTTTTATTTAAAATGATAAAAAGACAACCCCAAATAGCTTAACAGAAAAACAAAACAATCAACAAAAGGAAATTTACTTATGCCCAACAAAACTAGGACATTGGAGACAGATCTTTAGTCACAACTGAATTCAGACACTGAAATAATATCAAGGGGGCTTCCTTTTTACTCCTCACTGCTAAGACAGGTATATAATTACATCAACAACAGCAACATACTTACATATATCCTATAACAGGGGTGGGCAACCCCTGGCACGCGTGCCAAACATGGCACACCAATAACTTTTGCTGGCACGTGAAACCCTCTCTTATAATCTTCCATTTACAATTGTGAATCTTTGTTCTCAGTGATGAATTTTGTTAAGTCTCATAATAGGAGTAGCCTGGCTGGCCCAGCCCAATTGGCCCTGATTGGGGTGGGCAGGCCAAATCCCACCTGTGGATGAATTTGTGTACCGGGCCTCTAGTCTCTATGTAAAGTACTACTTAATACCACCATCTTACTGTTCTAATCATCTCAGTGGCAAAGCTGGGCTCTGGGGTTGAAATTGACATTGTTCCAGAGTCTGTGGAAGCCTGTTGAGCTAATCAATGCTGAAAAATTATGATAGGAATACATGGCAGGCTGGGGGCTCAGAGATAAGAAAAAGCTTTATCACAAGTCAATTAAGATAGGAAGTAGTTGACAAAGAAGAAAAGAAAAGTTTAGACCAAAACTAGTATTTCATTTATGCAAAAGTAAATGTTCTTATTTTTAAAAAGCAAATGTCATGCTTCAAAAGCAGGAGTGCTTTGCTTCCACAGTCTATCCATGGTGTACTTGGTCCTGTGCCAAGTGCTCTCTTTAAAGTCTCCCAAACCCTGATGATCCTGAACATGAAAACATGTATTGAGCTGCCATAATCACTAATGACCAAAGGCAAATAGGAGGCAAATGAGAGCACTAATAAGACCTGATCCAATTCTGAATCCTAGCCAGATGTTCATGGAGGGCCACCTGTTTTCGGCACAGGTCACACCTGCTTAATTAGCAGTGATAAGAGCTTTTGGAAGATCACAGGGAAATTAAATAGTTACAGATAAATGATCTGGCAATTGTATTTCAACTAGAGAAGGTCCTGGATGCTACTTAATAGCACGATCACAGTGGAATGGAGGTTAATGACTTTGTAGTTTATAGTTTAATGGGGCACACACAGTACCAGACTGAAGGTAAGTGGTTATCAAATACAAATGCATGCACTGGCATTTTATAAATAAATTATTATAGCACTAATTGCAATGAAATTGCTGTATTTTAATATGACCTAATTAAGCCATGAGTGGTATGCTGCCTAGTTCTTGCCTGAACTAGCATCAGACAAAATTATTTGAATTAGCTGATATAGTTCTGAATATACACTTAAACTTTTGTACAAGAGGAGAGATACATAGGAATCTCAATTATATGTAAAAAAGAATTGTTTCTTCTTCCCCTTGCATTTTCAGTAACTGAAAAGGAGAACACCACCACAGACTACTGGGTAAACTCGAATCCCTCTTGCATCTCAAGAAACACTAATTCTGATTCCATCTTATCCTAAAA
This sequence comes from Myotis davidii, assembly GCF_000327345.1. Lineage (NCBI taxonomy): Eukaryota > Metazoa > Chordata > Mammalia > Chiroptera > Vespertilionidae > Myotis > Myotis davidii. The sequence continues at coordinate 1,276,242 of NW_006383012.1, read as the reverse complement.
TGAGAAGCCCAAAGACTCTCAAGTCATCTAGTTTCACCATCCATCTATCCTTTTGGTACTGGATGGATGGACACCCTGTTCAGAAATGCCACAGCAGTTGTCAGCTCTGCCTGTAGTGTGCCATGGCATCAACTCCCCTCCTCCGTGTCTCATCGCTCCTGTGTTAGCCATGTCATGGCACCATTCTCTCCACATTCCAATCACCCACTCATGGGTCTGTTCACATGCTTTCCTTAGGGCAGGACCATGACCCTCTGTATTTCCCCAGGTCCTGAAATATGCCACATGCTCAAGAATATTGATTAGTTACAGAAAGAAAGGGAGAAAAAGAAGCTACCTCAAAGCTCTTCACAATCACTGAGAGCCCATCTGTAATAATTAAGTACGTTAATTTATATTTATTTTAGTGTCCACCAACTGAAATGGTTTCTGTAGATACAGAGACATATATGTTAAATCCCCATTCTCACATATATTAGTCCCCTGTGTTCTTTTTACAAGTTTCAAGAAAGTTGGAAATAAAATAACTCAGAACCATATGATTCTCATTCCCCAAACAAGGGAACATGACAGGTAAAAGAATTAAGCACTGAAAATTGCTTAAATATCATATAAAAGGCAAGTCAGATGGCAGTTCTCAAGTCTGTGTTTAAAAGTTTAAAAGTTATAGAGTTTAGGAAAAAACAACAACTTCAATTTAGTAACAACAGTCATAAAACAAATTTTTAAATTTCACCAAATTGAGTTTTAACTTAGTTTCCCCTCTTTTTCTACTTTCTCTATTTCAACCTCTAGAAAGTGTCCAGGCATATAAAGGGGTGTAGGAATAACGTTTTTGTGAGATAAGACTGGAAAAACAAGAATTTTTTAAGTTCCACTAAACTGAGTTATCTTAGTTTCCTATTTTTTTTTGTTTTCCTATCTCCTTTTTCTACTTCAACCTCTAGAAAGTGTGCAGGCACAATGAAGGGACATAGAAATAACATTTTTGTAAGATAAGTCTGGAAAAGTCTAACAATTGCTTGACACAGACTAAGTTATCAAGAAAAATCCCTTCACTTCTTGCTGACATAGGGCACCTCATTCCTCTCCTTGAGGGGTTCCTATTGAGTCTTGTAGAAGGGAAGTGGCTAATTCTGCCCAAAGAAGAATTGAGCCCGAGGATTCTCTGAGTCTCTGACAGAAATCTCTACCCTCACTAGGAGTCAAGATTTAGATGTCCCTCTCATCTTTTGTGCACAGCCAATACTCATAAATACCCAACCTAAACTCATAAATACCCAACCTAAATGGAAGGGAGTGAGGGGATATCTTGACTCACTGGCTATCAGGACCAGTCTTGTATATAGGCAGTGGTAGTACCTCCAGCCAATGATCACTCATGTCCTCTACAAAAGGGAAAAGGTTATCTAGAACTAGTCAGACCTGATTTTAAATCCCATGTGAAATGTCCTAATTTTCTCTGGGAACAACCCTATTGAAGGACATTGTTTTTTTTCCAGTTTGCTAATCTATATATATAAAAGCCTAAGCAACCATTACAACTGAGGACCAAAGGACCAGTTGACCAGTTGCTATGACACGAACTGACCACCAGGGGCAGACGCTCAACACAGGAGCTGCTCCTTGGTGGTCAGTGTGCTCCCACAGCCAACCTCCCACAGTCCCTCCCCTGCATCGCTGACCAGCCCCGATTGCCCCAATAGGGATTGGGCTAGACTGCCCAGATCAGCCCCTATTGCTGGCCATGGAGCACCCCACCCGTGCACAAATTTGTGCACTGAGCCTCTAGTATTATAAATAATGCTGTATGGACATTCATGTACAAGACTTTGTGTAAAAACATGTTTTCATTTCTCTTGGATAAATACCTACGAGTGTAGTAATTGGGTCATATGGTAGATATTTGTTTCACTATTTAAGAAACTCATTATTTTTGACCACAGATTCTTTCTGACACCTTTTTAATGATACACAATACAGGTGATGATAAAGGGAAACATTATGCTTCATTATAGTAAGGCAAGGTAGTTACCTAATATTTATAGCCAGTCACATAGACAGATGAGTAATTAAATATCCTTGCTTCAGTATAAAAAAATTCCCTGGAGAATGAGAAGAGCAATTTTTCCCTGTGAGATATTATTGTGTCACTTTTTGCCACCTTGAGATACTATTTATGGCAGACTTGTTGGATTAGACAAGGCAGCTCTCAGTTGCAAAAAGGACCCAAGTATGACCTCAGGAAAACTAGGAAGACCCTTTCTCGATGCAGCCAAAGAATTCTTAGATGCTCGGAGTAGACATTAATAATTTACTCTCAAACTTTATTTTAGCAGCTGGTCTTTTTTTAAAAAATTACCCTTGAACATGTTCTCATATATACAAAAAGCTGCTGCTTTGTTCATTTCTTTTGTTCACTGGTTTGTTATTTTTGCTTTTTAAATCTTAGATTAGTAACAATGATACTTGTCTTGTTTTACCTTATGTGGTCATTGTAAGGATCACAAAAGGTAATATTTATGAAGCAATTGAGTAAATTTTAAAACCTTATATGCAAGTGTTAATACATGGTAAAGTAACAAACAGACACTAGCTATTCTAAAAGTAGTGACAGGGAAGGCCAAGTACTTGATGAAAATGCCACTTTTTAAAAGTTATGTTTGCTCTAAACAGACACATTATAGGAAGGGTCAGAGTATGAAATACTCTGCATATGGTCGGAGATCAGAAATTACACATAGATTTTCATTTGAAAGGCTAGGAATGTTTGCTTGGAGGTTTCTGTTACAACAGGTCGTGAGATATTCATGAACGAGTTTTTTGGTAGATTGATGATGTCTTATACGGTGGGAAAAGGGAGTGTTGTATATTTACCATTAAAATCCTATTTATGGTTATATTTACTACTTTGATGATTTATCTCCTTTCCCCATGATTAAATTATCAATCCTGTATTCTTGGTATTATGTCTCATAGTGTTTCATGAGACAGTTAACATCCATAATTCCCAAAATTGTTGATGGGACTAAATTATCAGAATTTCTCTTAGCACAGTATCTTCTGAGTCTCCCAGTTTTTAAATTATGGCCAGTGGCCAATCTACCAGCTAATCAGTGGCCTTTCATTTATAGTACATGTTATTCGTCATACCACAGCAATTTTAGAAAATCACCCAAAATTACAAGTTCCATTGCGGCCCATGTCTTACAGACTGACGGGGTTATTATTATGGCATTATAAATGCCTCTTCCCTCTCCCCAATTCATTCTGAATACAAATCAAAGCAGTGCTCTGTACAGAGGAAAGAGAGAGCCTTTAGAAGAGATATTCAGCAGATTAAAGACTAAGATATTACTGGGGCTCCTCTGAGAGCAATGACTCAATCTTCAGCTCTGTTTTGAGCTGCTACTTTCAAACCCAGCCCCATGTACTTTGTTCATGAGAGGTCTTACCACTGGGCAAAAAGGGAAAGGATAAAGGGAGCACCCCACAGGTCTCCATGGATTTGGTGAGGAAACCAGCTCCCTGCTCCCAAGACTCATCATGGCTGATCTCCACTGTTACACATCCAATATTGGAATGTGCATTTCTAATTTGTTCCAAAGCCTAACAATGTAATCAGGGCTATAAAGAAATAGTGGCAATAGAAGCCCCATCTCTTTAATCTTCGCTTTCTAATTGGATGGATCCTGAAGATCCTGGGCTTTCGTCTGATTTTGGAACCAGCGGATAACAGTGCTTTCTTTTTTTGAAAAGGGGCAATGAGTAATTGGAGGAGGTACAAAATTCACTCTCTGCTTTATGATGTGTGGATTAGTGAAGGTATTAAGCCATTCTAATGATGGATAAGGAAATTATATCTGCTGTTGCTGAAAGAAATAGAATTGTTTCATCATAAAGAGTTGTAAAATGCTGCAAGCTCACCAATAGTGCACAGGCAACAAAGAGGTACCATTTTTCTAACCCATTAGGAGCTATCTTCATTTCTTAACATGCATCATTTCTTTCTGCTTCATATCTATTGGTTTTAGTCTCAAAAACTTACGGAAAACACCAATTTCTACAGAGAATAAGACTACATATGGGTCAGGCTGTTATCATTTTGAAGAGAAATGCTGGGATTTCCTTATTTTATTAGCATGTTGCACAGCTAAATTTTATTTCATTGACATTCTTGTCTAGATAGCAGCTGCACCCTAAGTTTGAGTGACATGATTTATTCCTCAGAACCTCCTTGATACGTTTCATCTACTAGGGAGTCTTCATGGTAAACAGAACAGCAGGATATGGCATCCTGACAATTAAGTTCATCAAGAAACTAACAAGCTAGATAAGCTGGAATAATGGCAGAGACATTGTGATGAGGGGGAAAACCATTTTTAATAGGCTGAGATTACACTCTTCCTCATCATCTCTATGAAAAACACATCAACTGTTGAGGAACTTGTATTGCTATTTTAGACTGGATTTCAAGTTTAAAAAGTACATAATATATAAATACATCATCCACGATCCAGTGGGTAGATATGCATCTATATAAGGGGTATACTGTCATAGAGTCTTGATTGTTTCAGCCAATTCTCTACTGACTGTAGTCAAAGGAATTGAAAAATTTGTGCCAAATGCTGTTAAAAATACTTTGACCATTGGTAGTCCATAGTATGAGGTCCATGGGGATGGATTCAATTCTTACTTGCTTCTATAGGGGCATTATAATGGTCATAATAACTGGGATGTAAGTGTTCAAAATGTTTCCCCTAGATGTTCAAATGCTTTAAACTTTTCTCATTACAAAGCTACTAACTCCTTCTCTTTTGTACTATTCAATTCCAGTGAATAATCCAGCACCCTGAAGACTCCATGGCCTCTTAAAACCACTAAAATACTTAGCCCCAGTAATCCATATGTAGAAAGCACAAATAGTACAAACAAGTAAGTTGATGTCCATAAATTAAAACCAAATAATAAAAGTATATAAAATCATTTTTTACTTGAGAAAAATATAATTAATAATGAATCAAACATGATCCTTATTTGCATTTCTTTATCAAAAGGCAAAGCTGGTCATTTTTCAATGAGCAGCACTTAGAGACAGGGAATCAACCTTCATACAGTTGCCTACCTACTGATTTTATTCTGCCTAACACCTTCCTTTATACTAACTCACACATTTACAGAGAGTAGAACCATAGGCAAAACAGCTGGAAATTATTTCCATACACTCTATTGCTTAGATATATTTATTTAATGGGCTTGCAAACATTTCTCTCTGACCTTCAGTTTACACATTGGAAAATCAAAACAGAAACCTTTACGTTTCTATTCATTGTGAGGAAAGAAGTGTTGAAAGGATGCATTTTTAATGGAGGTGGTTCTAACTCTTGTGGCACAAAATGGAAATGACAGTGAGAACAGACCTGGAGTATCTAAATCAATTAGAGACTGTCAGATAAACATATGCAGTGCTTTCTGTATGCCTGCTTGGGCTCTACAGACCTTATAGCAGCGATAACAAAGAAAGGATAAATGTAGGCTCTCTCCTGAAGAAAAATGTCATCTAAGGGTGTGTACACACATATGTGTGCACACATGTGCATACACACAAATACTACATTATGCATTGCATACCTATTCTGTGTTTTCTACTTTTTATTGATTTGAGAGAGAGAGAGAGAGAGAGAGAGAGAGAGAGAGAGAGAGAGAGAGAGGGTTGATTTCAGAGAGAGAGAGGTAGAGACAGAAACATCAATGATGAGAATCATTCGGTTGCCTCCTGCACACCTCCTACTGGGGATTGAGCCTGCAACCCAGTAATGTGCTCTGATTGGGAATCATGACCTCTAACCATGACCTCCTGGTTCATAGGCTAACCTGAAACCACTGAACCATGCCAGCTGGGCTGTGTTTTCTGCTTTTTAATGTTATTACTTCTTTTTAGCTTAAGCTATTTTTCTACTTTCTGGAACCTGTGAATGTTACCTTATATGACAAATGTTACCTTAGATGTGGATGGAATTAAATTAAGGGTTTTGAGATGGAGAGATTATCCTGTATTATCTAGGTGGACCTACATACAGCAGTGGGCAATGTAGGTTAATAATAATAATAAATAATACAATAACAAATAAATAATAATAAAACAAGAATAAATTCTGGGTTTCACATACTCACAGCTGTAAATTTAATTTTTCCCACTCCTGTATAATCACAACCTTTCTTGTAAGAGGGATAGAGGCAGCTTTGACTTCAGAGGGAGAGGAGATAAGACAATAGAAGCAAGATGGAGTAATGTGGCCACAGGCCGGGGAAGCCAGCAGCCACTCGAAGCTGGAAGAGGCAAGGAATAGATTCTCCTATGGAGACTCCAGAGGTATCAAGTCTGCTGACACCTTATAATTTGAACTTCTTACCACCAGAACTATGAAATAATTTCTGTTATTGGAAGCCATAAAATTTGTGGTAATATGCTACAGCAGCAGCAGGAAACAAATTCAGATTTATGTTAACAAGGATGCTAAGGACTTTCCACAACTCAGAAATAATTTTGAGATTTATTGATCTTGGTTATATGAGTTAGAAAAAAGTGTAACAGCATTTGTGCCATTTCTGTTTAATTTCTGCGTACTTTGGAAGATACTTTAGGACAGGCAATAGTTTAAAACCAACTAACCAACTACAGAGACGAGATATCATGAAATCTGGAGCCGATTGCCACCATGCTGGCATTTACCACAGCAATGGTTGACTCTTTGCATTTTGGAGAGGTATATCCAAGCACCCCTGCAAATCACTGGTCTTGGTATTATTACCTCAAATTTACTAACCACTTCTCATGTGCCATTCACTATTCTGAACACTTTGTACATACTCTTTCCATCTCCCTCTGTCTCTAATCTTCACAGCAGCCCTATGGACTAAGTGCAATTATCATGGCCTTGTGAACCTGTGAGAAAATTGAGGTTTAAAAAAGTTAAATAATGTGTTGATGATTATGCACAGCTAGTGAATGATGGAGCTGGGATGAAAGCCCAGGCATTCTGACTATAAAAGTCTTATCTCCTCTCCTGTACAGTCTCCAGTGTCTAGGGAACGAAATGTAATTTAGAAAGGAAGGTGGGGTCATGGAGTAGGCTCATTTTTTAGCTACTTAACTTGCTCCTTCACACCAGTCTCACAGTTGCCCTTATTCAACTATGACTGGGTACTCCGCATACTCTGTTTTATTTAAACTTCACAGTAATCTTATAGCATAGCTATGATTTTTCCTAAGTGTTCACTTTCAGGATCTCTAGAAAATATTAAAAAATCCAAAATTGTAAAAACCAAACGTGGACAATTGTAGCACAAAGTGTTTTTCACATTCTATTTAAAGATTAGAAGATTAGCCCTTGATAGCAAAACAGTGACAACTAGTAGGCAAGGTCATTATTATTTCCAATGATAAAAAATGTCAGTATAAATGGGGATCGGCCAAGGTACACAGACTGTGGGTGTATGAGGTAGGGCTCTATTTATCTTTCTTTATTTTCACATAGCAACATGTTCCACTTTACTATACACAAAGCATTTGTGTTTACTATGTGGTATGTGCCTCACTTGTCTTTTGTAAGTTACTTATTATTTACTAGAAGCCCGTTGCACAAAGATTCATGCAATAGGCCTTCCGTCCCCTGGCTGCTGGCACCAGTTTTCCTCCGGCACCTGGGACCCAGGCCTTTGGTCTGGCCACAGTGGAGAAGCCAAGCCTCTTCAGTCTTCAGTCTTCAGTCTTCACTCCAGCCAGAGCCTTCAGTCTTCTGCAAATTCACCTTGACCAGAATAGAACCCGGGGCCCTTCAGTCCACAGGCTGACGCTCTATCCACCAAGCCAAACTGGTTTCGGCTAGTGTAGATTTTAAAGGGTCAAATATCAAACAGAAAATAACAATAATAAAAAAAAAACATGAGTAGTGGGTCTCAGTCTTTCCTTGGCCAGGGAATGTCCAGAGCTAGACTCAGAAGTTGGCACCAAGGTAGGAGTTACATCACTCTCAATGTAGAAAATATTGATATGTTTATGGAATATCTAATTGCCCCTCTGCCTGCAATGTGGACTGATGCGGAGGAAACAAGGGAAGAGTATTTCCTAAGGAAAATTAATATTTAACTTTAAGGTATAAAATGTCTCTACATTAATAGAGTTATCTGATTCATAATTCAAATATTGAACTCGGTCAGCATTGAATTTGTAATTGAATGTGGGCCCAGGGTAATGTGTTCATTGCTGTAGTTGAAGATATTCAAACATGAGCATTTTTTTCTGCTTATACTATTTTTTCTTCTTTTTACATTTTCTTGTTTTGGACAGAGAAGATGCAGTAATAAATTCATGACCAGGAGATATGTTTTTAATCCTGCTTCATTATCTTTGAGTTTTATGATCTGGGATGATTTATTTAACTTCTCTGCCTCAACAATAACAAAAAAGACTGGTGATCAGATGACATACTGGCCTTGTCCATGTGAGGTAGATATACATGTATAAAGATGTATGGAAATGTATTTATATTTATGTGCAATATAAACATATATTAGGACACTCCCAAGCATTTTATGAGATGGTTGCTCCCTGTTTTGAACTCACACAAAGCATACTTTTCCTTTACCTTTTTGTCACAGACACAGTCTGTTTTGTCCCTTCTTCTCCCCATAAGATTGCATGTTCCTTCAGGGAAGGGAAGAGTCTCTTTGTTGTATTCTCAGCAATGTTTGTCACAAGGTGGGTGACTGATAGATGTGCTTGGAAAGGAGAAGAAAAGGAATGGAGACAAAGATAATGTACTAATTTATTTCCTCATTCAGTTATTCATGAAAACATTTTATATATTTTCATATGTATGTTTGTATATATACATACATACATATATATGTACACCATACATATATATCAATGTGTACCTATAGTGAAATATATGTTTGTACACACATGTGAAAATGTCATGTCATATAAGAGCCAGTACCTTATGATTTTTAGATGCTGTGTTAACATGATTTAGACTTCATTCTTTTCCATAGTAAGCATTTGGGTTTCATGACTGAACCTCTAATTTTGCACTTAGGTGAGAAGCTTCCATTAATGGCTTACATAGGGTGGATCTAGGAAACATTTAGGAATAGAGCCCACCTAATTGTCAAACAATAAGAAAAAGCAGTATTGGAGGTGATAAGTCCTTTCCACAGAGGCTCTCTGGGAATTTTATTTCTGCTCAAAAATGGAGGGTGTGGTAGGCAGAATAATTGCCCACCCCCCAAAAATACACATGTATTAATCCAGAATTTGTCAATATGTGAACTTACATGACAAAAAGACTTTGCAAATGTGATTAAAGTAAGGGTTTTGATATGGGAGATTATTTTGAATTACAGAAGCTGGATCCAATGTAATCACAAGGGCTCTTATAAGAGGGAGTGTAGAGGGTTGGAGTCCGAGAAGGAGAGGTGACAATGAAAACTGAGACCTGAGGGATGGGGCAAAAAGCCAAAGACTGTGGGCAGCCTCTAAAAGCTGAAGAGAAAAAAGTTCCTTAGAGCCTCTGGACAGGACACTGCTCTCTGACACCTTGATTTTAAACTATAAGGACCAAAGGACTTCCTTACCTCTAGACATGTAAGATCATACATTTGTGGTGTTTCAAAGCACTAACTCTGTGGTAATTTATTACAGCAGTGATATAGGAAGCTAATCCATAGAGTAAACTACTAGTTAGAGGAACTAAGGCATGCAGGAGAGAGTAAATATCTATGAAAGGTGGCATCCTGGAAGATAATGATTCTTTCTCCTCAATGACTGACAGATGATATTTTAGATAATGTTTCCCTGAAGTTGGCCCTTAGAGCAAAATCTCTTCAAGCAGGGAGTACCACTAAAAAGGTTTTTTTTAAGCCTTGACATTTTGGTCCTGATTTTGTGAATTCACAAAATGATTTCAAGTAATTCCCTATCCTATATAATAAAGAGCTAATATGCTAATTAGACCAAACAGCAGAATGACTGTCCGGATGAAGACAGGGCTGTGAGGGCTGAGCCCTTTGCATGAATTTCGTGCATCGGGCCTCTAGTTAATTTTTATATGAATTTAAATTTCCCTAAAATTGCAAAATGAATGCTTATGTTGTTTTATTGCCTATGTTATTCCTGCCTAAGGGTGTGGTATAACAACAATTAAATACCTAATAAAATTACTGTTAAAATGATGCAGCTGTGCTCTATACTAGCTTGCCCCAAAATATGTTAAGCCACAGGATAAATAAGATCTATCTTGTTAGATGATGTGATTTATCACTATTCTGGGAATGTGTTATTACATTAAAGCATACATGAATATATGAATTAGGTGTTCAGATATTAATATATGACAAAACACAAAATCCCCTTGTGTTTTTTAAGAAAAATTACAAGGCTTCAGAGGAATAGCACACTTTCCAGACTAATTCAGATGACACCTCTCCATCCACCAAGGAACTCCCAAGGTTGCTGTGAAAAGATTTCACAGAATAATTTTATTTGGAATAAAGTCTTGCGGCAGCAAAATAATTATTTCCCTATGTATGCACATACAGGCAAATGTATAATACTCTATCATCAGATTTTTGTGTCTCTGTAAGGCAAGGGTTTTATTTACATTACCCCTTTGTACACCTTTTATTCAGACTTGATTATTCACTGGGTATTCAAACTCAAACTAAAATTGCACATCTCAGTGTCTTTATTCATTATGGTCCATATTCCATGAAATCTATTTTCTCAGTTTCTGAAATGTGTCAATCTATTCTTTCAAAGCAAACTCCAATTCCTTTTCTTTCCCAAGGCTTTTGTAAACCCTCTCTCTCCTTCTGTTACAATAAACAGGAACATTCACTCAACAGTCTATCAATTTCCATTTGTCAATAAGTACACAAATCTGAACAAGGGAAATGTTAGACTAATTTCTCTTCTGACCTTTTTAATCTCATATAAGGGATTGCTTTTCTGCCTTGCATTATATTAATTTGTAAATATATGATATGGTTGAAAGAACATGGAATTTGGAATCATGCAGACCTGAATAACAATCAGAGGTCTGTGAGTTATAAACCTGTGATCTTGAAAAACTGTGTAACTTCCCAAAACCTAACTCTCATCATCACAGTTACTTTGTGGTGGATTTGAAATAATGTCTATCATTAATCTTGCCTTCTCAATAGTCAATGATCCAAAAATATTGGTCTCCCTTGCATCCTACTAGCCTGCGTATTTGTTGAGGCAGCATTTTTATGTGGTTCATCAATATATCCTTCATAGCACTCAGTATAGTTATAAGTAAAAAGTGATGACTCAATAGTGAAAGAATAAGTATCAATAAATTTGCCCACCAGGAGAAGTTATACAGAAATAAAGGGATAGTTTCAAGTAAATGGAAGCTCTGAAAACAGGTTGAAAGATGGAGAGAATATTACCAAGTATGGGTTTGAAGAGGCTGGCAATGAATCCTGGCAATTAGTTAATGGCATACAACAATAACAGCTCAGAGTGAACCCTAAAAATACCATGTGTATGTTCTTTAGAAAATATAATGTTTAATAAATCCATTATGGTCTGGTTAGTCGAGGCACTGGTTCATAATTAAAAAAAGGAGAAATTCTTTCTAATAATAGTTGGGAAAAGCTGAGGTAACATTTACTGATCACTTTATGAGACATTTAAGTACAATTAGGGTAAACACTAATTGGAGAGTGAAATTATATGCTAAGAAAGTGAAATAAATTGAGGAAGATCTTCACTTGAAGAATTCATCTGGGAGTTCTAATACCACTTATACAATTAAGCAAAAGCTACAGGTTTCTTCACAGTCCATATCCCTAGAAATGTTGGGAGGGCCTTCAATGAATTAGAAACTGTCACCTGAAAAGGTAAAAAGCAAAAGGGAGTAATAGAGAAAACCCAACCCCAACTGTGGATTGAGGAGCTTCATGAAGAGTTCTCCATGTCTGGAGGTGGCAGACTTTGATGGAAGGCGGGGGTTTAGAAGCTCTGACTTCTTCAGACATTTTAAGGCTACTATGTCTCCATTATCACCATGACCTTCTCTTTATTGGCCTTCTGACCTCCTTGTCTCCTGCTTTTCTCCTGAGGCTGTTCGATTCAACCTTCTTGTTCTGGACATATGCCCTCCATCCCAACTTGCAGCCATTACACCAACACTTGGGATAAAGGTTAATAGTACCTCTTCACTGCCAAAAGAAATGAGGCCTTGCTATAAGAAGTGGGCTGTGTGTAGGTACCAGAAGTCTCTCTCATATGACAAATGCTTCCATTTGTCAATAAGTATCCAAGGAATTTCCTCAGCAGATAAACGTGTGTATGTCCACACACCAGTGCCACAAATACCATCTCACTACTGACTTCAGTTCCAGAATCATGTGAATGGGTGGTACTAACCTAATTAGGAAATGGAAAGAGAAAGGGCAAAAACTTTATTTCTCTGATTTTATATGGGAAAAAGCATGTGTTGATCTTGTGTGAATTTTTCAAGCTATCTAGGATTTATTAAGATAATTATTAAATATAACTCAAAATCCTAAGAGAAAAATGTGATTCTATATTTTAGATTTCACTAAAATGACCAAGGTTTCCAGTTCCCAAACTAGAGAGAGAAGAAAGATAAATGAAAATTTAATGTCTGGCTGCAAAGTCTGGCTGCCCCAGACATGGGGTTGAGTACACAGGTAAATTTTTTCACAATATTGATTTAACAGTGCCCACTAGGTGGCAAATGAATTGTACAAGTCTCTTAGCAACATTTGAAAAGATCAGTTGTACTTCCACAGCCATTGACATATCATCAAAGCATGAAATTTTATTATCCTCTTTTTTTATTCTTTAACAAACATGGTTATTTGGACTTAAACCATTTAGTCCTATTCAGGACTAAACTAAATAAATGACTCAGTGAGCCCTGCCCACACAGGACAGTCATGAAATTTCCCATTTAAAAATCTTTGAGGGTGGATTTAGTGAGCACAGAATGTTGAAAATGTCCAGTTGCTCATTGAGTGCTTAGACATAAGACATTTCAGAATCTCTTCACTTCATGCATGGAGTTCCTATTTTACAAAGCAGCAGAGAACGGGAACTAGGGATGAGCCTACAAAATGATAGGTGTGAAAGAAAGGCACAAGAGAAAAATTTCTGCATTAGAAGTTAGGAGACCTTGGTTTTGGTTCCCAGCCTGCAATAAATCTCATTAATGAACATTTATTAAGCACTTTGCTAAATTGCCCGTTTTTTCTTTAGTCTTCCAAACATGCTGTCATATTTGCTTTGCAAGTAAAGAAACCCTATCTCAGTAAATTTAAATGACTTTCCCAATGTTACATGGCTACCAAGTGGTAAAATGTGGATTTGAATCAGAATTTTTAACTCCAGAGACCTCTTAGCCACTGTGTTTCTCTGACACTACTTGAATCATGGGAAAAACCTTAGAGAACTTAATCCACACACATGTATTCATCTATATAGTTACGTATATATTCTTTTATGTATGTTTATTCAAGTTCTGTATTGCCTTAGTTAGATACTAAAATGTTAGTAAAAGTATATAATACTGTCAAAGTTTGGCTTGCAAACATAATGACTACAGGAGTCAAACAGGATGCATGGAGAGAGTTTTCTGGACATAAACCATGGTGGGCACCACTTATTGTTGACAAAAACCATAATGATTCATCGTACATGGGACACAGGCCTAAGATTTACAGGATATCTCAACTGTTTCTACATAGTTTATTTGTCATCTTCTGATTTTAAAATATTGTGTTAGACAAGAAAAGAAGATGATGGTCAACAGAAAGACAAGCTCCTGGCTTGAGATGTCTATACTTCAAAATGCCATGGTCATATTCTGAGAAAGAGCCCTCATATTAGGTGACAAGGAAATATTATTTGTATGAACTTAGAAAATATCATCTAATTTCCCAGGATCTCAGTTGCCTTATGTACAAAATGGGTCTGGCAGTTGCTCTAGTTGCTTTTAACTGTTCTTCAAATCTAACATTTTAGATTCTCATAATAAAAATAATGATCTTAAACTTGATTTCCTTACATTATGACTGAGGAGATAGAAACGGCATAGATAAAAATGACTTGAAGAACGTTTTATGGAAGCTTATAGACAAGAGTATCTTCAGCCCTCAACACTCAAGGAAAGGAGTGAGTACACTAAAGTAATGCAAAAATTCAAAAGGTGGGTCAGGTATCAGAATGTGAACAACAGGCACTCTAACACTGGGAACATAGTTGACAAGCATTAGGTAAGCAAGAGATTGGCACTTCAGTGTGTGGTAAATAATCCTATGAAGAGAAGACTCAAGTGAAACTGTTAAGTGTTTTCAAATAACTACAAGGCTTTCAAATGTGAATAGACGTTAAATTTGCTGTTTGTGCCCTAAGGAACATCGCTGAGTGAAAAACACAATAGGTAGCATGCTTGGGTCGAATTAAGGTATTACATATAAAGAAGGTTGCTCCAAAAGGGAGTGAGTTCACTATGAAGGAGGCATTTAGGCGACTTTTGTAATTATCTTTATCTGTGCTCTTTAATTTACTTGTGTAAACACATGTTACCCTTTAGTTTGCTTTAATCTCTGCCTTAAGAACTCCCTTTTGTATTACTTGAAGGGCATATTTATTAGCAGTAAATTCTTTCAGTTTTGTGTATCTGGGAATGTCTAATTTCACTTCCATTTTGATAGTGTTTTCTCCGTATAGAATTCTCTATTGAGAGCCTTTTCCTTTCATCACTTTGATGATGTTATGCTATTGCCTTTGGGCCTACATGAATTCCGATATCTGCTGATGACAGTGTAAGACAAATCTAGGTGAGAATCTCTTTGACTTCATCCCACTTGGAGTTTGTTGAATTGCTTGGTTGTATAGATTAATATTTTTCATCAATCTTGGAAGCTTTTGCCATTAGATCTTCAAATACTTTCTCTGGTCCTTTCTTTCTCATCTCCTCCCTGGAGATTGCATTGTCTAGGTGCTGATATTCTTGATGATGTCCTGCAGGTCTCTGTGGTCCTTTACATTTCCCTTCATTCTTTTTATCTGTTTGTTCATTGGACTGGATGATCTCAACAGAATTCTATTCAAGTTCACTGATTTTTGTTTCCCTGCCTGTTCAAATCTTCCTTCAAGCCCCTCTATTGAATTTCTTTTCATTATTGATTTTTCATCTCCAGAATTTCTATTTGGTTCATTTTTAAAAGTTGTGTCTATTTAGTGAAAGTATTTGCCAAGACACAGTCTCATACTTTTTTTAGTTCGTTCGTTGTGATTTTCTTTAGTCCTCTAATCTTATTTAAAACAGCTGATTTGTCTAATAAGTCCAATGTCTATGTTTCTTCAGAGATTGTTTATATTGGCTGTATTTGTTTTCCTGTGTATGGCCCATACTTTATAGTTTCTTTGCATGTCTCATAATTGTTGAAAACTGAATATTTTCTATAATATGATGTGGCGCCTTCAGATTCTCTCCCCTCGCCAGAGTTTGCAGTTGCTATTTATTATTGTGGTTGCTGTTTATTTAGTGACTTGTCTGTTCTAAATATGAAAGTATGTATTATTTGTTGCCTGTGGCCAACGAAGCCTCTGTTAGGTTAGCTTAGCTTTAGTGGTCAGCTAATGTCTTAACAAATATTCCCTTAAATGTCTGAAACATTAAGTCTCCAAAATAAAACAAGTGCTACTGGGTGTTGGACATTTCAATCTCTCAGGTAGCTCAGCTCTGTTCACCAATTTTGTTTATTTGCTTCTTCAAGATAGGAAAATAGAAGTATTTTTTGTAATATTAAGGACATCAAACTTTTCCAAATGAAAATGGACTCTGGATATGTGAAGGGCAGCCTGGCATTTTTACTTCATTATTAGCAAATCAACACATACCTGCTATTGCTTTCAGTTGTTTTACCAAACAGAGAAGCTTGGAAATGGCATTGGAAAGGACCAGTGAGGCATATTGTCTGTTACAGAGTTGTATATCTGTGAGGCAAAAGCCCATTATAAATAACACATACACATAGGTAGATAAATAGAAATATATAGACATTCAGGGTTTCCCAAAAATGTATGCATACTGTAACAGCTGGTAGCTCAATTCTGAAAAGAAAATGCATTTTAATAAACACTGACTTTATAATTATTCAAAGTCCGTATATACATTTTTGGAACACCCTATATCTTTCATGATGGCATAGTAGATATACTTAATTTAGTTAAATATCATACCATTATCTCTGATATAATACTTCTGGAAAGAAGATTGGAACCATTGTATTAGACAATTCTGCTTATTTTTCTATTTTGAGTCCATCAACTCCAGGAATATTAATAACAGTATGTCAGATGGCTTCAAAGACAGTGTATGGTAGTTTTTCCTTTACCACAGTCATGATACATATTGACATCTTCTTTTTGTTACCAATTTTTAGAGATATTCATTTAGAATACTGCCAATAAATATAAGTCATTGACAAAAACCATAATGTACATAAAAGAAAAGAAACGAGGCAGGAGGACCAATAGGGGATTGTTAAGATGGAGTAGAAAGAATAAAAAGGGGCACATGTGTATCCAGTTTGCCTCAGTGTCAGGATTTATAATGCTGACACATAGATCTTCAGTGAATGAATTGAATTTTGGCAATTAAATTGGAAACTGAGAAGTTAAACCTGGTGGATGACCATTGAAAGGTAGATGTTTGGAGTAAATGGAAACTGTGGTTTGGTTTAAAGTTATTGGTCTTGCCAACAGTAGGTATCACTGAAATTTAAAGGGAATGGAAAGAAAATGATGTGAAAACTATAGGTACTTTATATGTATAGAAAACTTAGATATTGTGAAATATTTATAGACAATACATTGTGAGATGTATTTAAATCAAAAGATCTCTGCGCTAACAAATATGGGCCATTAAATATTTTATTTACTACTTTAAAAAATGCACAGATAAAAATCAAATTAGCCATAATGAATAATGCAGATTATAAAAAATATTTCTCACCTTAGTTCATTATATTTTAAGGAGAATAAAAAGGTATTAAAATATTATATCAGTCACAGTCCACTCAGAAAAATAAAAACCACCGTAGTATTTAGCAAAGTGAATTTAGCATAGTAAATTAAGTTATTAAAATTTTATCAACATGTGTTTAGTTTTCTCAGAAATGAGAGGTAGGATGTTCCCATTGGTAGAATAACATGGAAGATTCAAGGATTTTAAGATTTTTAACTTCTAAATTTATCTAGATGTCTCTATTCCAAGATTCAGGATCCTAGTTCTTGCAATGCCCTTATATTCACATAAGAGTGTTTCTATCTGTAAATTACATTATCTTGTAATTTTGCAACCCATACAAAAAAATGAATTTATTTTTCAGAGCTGTTTCTTTATGGATACAAGAAATTAGATAGTAGTTTTAGGCCACTATTGACGCTTTCTGTTACATTGACATTGAATTGACCTCAGAGGTTAAAAACTCAAGCTTACTTCAGAAAGTGCTCTAGTGCAGCAAGCATTGGCTATCTTACTCATTGCCCTAATTGTCTTCATTGTTACTATACAATCAAACGAAGTTTCCACTTAGTGCCCAAACCATTCACTCCAGTACGATCTTTATCACAATCAGCCACAGGTGGTATTTTACTTAATTATGATGAAACTGTATGCCATGGATTGCCAATTTTCCATTTCCTTTTAGTAAAGTTCTCAGCATTACGTTAATTACGAAGTAACCACCAGACCATTTCCAGAAACCATACTCAGATGTTTCTGCTGCCTTTAAAGAGGTACAGGAAGGATATTTTGGGGGATAACAAAAGAAACTGGAGCCTGGAACACTGCTGATGCTAGGGAGAAAGACACTGCTGCTACACACGGCAATAATAATAGGAAGGAGCAATTCCTTCTCCCCTCCTCCTGTCTTCCTTTGTGTCTTTTCTTATGGGACCTACCAGGAAGCCATCTAATGAAGGAGCAGTGTAGTTTGTAGTCTCAGCTCCAGCATTATAAGCAGAGAACAGAAGGAGACATGATGAGGGGAGATAGTTTAATGGTAGGTAGAGCTTTGATGTCAACAATAAATCATTTTTCAAAGTAAGCTTTTCTACAAATTTGACAATATTTTGTATAAAACAGGGATTAAATGTCTAAATTTAAGTTCAAGGATATTTATATATGTTTAATTACATATACAATTATATGAATATATACACACATACCCTAATTATTTATATATGAAGTTATATATACATGTATGAAACTTGGAGTTATCCATAAAGATATTAAAGCCTAATGAATGTGTTTTTGTGTGTATGGTCCGGAGTTCTTACCTTTCTAAGTAGTTCTTGAGCATAAATATCATATTAAACTTGCATACATATCTATTCTAAGTCAATCCTACCTATGGTTTTGAAAATCAAATTGTTTTTATAGAGTTAAGTATGGTGCACTGCAGCACAGCAAGTCAATACATAAAATATCAGATGGAAAAAATAAAACTGAGGATATTGGAGTTTATTTAAATTTATACCACATTTTTATTTTCTAAAAGCATTCATTATTTGCAATAAAACAGTGTCATGGAACTAGAATGCAATATGCCATCTTATTTGACTGTTTGTGAATAAATGAATAAGCCATTTTATACCTTTCATGTGGGTTTTTCATTAAATTTTTTGTCCTGGGCCATCAAAAATAATTGGCTGGCCATCATATATATATATTTGTATAAATAGTAGTTCTATTTTATCTCCACAGGAAGTGAATGGAATCAGATGTGGGTTTTTTTTCATCTTTTTTTATAATATGCTTTTCAAAATTTATTATAGAGAGGAAGGGAGAAGGATAGAAAGCTATAAGCATCAATGAGAGCTAAATATCATCAGCTGTCTCCTGCCCCCCCCCCCCACACACACACACAGATTTAGCCCACAACCTGGGCATGTGCTCTGCCCAGGAATGGGACCAGTGACCTTTTGGTTCATGGGTGGACACTCAACTACTTAACCACACTGGCTGGGCAGATATGTTTTGCCCATCTTAAGGATTATACAGAACCCATGTCTTCTAGAGTCTAGGAGGTCTTTGGGGAAATGTTTAAAGAGTGAGACAGAGGTAGATTTTGAAATCCAAACCATATACCGGCAGGTACAAAATTCTGTTATATTCAAGCATTTGTTCCCACAAATAATTTCCCCAATAACTGTCAGGTAAATTGGAGCAACAAAAGCAAAGAAGGCTTCTGGAATTGTCTGGTTGGTAGAGCAAGACTTTCAGAGAGTCTTGGTGTGCTGAGAAATTTCCCTGGAAAGCTTGAAAGCCAAATATATTTTTAATGATTTGGTCCCGCAGTTGCATTCCAAGATTGATAAGCAAGTTCAGGGTATTCCAGGAAGAAATAAGAGAGGAAAAATAATATCCTTTATAACAGGGAGCTTTAAAACTTAAGGTAATAATTTGAGTTTAAAGAGTACATTTGTAACACTGAAAATAATGATGTTTCTAGAAAGAGCAATGTGTTCATGGCAGTGGGGGATGGTGTGAATTTCTAGATGGAAATATACAAAAACAGTTCTTGGTTTTATATTTGCAGCTTTGGAATCAGTAGGAGGAAAAAGTTCATTTCAATAAAAGTGAGGCTTTTACATTGTTATTCTCATTTTGATGAGGGAGGCCTCTCTGAAAGCCAAATATATTTTTAATGATTTGGTCCCTCAATTGCATTCCAAGATTGATAAGCAAGTTAAGGGTATTCTGGGAAGAAATAAGAGAGGAAAAATAATATCCTTGATAACAGGGAGCTTTAAAACTCCAGGTAATAATTTGAGTTTAAAGAGTACATTGGTAACACTGAAAATAATGATGTTTCTAGAAAGAGCAATGTGTTCATGGCAGTGGGGGATGGTGTGAATTTCTAGATGGAAATATACAAAAACAGTTCTTGGTTTTATATTTGCAGCTTTGGAATCAGGAGGAAAAAGTTCATTTCAATAAAAGTGGGGCTTTTACACTGTTATCCTCATTTTGATGAGGGAGGCCTCTGATACTGTCCAGAATATCGAATTCTTTATTACAAAAATTATCATAATTAATTAGTCTTTGGCACTTTTTTCCCATGAAGGATTCCTTGAGCTCAGTGGATTTGGAACACACACCAAAAAAAATTGGCTAGAAACAAATTTATTGGTTGACAACAGTTGAGGCTTGGCTGGACCCCTTGTTTGGATTCATAGTTGTCATGGGATGACTAAGGTACCAGCTCTTCATGGTCAGAACGTCACTGCCAGGATTATATATCCAACTCACTATTTGTAGGTTAAGTGAAAAAAGTACCACTTAGTCATGGATGTCAATGCTCTAGGTTGATATACCTGAGTTTCATTTTACTTAACAATAATGATGGCACATAATGGAGTTAGACAAAGTTAACTGTGGCCACCCTATAAATTTATTTTGTATTCAGATGGAAAATCACTGCCAAAAAATAGAGCTGTGCAAATCCTCATTTATTTTTAAATACATGTGCAATTTGCAAACAGGCACATGCAATTTTTGAACAATGTTATGCAAATAAATATTTATGTATTTCATGATTGCATAGTGAGGGGATTTGACTCCCATAGAGGAATAATGTAGTTATTGGTTTCACAAAGTGTTGAGTAAAAGCAAACAAATTTCTGGAACCAGAAGTTCTTGTCACTTAGAACAAATGACAGCTTTGCAGAACATTGGAGGTGACTGTTTTACGTTAGGGAAAGGCAAATTTGCTCATTTTTTTTTCTACTTTTACTGGGTGACATCCTTTTTGTTTGTTTGTTTGTTTTTAATTGCTTTTCCATTAGTGAGCATCTCGCTATGAAAAGTACAACAAAAATATTCATGAAAACAGACACAAAATTCTTCTCTATCTCTGCACTCCAGCCTCATCACCATCTCCCTCCATCACCCCAAGTAAGGTTCATGACCAAAGAGGCTACATTAATCACCTAGGAATTCAGTTATCCAAGAATCAGAAAAAAACAGTACCTCAAATTCCAGGTCCTGAGCAGCACCCATGACCTTGGTTCAGAAATATATTTTCCAAATCTTATGGACAGAAAAGATGGGAAGCTGATTGGCCTCAGTGAACATTTTGTACTCAGACTTTTCAAACCCAGAGCAGGTATTAGATCCCAAGTCCTGTGGTGGTGATGGGGAGGGGGGTTTAGAGGAAGGTATTAGACAAATCCAAAACCTACGCTTTAGTCAAAGGACCTATTCATCAGGCAAGGGTTAGAACTTTTGAGCTGAACTAGACCTTAAATATCCCTGCCATCCTGGTACCAGTCTTAGGCTCTAGGTATCCTTTGGCCCAGACAGGTGATGTTTATTTCCTGAAATAACATAATTGTTATCGCTCAGGAGGCTGCCTCTGACACAACTGCAACCTCTAATTTCAGAGTTCCTGAATAAAGACTTGGGGTTGACCTTCTATTTTGCTCTGCACCCCTGCTGTTGGTAGGGCTCCTAGAATCCAGATGCCCTTTTGAATTATTGCTTCTTCCTAGCACCTACCTTCACAGTTCCAGGACTGTGGTAGACAGAGTCCTAAAATGACTCCCAATGTTTTCTACATCTTGATACTTATAGCTGTTTGTAACCTTCTCTCCATATGTAGCTTGGTTCTAACCAAAGATTATGATGATATTCAGATTGCCATGTCTGTGATTAAACAACATTGTGACATTTATCTCACTACCATGGTTTGTTTATGTCCCTATGGCTGGTATGCTTTGATGAAGCCAGTTGCCATTTTGAAGAGGACTACATAGAAGGGAGCTAAAGAGAACCTGCAGCCAACAGCCAGTTAGAACTGAGACCTCAATCCCTGGAGGGACTGATTCAGCAAACAACCACAGGAGCTGGAAGTGGATCCTTCCCTGGTCAGTTCTTCAGATGAGACCCAAGCCCTGGCTGCCACTTTCATTGCAACTTTGTGAGAAACCTTAAACAGAGAACCTAGAGGACTCTGGGCCACAGAAACTGAGGTGATAAATGTGTGTGTGTGTGGTGGTAAATCTATATAGCAAAAAATTTACCATTTTAATTATTCTTAAGAGTGGAGTTCCATGGTATGTGTGTGTGTGTGTGTGTGTGTGTGTTGTGGTAAATCTATATAGCATAAAATTTACCATTTTAACTATTCTTAAGAGTGGAGTTCCATGGTATAAAGTACATTCATATTGTTATGTAACAATCACTGCCATGCTAACATTATGTATAAATATAGACATATCACTAACTATATATGTATATATAGGGGTTGGCAAAAGTAGGTTTACAGTTGTTTATATGGAAAATAATACATTATAAATAAAATATAAGAATAAACTGTTTCACATACTCAGAACTATAAACTTACTTTTGTCCACCCTTATATGTATATGTCATATTTTATTATCCATTCACCCATTGAAGGACACATGGATTTCTACTTTTTAGCTATTGTGAATACTGCTGCTATGAACGTAGGTAAACAATATCTGATCAAGTTCTTGCTTTCAATTGTTTTGGATATATACCCGGAAGTACTAATTCTAGGTTTAATTTTATTTTGAGTCATTGCCATACTGGATTCCACTGTCTGCATCATTTTACCAGGTATGTGTATTGTTTTAAATCACGGGTCTGTGGTCATTTTATGCACACCAATAGATAACTAAGAGGCAGAGCTATTAGGATACCAAAAAAGAAAAGAAAACAAGCAT
>NW_006383012.1:1247543-1252272 GCF_000327345.1 Myotis davidii | reverse complement strand
CCACCTACCTACATACAAAGGGGGGGGCAGTTATAATATACACTATACCTATACACAAGGGAACTATTAGGGGGAAACATTTTTAAATAAATGTGGTGGTTTCATTATATAAAAAGCTATGTTTAAAACCAGGCCTACTGAAGGGGTGACATTAATTCTCAATTTATTAATCTGAAAAATGGAAACAAAGACTATGCTTACATCCCAATTTTTTCTATTCAAATTTCAAGGGACTGAGAACACTTCTTAAAGGGTTTATTCCCAAATGTATGGATGCCATAAAGGTGGAATTTGAGAAGAGGAAGGCAGGCACAGGCACACACACACGCGTGCGCACGCGCGCACACACACACACACACACACACCTCCAAACATATAATACACATGCACAGTAAAATTATACCTTCAGAGAAATCTTGAGCTAGGAGGCCATGAACTAGAACAGATTGACTTTGGGAGGTGTGAGTGTAGCTGAAGTGAAAAGTGAGCTGGAACATTAAGGATGAGTTGGAATTTCTAGGTTGGGTAGGAGGAAGATGAATGAAGGAGGAAGTGTGACAAACATAAAACAGCTTGGTGTGGTTCGCATGGTAGAGTAAAACAGAGGAAGGAGGGTATGAAGCATGAGATGAGGCTGGAGAGATAGGCAGTGACCATGCAGGCTCTTATACAGTCACGCACCATATAATGATGTCTAATGAATACAAGGGTGGTTCCTTAACGTTTTAATGGTGCTGAAAAGTTCCTATCAATAGAATGAGGGTAGTGGAGCTGGAGGAAGACCAGGCTTGGGGAGAAAGATTATCTATTTATTTTGGATGAGATTTTTTTGAGATATCTAAATGCCAATACCCATGTGACGGTTCCACAAGAGCATCCCAGACTCAGGAGAGTTGTGTAGGTCAATGTGCTACTTATCAATGTATTGCTTTTCCATCCAAATCTACTCTTTACTGTCTATGCTACAATAATAGAGATGGACCCTGTAATGATTTCTCTTGAGCCAGCTGGATCAATGTCAAGTTTGTCAGGTGAGGGTCCTGCAGGGACACTTCCTATCTCTGGCCTTCACTTTCTACAGGTTCCTACAAGGCACAACCCTCGCTGCACAAGTAAGCTAGCACGTCCCCAGTAATTTCTCCTGCAAGCCCCTAAGGCAGCTTTTCAATGATTTCTGATGAGAGCACTTCCTGAGGACTGTTCTCCTGGGGCTCCAGAGTATGGACTCCTGGCAGGTTTCTGGGGTCCAATATCTCAGAAAACTGCTGCTCCACAGGGAAGCTGCTGTGCCTTCTCCAAACAGGTTTGAACTTAGCCTTGGAGCTAAATAAAATAATGCCAAGTAAGACAAGGGCTAAAGGTATCTGTTGTATTTAGTTATAGGGAGATTGCTCATGATCTCAAGGAGAGCTCTTTGGGTAGAGAAGTGGGCAGAGAGAGACTGCGCAGAAAGGGACAGGGGAAGCTGAGTAAATTCTGAGTATCAGTTTGTCAAAGGAAAGAAGAGATAGTGAGGAGTTAAAATCTTTGTCCCACCAGGTTTACTTCTGGCTCTGCAATTCTAGGTCTTCTACCCCTAGATTCCTCCCTCTGCCGTAAAATCTCCCAAGGTCGCCAGATGTCAGGGAGGCAGCACAGCACCACACCTCAGGGCATTTTCTGAGATGCGAGTGACGGTTACTGTAGGAGGCAAGTCATCAACAGGGCATGAGGGTCCAGCATTCCCTGGTCCCAAAGTCGGGAGATTTGAAAAGGTTCCAAACATAGAAAAATAACATTTGGCAGTGCCACAAGGGTTTTATCTTCATTACCAGAAGTGTAGCTCTGGGAAGTATTTCAATAGGAACAAATAATACTTCTGTTGATGGAGCCAGCAATCAACAATAACAAATCCATTCATTTATGTGCCAAGCAACAGTGACATTTTGTTTTCTTAGATAACCTTATTTCATTAACCAGAGCTGTCTCCTTCCTTGGCATCAACTCACTTGATCCTCCGACTTGATTAAACACAAATTATTTGATACAGCACACACACATAAACACACACACTCATATACCTTGTGATCTTCAAAGGCTGTTTTTCTATGCTCTTGTTTTTTGTTTTATAGAATAAGTTTTTTTTAAATATATTTTTTTGTTTTTTTACAGAGAGGAAGGGAGAGGGATAGAGAGATAGAAACATTGATGAGAGAGAAACATCGATCAGCTGCCTCCTGCACACTCCCTAGTGGGGATGTGCCCGCAACCAAGCTACATGCCCTTGACAGGAACCGAACCTGGGACCTTTGAGTCTGCAGGCCGACGCTCTATCCATAGAATAAGTTTTATGATAGTAAATGTTTGCAAACCGTAACTTGCCACTTTCTCATGGCAGTGAAATAGCATCTAAGAGCAAAATCCTGAGCACAGGGAAAGGCAGAAGCTCTCAGCTGGCAATGGGGTACAAATGGGAGTGACGTTAAGAAGGGAGTGAACTGCAGCTCAGAAATGAGAATCATGCTGATTGGCGTTTTGGGATTCTTAGGATATATTTCTAGAAGTGGGATCACTGGGTCAGATGGCAGTTCCATTTTTAACTTGGGGGGGAAAGTCCGTACTGTTTTTCACAGTGGCTGCACCAGTCTAGGGATTAATTTCTAAAATATATATGGGACTCGTGAAACTTAACAAAAGGAAGATAAACAACCCAATCAAAAAATGGGCAATGGACCTAAATAGATACTTTTTTAAAGAGGACATAAGGAAGGCCAAGAGGTAGGAAAACATGCTCCAAGTCACTTATCATCTGGGAGATGCAAATTAAAACAACAATGAGATTTCACCATCACACCTGTCAGAATGGCTATCATCAACAAATGACAAGTGCCGGTGAAGATGTGGAGAAAAGGAAACCCTGGTACACTGCTGGTGGGGATATCATCCATTTTCAACTCACAACACCTGCCAACACGTGAACTCTGTTATTCCCCAGGCAAATGGTTGCTGCATGAATATGAAAGGCAGCGTGGGTGGAACTCTGGGAATCCACTAGGGCTGATTTATTTAGAGTAGCCTGTACCCAGGATTAGGGAGAAATAACTGAAGACATTTTCAAACTTACATACTTGGATTTACATATTTATAGAAAACCTTACACCCCTTTCCGTTTTCTACCAGCTTCTCTCTGAAGCCAATCTGTGCCACCCTCTGGGTAGACCCCTCAGTGCTGTACATAATTTTCAACAAATTAGGCCCGTCCTTCCAATGCCTTATATTCATTCCTATGTAATTAAAATAGAGTGGTTTGGGGTCATGCTGATCCCTATCCTTCTCTGATTATAACCTTAATGCCCCTTGGTTTTCTTTTAAATGTATGCAAATCAAATTGACTTTTGAGATACTAATGAACAGGCTTTCCACTTTGTTTTAAGTCACCACCTGCTGTGAAACCCACAGTCTTTCCTCACTGCCTTTCCGCTTTTGATTTTGTTTTCTTTTCTTTCCCTTTTATTTTTGACTGTTTTTCTTCTTTTGCTAGTCTCTTCTCGATTTGTAAAGTTTGCTAATTCCAACAACTTATTTTGAGAAACTTTGAATTTTATTTCAATCCGAGTTAAAGAATGCTTACACAGGCAGTGCTTGTATTGCTGATGCTATACAGAATGACTACTAAGTTTTACTTTGTAGCCAAAACACCATGAATCTTTCCCTCCAGCCTTTTAATGTGTGTTAAATATTTAACAATAAAATTAAAGTTCTCTTTAAGTAACTCACATGCAGTTTAGCCAAGCCCATGCAGCTTGCTCTTTTTCTTTCTATTTTAATAGCTTGTTAGAAAGGAGACACAAATACCTAGATTTGTTTTCGTTTTCACTTCTAAGAAAGAGCTTAGTGCCTCCTGCCCATTTGCTAGAGAGTCTGGGACTTAGGAAGGATTGAGCCAAGTTCTCAGTTCCCTATTTTGACTTAATTCATCGATTTTGTAAAAGTATGCAACTCTGTCACCTTCCCTTGGAGCAGTGGACCTCAGGCAGGCCCCGGGAAGTTCCCAGTTCTGTGGAGGCCCTCTCATCCACTGCTTTCACTAGCCCGTGCCTGGTAATTGCTCGCTTGGGGACAGGCTGCTATGCAGTTGTCCTGGGCAGTGTTGGAGCGGGAAACCTCGCACAACCGCAGTCTGTTTTACCCCCACTCCCCTTTTTCTTTCACTTAAAGGTGTTTGTTAGTTTGTAAAATTGGAACATGTATTGTGGTTTTTAAATTAGGTCTCTGAGTGACCCGCTTAGCCCAGCAATTTAAACTGGCTCATTCTCACAAACCCATTTAGCTCCGCCCTTCCTCCTCGCCAACTCCCACCCACAGCACCCACCCACCCACCCATACAGTCTTTCTAAACACATGCACCTTTTCAACCTTCAACAGAGGTGCCATCAGGTTACAGTGGCCCTGTCTGGATCTGAAACCACGTGGAATGGGAGGATATATTCAGGCGTTGGGTTGGTGAAACGATATTTTCTTTACTTTCCTCCAGTAAGGATTTGGGAATTTCATAAGCAAGGTCCTGGCTGACAAAGATTTGGGGAATCCCCGAAAAGCCAGATGTGGATTGAGTAAGTCTTCCCCATCTGCACCTTTTCAAAGATTAAGTGACTCGAAAGGATGATGCAAACTGTCTGCCATTACGTCTTAATAGAGAACAATCTATAAACGCTGAGGCTTAAAGTGTTAAAGTACCGAAACTTTGAGA
>NW_006383012.1:1246582-1247281 GCF_000327345.1 Myotis davidii | reverse complement strand
AAAAATGGTAAATAGAGCATGTACAGATGCATGGATATATGGTGTGAGTACACGAGTGAGCATGTGCTACATCCAGTGCTCGGGGACTATTTCCAAAGCCCACATCTGTGACTGTACAGGAGCAATCCACCTTACCTGGTCTGTGGAGCTTGCACAGCCAATGCCAATTTATAAGGATTTATCAGCAGTTTTGGAGGTCTTCTGTTTTGTGAAACTTCCTCTGCGCTGTTGACCTTAAACAAATAAACAGCCAGCTATTTCTACAGCAAAAATGGCTTTCTTCAGGATCAACAAAGAATTGCAATTAGGGACACGTGGTCTAATGGCAAACCGCAAGCAAGTCCAGAGAGCAAAGGAGAAAAACTTACTTTTGTGGAGGAACCTGGAGCTCAGAAGGGCTGTTGTAAACAAAGAGTCTATTGGAGGAAACTGAGAGTTGGAAGTATAGTGGCTTTTCATTGGATGAGTTTTTTCCAGGCAGAGAAGATCTTCCTTCTTCCTGCCGATAGGAGGGACCTATAACCTGATAGATAGAGCACCTGAATTAATCTGAAAAGTAATCATATTATTTTAAATCTTAGAACACATATACTTATGTGAATAGGGGTTTAAGTTTCTTACATGTGAATAGGGGGTTAAGTTTTTCTTAAAGTCTTTTTCAAGGCCTGTGGGAAATGATTGAGGAGATGACTCAGCTGT
>NW_006383012.1:1241841-1246546 GCF_000327345.1 Myotis davidii | reverse complement strand
CCTCAGCTGTGACTCCAGCAAGCAGAACCGAAAAGCAGGGTCAGACCGACCCACCAGGAGTCAAAACATCATCTCATCGCCTGATGACTAGTTACAATAGCTGACGTCTGCGGAGCCCCAGGCCTGCATGTAGCTTCATTCCTCACCCTAGCTCCTTCCCCTTTATAATCCTGTCCCCTACACCTTGCTGGGGACAGGATTTGATGTTTGTAAGCGCCCTGTCTTCTGGGTTGGCTAGCCTTCTCAATAAACGCCTAATATGATTCAACCCTGTCTGCGTTATTGGACACAGCGACTGGCAGCCCGAGCCCAACTGCGGGTTTCTGGGTAACACTGTTGCAGTATAGAGTAGAAAAACATCTTTCTGTTGGAGATGGAAAATACCTCTCTTCCTGTTTGGGGTAATTGAAGATAAGAGGTAGGTGTGAGGTCTCCCCCGACAGACCCTCCTGACTCCAATTTTAAGGAGGTTTCTCTTTGCTAATCTTTATGGTTCTTAGTCCAGCCACTCTAAGGAATAGAAGTGCTCAATAAACTTTTTGGTTTTTTTCATCTTTATGTTGAAAGTATTAGATATGTCTCCTTTTTTCCCTCATTGACCTCTTCCAGACCACCTCTTTCCACCCTAGTTCCTTCCCCTTTATAATCCTGTCCCCTACACCTTGCTGGGGACAGGATTTGATGTTTGTAAGTGCCCTGTCTTCTGGGTTGACTAGCCTTCTCCATAAACGCCTAATATGATTCAACCATGCCTGCGTTATTGGACACAGCGACTGGTAGCCCGAGCCTAACTGCGGGTTTCCGGGTAACACTGCTGCAGTATAGAGTAGAAAAACATCTTTCTGTTGGAGATGGAAAATACCTCTCTTCCTGTTTGGGGTAATTGAAGATAAGAGGTAGGTGTGAGGTCTTCCCCGACAGACCCTCCTGACTCCAATTCTAAGGAGGTTTCTCTTTACTAATCTTTATGGTTCTTAGTCCAGCCACTCTAAGGAATAGAAGTGCTCAATAAACTTTTTGGTTTTTTTCATCTTTATGTTGAAAGTATTAGATATGTCTCCTTTTTTCCCTCATTGACCTCCTCCAGCCCACCTCTTTCCCCTGCCCCAGGCCCTCACCACCCTATTGTCTGTATTCATGGGTCATGCATATATGCCCATAAGTTCTTTGGTTGATCTCTTCCCAACCACCTAACCACCCTCCCCCACCTTCCCTCTGAGATTTGACAGTCTTCCATGCGTCTCTGTCTCTGGATCTGTTTTGTTCATCAGTTTATTTTGTCCATGTGAGTGAGATCATGTGATACTTGTCTTTCTCTGACTGGCTAATTTCACTTAGCATAATACTTTTTTTAAAAAATATATTTTTACTACAGGCCTGATCCATGAAATTCCTGCATGGGTAGGGTCCCTAGGCCTAGCCGGTGATCCGGGCCAATTGGGCCCTTCAGCCTGCCAGCCAGGACGTTCCTTCATTCTGTAGCCGGTGATCCGGGCCAATTGGGCCCTTCAGGCTGCCAGCCAGGACATTCCTTCATTCCGCGCCGCCCCCTGGTGGTCAGTGCACGTCATAGCGAGCAAGCCATCACATTTCTGTCTCTGGGTAGACCTCAGAAGGGACACTTTGCATATTAGTGAGAGAGGAAGGAAGAGGAAGAGAGAGATGGAAACATCAATGATGAGAGAGAATCATTGATTGGCTGCCTCCTCCTGGGGATCAAGCCTGAAATCTTGGCATGTGCTCTTACCAGGAATCGAATCATGACCTGATTCATAGATCCACTCTCAATCAGTTAGCCACACCAGCATGGCTCAATAAATGTTTTTTTAATTCAGTAATTCAATGAAGATGGGGGGAAATGACAGAACAGAGGCACATTGATAAATTCCCCCTTTCTGAAAGCTTTCGTATTTCCTTCTACTTTTTTAAATCTTTTTTCTCCTCTCTCATTTACTTTTCTTTCTTGGCCCTCCATTTGGTCTTTTTCACAGTCAGTCTCTCCTATGTGCTCTCTCTCTCCTCTTCCTTGTCCTTGTCCTGTTTTATCCCATCTCTGAGGCTTTCTGGAAAACTCCTACCTTTCTCCTTATTTTCCCCTATTTCTTTCTCAGACTTTTTCTTTCAAGCTTTCTTTCTTACTTGCCCACTCTCTGAGTTAACGTCTTTTTTAGAAAGTGAATACAAATATAATTGCTTCAAAGTTCAGACAATGTGGGTAAGCTCTGTCTGCAGAAAACTGGCAGAGCTGAAAAACCTGGGCATGTGCCCTGACCAGGGATTGAACCCTGACCTCCTGATTCATGTGTTGGTGCTCAACCACTGAGCCACGCCGGCCAGGCACTGAAGTTTTAAACATAAAGTTTTTCACAAACATACGTTTTAATTCTCTAATGTGGTTCTGAGGAATGGGCCACAGCATATGCCGACTGCTTCCTGCTCTCAGGCCCTTGCAGAAAGTGCGACCTCAAACTCACTTTCTAAATTCCTTTCAATGCACGATTGAACAGAAATGGACTTGGAGGAGCTGGAATAAATGCAGACAAACTAGACTGACAGATAATGACACAAATCACTGATCCAAGAGGGTACGTCACTGTTACCTTCATCCTCTAATCCTCAGCTCCGGACTGCTGTCTGCCTCTTTATGATTTATGTGCGAAATTTCTGTAATTAAAGGGAAAACTGCTCACAAGCCTTGAACTAGCCATAAAGCTAACATAGGCAGTTGCCTGAACTTCAGTTCAGGGGAACGCTCTTTTGGAAACGTGTTTTTTGGCCTCCCCACTATTTTTTTTACAGTATATGTTATCATCATTATTATATATGTTACCATATGTGACCAGCACAGGGGGACTTGGGTTGGGATGCAAGCCAGCATCTTAATTGTGCAATGAGTAAATCTATAAGCAACGCTGTGGATTTGGCACCTTCTGGAAAGCAAGAACTGCATATACGTTTTCCATAAAATGGCTGCCACGGTGCAATTGAAGGAGAAATAAATCTTCCCATCTTAATGACAGCCTGTGAAACCAAAACCATGCGATGCGGATTTCTCCGAGGAAATGGAAACTTGTGTTCTTTGACAGTGTAATTATTACACCCTGTCAAATTACTCGGCGCTCTTTCATAAAAATCACTTAATACTTCATGCACCTATTACTTTTGCCATCAAATATCACTTTGGGGAAAGTTAATAATTTAGAAACTTTTATATTTAAAAATGGCCAATCCAGTTGATGAATGAGTGCCGTACCCAGAGAGCTCTCCCACTCTGGGAGTTTTGTGATTGCTTCCGCCTTAAAGGAAGGCTCCGGAGAGAACAAGGGGATTGGTCCCTAAGGAGACTCTGCCTAGGAGATTAGGAAGCTCCAGCGTCAACCACAGTATTGGAAACAGTTTTAAAAGGTGTGTGACTTTTATACAAAAGAAAGACATTTCTCTCTAGCAATAGACTCTTTTATTCCTCCCACCCTGGGAGTTTTGTGATTGCTTCCGCCTTAAAGGAAGGCTCCGGAGAGAACAAGGGGATTGGTCCCTAAGGAGACTCTGCCTAGGAGATTAGGAAGCTCCAGCGTCAACCACAGTATTGGAAACAGTTTTAAAAGGTGTGTGACTTTTATACAAAAGAAAGACATTTCTCTCTAGCAAGAGTCTCTTATTTTGTGACATTTTAACTTAAAGCAAAGGTCTCATTTTTGCAAAGTCTATATAGAGTCTCTGAGCCAATGTTTGCTGTAAGTGAAATACATTTTCATTCTTATGACAGCAACTATAGTAATAATGATAATTTTTACTGGCTTTTACTGATTAATAGGTGCCTGACACTCTTTTAGATTCTTTATACACCCTATCTTGTTTAACTTCCTTAACAGTGTGGGATAGGTTATACCATTAACCCATATTCCAGAAATGAAAATGGGAACTTTGCAATGTTTAATAACTTTTGCCAGGCCCCATAAATAATAAGTGTTCTTCTATGAATCTGAACCTGGACAATCTGAGTTAGAGCCAATCATGGCAATGACCATACTTTCTTACTTTCCTGCTTTCCTGTAACAGCTGTCGATTATAGAGTACTTGCTCTTGAGTACATGGTATTTTTTTCATTTGAAAGTCACAGCAAACTAGATATGTTTTTCAACTCTCATTTTATAGATGAAGCAATGGAGGCTTATAGAGATTAAGCCATCTGTCCATAGTCACTGTGCTAATATCAATAAATTTTCAAAAAAAACTTGAAATTTCAGTTTTAGATGGCAGAGGGTGTTCAATTTTTTAAAGACTCAACATGATCCCACTCTCTTCCTGATTTTTATTTACCATCCATTTCAGCATAAACACAGCTTTAGCAGTTAGAATGACTTCTGGACTCTAGTAGAGAGAGTTTTCCATACTCTGAGATAATGAAATATATTTGGTACAAAAGAAATTTTGACTTTATCTTGATTATTTTTTCTACCTTGTTTTTTAAGGGTTGAAAACAATATGCACTCAAATCTAATTGCATGGGTTTGACATGTAGAGTGAACTTGTAAATACAATTCAATATCAATTAACATTCAAGAGACTCTATCTTTTTCTAAGGCTAAAGGTTTGTGATCACTATAGAATTGGAAGCTTCCACCTATCTCAGAGAGATGGATAAAGGGAGGATTTGGTTGATTTTTCCAGCGTATTCGTGTAATGATGGGTTTGGCTCCTATGC
>NW_006383012.1:1232978-1241581 GCF_000327345.1 Myotis davidii | reverse complement strand
ATAGCACTGGCCGGTTTGGCTCAGTGGATGGAGCGTCGGCCTGTGGACTCAGGGGTCCCAGGTTCAATTCTGGTTGGGGGCATGCACCTTGGTTGTGGGCGTGTCCCCAGTGGGTGGGCGGGGGGGGAGTGCAGGAGGCAGCTGATCGATGTGTCTCTCTCATCGATGTTTCTAACTCTCTATCCCTTTCCCTTCCTCTCTGTAAAAAAATCAATAAAATATATTTTAAAAAAAGAAAGATGAATGGAGGCTTTGACATGGGTGGTGGTGGAGTTCAGGAGATGCAAACTTTCGATGACAAAAAGGAGCATGGTATGAAAGGAGGAGGGGGTGTAGAAGGGCAAATGCCAGCTTTGTCTAGTCCAATGTTATAACTGTGTGTTGCACGAGGATGTTAGTGAGGATGCATCCACATCCCATCCCCCTGCGCCCCAAATTCATCATGTGCCTGTTGAAAGCTAGCACGTAAACCCACAAATCAACTCTCGTTCATCTTTTGTTTCTTTGCCAATAAAACTTGAAACTTGTATTTAATCCCAGAACATTCTTACTCTTTTTTTTATTTTTCTCATTTAAACGCTATTTTGTATGTTCAAAGTAAAATAAATATTAACTGGCAAAATGTATTCCTAATTCTATAATTACCTTATTAAAATTTACCAGTTTAAAAATTCTTAAAGCTTGAGATTTGTCTAGGAAATAAATTACCTAATTCAGTGTGTATTGTAATTTACTCTCAAATAATTACTTTAGGGTTGTGGGTAAAGGAAGTTGGGCTGAGAAGTTCCAGTGTATAATTTTATATTTTATCTCTCTGGCAGCAATCAGGCAGCATTAATTGCTATGAAATAAGGTTAAGATGCTGGTGTGAATGGTCATGTATCTCTGTATTTACATGTGTGCACATATGTGTATGTATAATTATGATTTGTCATGAACAGGGAGGTGTCTTTCACCAACAAGAAGCTCACTTTAGGTCTTAGTGATTAAAAATTGAAATAGATGTCTATCTGGCAAACCCCCTCTCACTCCACCACTGAAATATTCCTCTCCATATCTCTATTATGACCCCTGACATGCACGTTTGAAAGCTAATACTTTCTAGACAGGTGGCATAGAATACTTGTATCGCCCATTAAAGACCCAAAGGGAGTGTAATTACCAAATTATCTGTATTCTCCAACAAGTGAAAATAAATGCCAGGGTTAATGGGAACTTTGATGGAGGGCATGTTGAAATCATCAATTGGGACCTGGGCACTTCTGAGCACTTGAGCAATTAGAGTCCTGAGCACTACTAGGCTGTGATCTGGGAAACAGATCACCAAACACCAACTTCATCAAGTGATGAATTATACAACTTTCTGGGTACCATTTCCGTCTCCTAAACAAATCATACATCAAAGTAGGACATGATGTTTGCTCATGTAAAGTCTTCTCCAAGGCTTAGCTTGATTCATCTCACTTTGCAAACGATGACTGTCTTACAGCTGGGGCATGGGCCCAAATTCTGGGCACTATCTATATAGTAGCATAACGGGATGCTTTAGAAATTCCCAAATAATTCTCATGCAAATCTTCACTTAGGTTTAGTGAAATTTTCTGGGGATGTTGCACTACCCACTTCAGCCACCTTAGGCTACCCCAGAGGGACCTGCACTGTAGACTTTATTTATGCACAGCTTCCCTTTATCTTCATTTTCTCTCTCTCTTCAAAGCATGACCTCCTTTCTCTCTCGTTCAAATCCCCTCCTGCCTTCTGTATGTGAGAATCTACACATGTCAAAATCTTACCCATTTTTACTCTGCTTACTTCTCCTCATCCTTCAGACCTCAGCATAGATGTCCTTTTCTCAGCAAAGTTCACCTCCCCTCAGCGACCCACCCCGCCAGCGTCCCATTCCTCAGACTGTATTATTCCCTGCTTTGCCCTGCTTTTATGTCATCTCAATTAATGCTGGTATGTATTCTGCACTTAATTGCTGATTTGCTTATATAACATCAATGTTAGCCAGGGGCCTTCTTGCCTTTTGAAATCCAGCCATGGCCTAAGAAAGTTCACCCCTCCCGTAGTTGGCTGCTATTAAAAAAGTTGAGGTGAGAGGGGCTATGAATCTGCATTTATTCTCCTGGACAACCCTGGCATAGGGTTGTTATAAAAGGTGAAATGTAACTGCCTGCACTACCTGAGCCCTACGTTGAAACGCATGCCAGCCCTGGCCTGATAGCTATGTTGGTTAGAATATTCCTGATACACCAAGGTTGTGAATTCAATCCCCAGTCAGGGCACATACAACAATCAACCAATGGATGCATAAATAAGTGGAACAACTAGGAGTTAGTGTCAAAAATTGAAGTTTTATAAAACAAGGATT
This sequence comes from Myotis davidii, assembly GCF_000327345.1. Taxonomy (NCBI): domain Eukaryota; kingdom Metazoa; phylum Chordata; class Mammalia; order Chiroptera; family Vespertilionidae; genus Myotis; species Myotis davidii. The sequence continues at coordinate 1,239,207 of NW_006383012.1, read as the reverse complement.
CATGGGAGTATAAATCGAATAACTATTTTGAAGAAATGTCTAGTAATCCCTAGTAATGCTGACTATATGTACATCCTATGGTTTAACAACGATTTCACTCCTAGGGCTATTCCATAAAGAAAACTGCTTCTTTGTGCAACCTAAGGCATGTATAAGAATGTATATAACAGCATTTTATAATAAGTAAAAAAAAACTATGGGGGCAAACCCAAATTATTATCAACAGAGAAATGCATAAATGAAATAAGCTAGATTTGTACAATAGAACCTTATTGAGCAGTTAAAAGAAATGTATTAGAATCTCTTAAGTGAGTAAAAGTAAACTGCAGAGGGAAGAAAACTATAAGAATATTAAAAACATAAACAATAATGCTGTGTATTCTTTAGGGACTGATTTATCAGTAGTAAATATGAGATGCTCATGAATGATAGTGTGAAGTTCAATAAGTGCTTACCTCTGAAAAAGTGTATACTTTAAAAAATAAAATTATAATCCATTTTACCTACCCATATGCCCATTTATTCAGATATGTAATATATATTTTCAGAGCTTCTTTCTTGTCCTACTCTTGTTCTAAGGGCTAGCAGACCTGGAAAAGAAGAATGTAATATATCCCTCGTCCCCCAAAGACAGCCTAATCAAAAGTTACACAGGGGAATTTAGACCAGCATTTAACAGCGGAGAAAACTGTCAGAAATGGAGATACAGCTTGAAGCAAAAGCATGCGCAAAGCCTGACTCCCAGAGTGTGATGAAGGATGGGGAAATAATGTGTGGGACAAAACCAGCTCTGCAAGCACAGAGTTTAAATCCCCTCCTTGACTTCTTCATTTTTCTTTCCCAGATGCAGTGAAATCCATTGATTTGAAAAATGACCTCATTCAAGCCCAGGTATTTCAAACACTTCTCACAATAGCCTAAAGTTCTGCACAGGGGTGATTTTTACACTATGGGTATGTACCTTGGCTTTTAAAAAATGTGCATGACTCTCCTCATGAAGTCAGATCAGTCATAGGTGCTACTAATTAGTCATTTTGTATTTGGAAAGCACATAGTTTTCAACACCGTCCTTTATTAAAGAACATAGTAGGCCACATGAGCAGATTCTTCCCCTCCAGAAAACAAGGGATATATCACAGGGAGATCCACTGTCATTCTTGACTATATTTGTGTGGGGGACATAAAGGTACAGCTTAGGTTAAGTCATTTGGGAGGACCTTTTTCAGATCTGATACTCAGCTTCTGCTTTCGAAAGTAAGAAACAGCCCAGCTGGCATGGCTCAGTGGTTGAGCATCAACTTTTGAATAAGGAGGTCATGGTTCAATTCCTGGCTGGGGCACTTGCCCACGTTGTGGGTTTGATCCCCAGAGTGGGGCGTGGGAGAGGCAGACAATCAATGATTCTCTCTCATCGTTAATGTTTCTGTCTCTCTCTCCCTATCCCTTCCTCTCTGAAATCAATCTTTAAAAAGTGAGAAATGTCTTTGAAAATTGTCATATATCTTTAAGAAGCTACTGTGGAGTCATCCTTCAATACCTGGAATCCCTTGTTTAAGCTGTGTTATCACCAGTAATTTTAGTTTTGTTACTGCTTGGGTGATCTTGAAAATAACAAGCTTAGTGCAATTACTTCATTTATGTCTGTCCTAAAATTATCTCTTTTGAAATTCAAAGGACTCCATATGTCCTGTGTTTCAGAAATTTAAAAAAAAAAGACAGTTCTCATATGAATTTTTCATAATTTTTACAGCTTTATGCTCAGCTCCTCATTCTGCTTTCATTTCTCTAGGATGAGAAGCTATCTACTTTTAAGCTCAATTTTACACATTTTATTTTTAACAATTTATAAGCATGACAGGGCAGCTACTATTGAATCCATTTTTTAAATAAGAAAACTAACCCAGGGAAAGGTCAATTTGTCTACAGTATCAAGATGACCGCCACAATCTGAGAAAATTTGTTTCCAAACTCATGTTCGTCTCTGCTACCTGGCCTTAAAATGTAGGAAAGTTTCACACACACACACACACACACACACACACACACACACACTCCTCTGAGAGTAGGTAGAAAGAGGATATATACACATTATTAAACCTGTTTTTCCTCTACAATAAGGAAAAAGTGGGCACAGAAGCCTAGTTCACAATGAAAAGTTATAAATCCTTTTACATAATTGGGCAGTTTCACATTGCACCAATGCCATAGTTTTTAATAATAATAATAAACCCTTGATTTTTTTAGAACAGTTCCAAGTTATCAGCAAAATTGAAAGATACAAGATTTTTCCACATACCTTCTGCCCCACACATGCATAGCCTCCCCATTATAAACATCCCCCACCAGAGTGATATGTTTATTATAAATAATGGACCTATATTGATACATCCTATCACCAAAGTTCAGTCTGTTCCAGATCATGTAGAAACCAGTGCAGTTATTCTAGGGTCTGATGACTGGCAATGTCAGTGACACTAAACAAGGTGACCTTGCTCATCTTTAACATCTTTACAACCTCTCAATGGAGCAGTTAGGACAAGTACCACTTCCACCTGGTTAATGAGGTTATCTAACCAGTAATGTATCCGAAAAGAAGCCAATCCCCATATTGTCTGATTTCTCCCCATAAACTCTGATTACATTATTACAAACTGGATCTTTTCTGTATCCCTACTCCCCCAAACCTATGAGTCAACTGATCAAAAGAACTGAGATAGCCTAACCGGTTTGGCTCAGTGGATGGGGCGTCAGCCTGCGGACTCAAGGATCTCAGGTTCGATTCCGGTCAAGGGCATGTACCTTGGTTGCGGGCACACACCTAGTAGGGAGTATGCAGGAGGGAGCTGATCGGTGTTTCTCTCTCATCGATGTTTCCAACCCTCTACTCCTCTCCCTTCCTCTCTGTACAAAAATCAATAAAATATATATATTTTTTAAAAAAGTACTGAGATAAACTGTAACTGCTTTCACCGATCCTAAGTCAGTCCTGAACAAAGCCATTGTGTAGGGCAGCAAACATGCTCAACACAGTGCAAGAGGACATGGGGGCGATGTGCAAACACAATAAAGACCCTCTCTACCTCCTGGCACCTGCCTGTTTAATTGGAGAGACAAGCCACTCATGAAGGTTATGAGGAGAAGTTGTGTTGGAAGCAGCATAAGAACAGATACAAATTTGCATCTACTATAGGAAGAAGGGGATATTAAAAGAACTTGGCTCTTACAGCGGTTCTCAGCCTGTGTGTCGCGACCTCTGAAAATACATCCTGCATATTAGATATTTACATGATGATTCATAACAGTAGCAAAATTACAGTTATGAAGTAGCAACAAAAATAATTTTATGGTTGGGGGTCACCACAACATGAGGAACTGTATTAAAGGGTCGCGGCATCAGGAAGGTTGAGAACCACTGCTAGTAACTAGTTCAGCATGGGCTACTGGCAGATGCCCGACTTTGCATAATTACGATTTCCTTCTTCAGTTTCAAATTTCTCAGAGGCTTTGGCATATTCCTTAGTCCTAAAAGTATAACATGCAAGTGCAGCTAAATGGTTTTTCCTGCTTAAATCTTGTCCCAATTTAGGGGAAAAGAGCTTTATCTTAAAATAAAGAAACAAAAACATACAAACGAACAGAGTGAATCTCTTACATAAATAAATAAATACAACTTGGAGTAAAAGTGCCAGAATCAAAAGCAAACCTTTTTTTTAAGTAAAAGCAATAGAAAGCTTGTAATACCATTTAGAACTGAGATGCCTGATTTATTTCCTGTTAGAAATCCCAGGATTTGATGTTTGGCTTGTTAAGGTGCCTTTGTTTTCCAGTGAGGGTCTATATATCTGTGAAATATTGAAGAGTAGAGTGAACTAAACCTCTGAGAAAATGCCTGTAATATATTTGAAAGATGACATCCCATCAAGGAAAGCCAACCTATATTAAGGCTTTTGTAGGTTAAATTGTATTTCTTCCCCCCCACAAAACACACACACACACACACACACACACACGATGTCCTAGTCCCAGTACTTCAGAATGTGACCATATTTGTCAATAGGGTTGTTGCAGACATAATTAGCTAACATGGGATCATAGTGGAGGAAAGTCCTAGGGCCTGTGCCTCAGTGTGACTGCCGTCCTATGTAGAGGGGGATTTTAGACAGATGCACACGGTCAGAATGCCATGTGAAGATGAAGGGGAATGCTTTCACGAGCCAAGGGATATCAGAGATGGCCAGCAACTCAGCAGAAGCTAGGATTGCATGGCACGGCTTCTTCTCCAAACATGCACACAGAACCAACCCTGCCAACACCTTCATCTTAGACTCTTCCAGGCATCAGAACTGTGAGATAATGCATTTTATTATTGTTGAAGCCATGACGTTTATTGTACTTTGTTATGCCAACTCTAGAAAACTAATGCAAAGGGAAACAGAACTTGTAAGGAATTGTTAAGAGCCACTTACATCATTAGATTCCTTTACAAAGTAAATTGTGTGCATAAGAAAAGTGTTTCAACCCAAAACTTCTCAAAAAACTGGGGAGTGCTAAGTATATTCATAGCTAGCTCACCCTTGGGGTTTAGATTTTGCTTGAGAGAAAGTTTCAGAATTCTATTTCAATTGAAAGCCTTTTCCTGATTTGTGATGTATTAAAATTCCAACAGGTAGAACTCATTGAGGAAAATTACTTTCTTCAAAGATGTATGATTCATTCACCCAATGTCTCAGCTATTTAGAGGAAATTATCTACGGAATTGTATGATCAATTTAAAAGCTGCTGCCATTGTTTTTTTGTGTCAGTATGATTTTAAGCCTTGAAAGAGCATTAGTTAAAAAAGAGTGACTCATTTCATTTTGTTAAAAATGTGATTCAAACATTATTTGGCCCTGGCCGAAGTAACTCAGTTGGTCGGAGCATCATCCCATGCACCAGAAGGTTATGGTTCAATTCCCAATCAAGGCACATGCCCAGGTTGTGGGTTGGATCCCATGTCAGGGCAAGTATGGGAGGCAACCAATTGATGTTTCTCTCTTTCCTCTCCTCTCCTCTCCTCTCCTCTCTTCTCTTCTCTCCTTCCCTCCCTCCCTCCTTCCCTCCCTCCCTCTCTAAAAACGAATAATAATAAAAAAAAACCCAACATCATTTGACTATTTGTAACTGGTCCCAGAGATGAAGTTGAAAATATAACCCCTATTCTGATATTTTCAAAGACTATACTAGTAAGTCAGCCTTAATCCTCCATTAGAGATTGGTTCATAGTCAAATACAAATGTCACCCCAGCTATGAGTGGCTTAGATATTCTGAGAGAAAAAGAGCTTTAAGCTCCTTTGCTGTTAACTGCTCTGAAACCCTGATTATGGCAGCTGAGTCTCTGTGTTCCACATGGATCTTAAGATATTTCTTCAAATTCCATATAACTCAAGTAATTTCTCTAAGTTGTATAAGAAACTATTTTTCTTCTTGCTACAATTCAGGCAATAAAAGTTGATGGCTAAGAGGTTTTCTATTAAAACCAGAAGAGTACTAAACATATTTAAATTCATATCTATCTATGTCTATCTACTTACCTATCTATCTATATTTATCATAAATTTTTTAAATATATTTTTATTAATTTCAGAGAGGAAGTGAGAGGGAGAGAGAGAGATAGAAACATCAATGATGAGAGAGTCATTGATTGGCTGCCCCCTGCACACCCCCTACTGGAGATCAAGCCTGCAACCTGGGCATGTGCCGTGACCAGGGAATTTAATCCATGACCTCTTGGTTCATAGATTGATGCTCAACCACTGAGCAATGCTGGCTGGGAAGTTATCATAAATTTTAAATGTCCAGGATAATCATGAGGAAAAGGGCAAATCAAAAGTAAAGGCAAACTTTCATGGAACAAATTCAGTGCTAGACTGACACGTAAGCCAGTGAAAGCAAGGGAAAAAGACACCTTCATATATTTAAAATTTGCAAAGAGAGTGTATCTTAAGTGTTATGACTACACATACAAAAAAGGGTAACTATGTGAGGTAATGGATGTGTTGATTAATTTGAATGTGGTAATTATTTCACAATGTATATTATATCAAAACATCACATTTCACACCTTAAATTTGTACATTTTTTATTTGTCCACTGTACTTCAACAAAGGTAGGGAGAAAATTTCAAAGTTCTGGGAACTAACCATTGTGCTATTGTGTCCCCCTCATCCATAGCACATAATATAAGAAATG
>NW_006383012.1:1228336-1231410 GCF_000327345.1 Myotis davidii | reverse complement strand
GGAAAAAGACACCTTCATATATTTAAAATTTGCAAAGAGAGTGTATCTTAAGTGTTATGACTACACATACAAAAAAGGGTAACTATGTGAGGTAATGGATGTGTTGATTAATTTGAATGTGGTAATTATTTCACAATGTATATTATATCAAAACATCACATTTCACACCTTAAATTTGTACATTTTTTATTTGTCCACTGTACTTCAACAAAGGTAGGGAGAAAATTTCAAAGTTCTGGGAACTAACCATTGTGCTATTGTGTCCCCCTCATCCATAGCACATAATACATAAGAAATGGAGAGGGCGTTTGCAGAAAGATGATGCAGAGGGAAAATGACAATGGTGAGCTGAAAAAGCCACTTAGTGTCTAACTTTCATGCCAAAAGAGTGTCTGCCAAGGACTAAATCAGATACGCAAGTGATGGTGGGATTTAATGGTACAAACCCTTGAATTATCCTAGAATTATCATGATTCTCTGGCAGAAGGTTACCCGTTCCCTCCAAAACAATAGCTGCCCTCTTAACAAAACAAATTACATTTATAACTTGCATTCTAAATGAAGAAAAATTGGCAAAGTTATATTTTTAAATCCCATTTATTTACATTTGCCAACTCTGAGAGCCGAGATAATATTTCTTCACTCTGTGGTAATTAATATATGATGTGTAATGTCTTAGTTTATTCAATGTATAATATGAAACTCCTGCCAAGATGCAATAAAAGAAAATTAAAATGACCAGAGAGGCAAAATATATGGCATTGTCCCCCCCCGAAGCATGCTTCTAAATAACATTCAGTCAGCGCAGTGTCATCCAGGCCATTTGGGGATTACACATTGTATTATTAATTTGTTTGTCTGAGATCAATTGAACTAGCAGAGGCTATGCCAGTTAGATGTGTCTTGCAAAGACTGTGAAGAAACTAATGCATCTGGAAGGATGTGGGATTCACATTCTGTGAGGACAAATTATCCCATGGTATGTGTCAAAAACTGGGGAGAGGTCTACTCCCAACTGGCCACCTTTATCTTTCCAACCCTTTATAAATACAAACAGCCTTCTTCAAAGTGCATTTCCTGAATATTGAACCCAAAAAGGGTGGGTACAGGGTCTAGATTACAGAGTAGTACTAGGGCCATGGGCTTCTGCCTCTACCAGCATCTAGAAGAATAATTATCTCAAAGATGTACAGTGATTAAGTCTTTGTTCCTATCAACACGCCTTGCTCCTACACATTTCCTTATAAATATCATACAAATCTGGATAGAGACACGATTTTTTGTGACTGCCACTGTTGTATCCCAGATCAGGGCAGTCTCTTCATGAGCAAAGGAATGACCTGCAAACATTAAGCAGGATGAAATCTACTCCATGCTGCCATACTTTTAAATTTAATGATTGAAAGAAGAAAAAAAGATGATTACATTTTTTGCTTTGCACTTTGAAAATCAGAATTCATTTTTTATTTGAAGCTCTCTCTAGAGCACCAAGCCATGTCACGAACACAATTAAACAGTGAGTCATCTGGTCTTTTCTTATAACAGTCTCTTTCTTAGAAGCGTGGAACTTCACCATGCTGTTTGCTGCCCTATCTATTTGAGCCTGATAGAAGCAGGAATCATGCAAGTTGATGATGGTCACAATGCAAGGCTGCCAGGGACTGAAATCCAGTTGAAGCAAAGAGTGTTCGTGTTCAGGGGGCAGAACACATGGGATAAACTTTGAATAGAAGCCATGTCTTATAAGAATTTGTGAGTAATCTCTTATGTGTAGCCTCTTTGCCAATGGCGTTTTGGAGTTACTAACTTTTAATTGTATATAAGGTTTAAAAATTTGAATCATTTTATATCTGTGCAGGTGATTTAAGTCTATTCTGTATGCCCCTATTTAAGCCTATTCAGAGATGCCTCTCTAGACTGTATGCATATAAGGCTTCTGTAAAACCACATCTTCAATTTTTCTAAACCTCAGCTAGATATATTTGTCTAGCTAAAGGGATCTACCAGATGTCACCTTAATACTTCCAGAGATATCAGCAAAAGAATGACAGCTGCATCCTTTATTGTGTTTTTGTCCTGATTCTAGGTTTTAACAGCAGTGCCCTCGGTTTTATATTTTTAGCAGCTTAAAAGAACACACACAAACTTATTTGCTACACTTTCTGGGTGTCAAGTGGCTAGGCATGGCTTAGGTGGACCTTCTGCTCCAGAGTCTCTCTCAAGGTTTTAGCGAAGGTGTTAGTCAAGGCTGGTATCTCATCTGAAAACATGACTGGAGCATGATCTGCTTCAAAACTCAGTACCTGGAGTGTTTCTGGAATAGAGACCTCAGTTCCCAGCTGACTATTGACTAGAAAGTCCTTTGTCTCATAGACTTCTGCAACATAGAAGCTTGTTTCATCAAAATATATAAACCTGATAGGCGATAGAGAGATTCTTGTAGCATAAAAGGGATCACAATATTATATAAGCTAGGCCCAGAAATGACATTCTATTAACTTTGCCATATTCTGTGGTTATTGGTATGTCATTAGCCTACATTGCAGGGGAGAATATTATACAAGAACATAAATACCAGGGAATGGCAGCAATCAAGGTGAATTATATCAAAGTCTGTTTGCCACAATTATGCATTTACTATTTTAATTATATGGCTAAATTAATGTTGTAAACTACTGATTTAAGAGCACAAAAAGAAAATTATTGCCATTAAAACGACTTCATACTTGGTAAAAACATGTTAAAGACAAAGGTTTTGAATTATGTATGACCTAGACCAGGGGTCGGCAAACTGCGGCTCTCGAGCCACATGCGGCTCTTTGGCCCCTTGGTGTGGCTCTTCCTAAGCCTTAGGAGTACCCTAATTAAGTTAATAACAATGTACCTACCTATATAGTTTAAGTTTAAAAATTTGGCTCTCAAAAGAAATTTCAATCGTTGTACTGTTGATATTTGGCTCTATTGACTAAGGAGTTTGCCAACCACTGACCTAGAGCATGAAGGTAATGATTTTAGGCTACTTTATATTTCCACTGTGCACTAAAGTACTCTCTCATTTTTTTTTTTTTTAATTC
>NW_006383012.1:1224703-1227733 GCF_000327345.1 Myotis davidii | reverse complement strand
ATGCCCATGGAACAGCAAGTTGACTGGTTTTTGTAGTGAAAAGAGTAAGGAATGAACAGCTGATCTAGACTGGCCTAGGCTTTAGGTGGTTGTTTCACTTCATGTTTGCTCCCATGTGTTAGTTCAAAACCCCCAGCTGAAAGTACAATAGCTACATGGAACTGTTCTTCTTGTGGTGGATCACCAGATCACAAGAGAGAAAGCCCACATATGCAAACACAGTTCAATCCTCTACCTGTGTCGTAACTGCTAGTGTTCCATTAGCTAAACCAAGTCATATGGCAAAGCTCAAACTCAGTTGGGGAAAGATGTATATTCTGGCAACCTGGTGACCATGGCAACAGGATGAAAGTGTGAATCTGTAACTAGGAGTAATAAAAAGGAGAGTAAATAATTAACTTACCATTGTATTAGACCAAGCTGGGTCAGTCAGTGTCCTTTCCTTGAGAATGAAGACTCGATAAACTGGCCTTGTCAATATGATCTATAGAACTCACTCTACAATAAGATTTGGGCATAGAGAGCCAATCTGGAGAGAAGGTTGAAGCTGCTTTTATTTGATTCTAAAGTACAATTTATCTTGATGAAAGTGTGAATCTGTAACTAGGAGTAATAAAAAGGAGAGTAAATAATTAACTTACCATTGTATTAGACCAAGCTGGGTCAGTCAGTGTCCTTTCCTTGAGAATGAAGACTCGATAAACTGGCCTTGTCAATATGATCTATAGAACTCACTCTACAATAAGATTTGGGCATAGAGAGCCAATCTGGAGAGAAGGTTGAAGCTGCTTTTATTTGATTCTAAAGTACACATTTATCTTGATCATAAATTACAATTTTTTAATCTTAAACTACCTCAAGTGATTCAGTATAACTTGGAACCAAATATGCCCATCTATATCTTCATCATCTATTATAATTTTTAAATCTTAAGATAGTTCAAGTGATTTAGTATAACTTGAAAGCAAATGTGCCTGACTAATGTTACTGAGGCTAAAGTCATGGATCAGATCCCAAAGGGAGCAGCTTTCTAGCCCTAAGCACGCTGAGTCCAGACTACATTGTCTCTCTGGTCTCCTGAATTTCAAAAACTCTAGGGAGGGAGCCTCTGAGTGATTCACTGTCAAAGGGAATCAGTGTCTTCCACACAGTAACAAGTCAAGACCACTCAAGAATGAATGAATGCCCTAGCTGCTTTGGCTCAGTGGATAGAGTGTCAGACTACGTACTGAATGGTCCCACGTTCAGTTCTGGTCAAGGGCACATGCCTGGGCATGGGCTCAATCCCCAAGGCAGCCGATCAATGATTCTCTCTCATCATTGATGTTTCTCTCTCTCTCTCTGAAATCAATTAAAATATATTTTTTAAAAAGAATGAATGAACAACTAGATATAGCACCACTCCATTATTAGTAAAAAAAATCACAAAAAACTCAAAGTGCTAACTCAACAGTTAGCACAAGTGATTAGTTAAGAATTCACTGGGTATATTCCTTCTAGGTCCAGTTCCAGCCCACTGACTTTGAGGTTATTAAATTTTTCTTGTTCATGTATGTGAAACAAAGAGTAATGAATGAACAGGGAGAAAAACCAACTTACTTTATAGATTTAAGTGGGCTTTATAGATAGCAATGACTCTATCTATAAAAACATTGCCACCGGAGGTTGGGGTTGACTACTCTTTTTATGATATACATATTTATGTGAAAGCTTGTGCAATTCTGTGCTAGGTAGGTAAGGGAGTTACTCATATTGGGTATCTATCACATTAAACCCAATACCTTGATACAATAGAGACATACCCCTAAAGTTGATTTTTCTTAAGGGACAGTAGTTCTATTTCATCTTGGATTGGGATAAACATATTGTGCGTTTCCTGAACACTCCAGCCACAGTGAAAAGCCATGAAGTCAGTGCCAGCTTAAGCGTAATTACTAACAGTGAACCTGCCTTGTGTGTATATGTGTGTATGAGGGGGGAAGTTGAGTCTGTGCTATCTACAGAATCCCACAGCCAGGTTTTAGAATGTCTTTTGATATTCATTTATAGAGTTTTATTCCTACAAGAGACACTTCGCTATTCTCAGAAAATCCTTTGTTCTCAGTTTGAATGTCAGAAGGCTAGCCCTATTATATTTGCCCATGTAGGGGAGACAGGGAGCTTCATATAATATCATAGACTCTACTGACTGTGGGATGGTTAGCTTTTCTTATCATAACAGATTGAATGATGTTGATAACGCCATAACAATAATGAAATAAAAGGAACACAGAGTTTTTCCTATTGAAAAAAGTTAATATTTCACTGTTCTTATGCCTTATTTCTTCTAGTATTTGTAGAACCTCCTGAATTAATATTTGTTGAAAACACAAGTGCTTTGTTCCATTCATTCCAGATAGAGTATAGAAACAGTGGCTTTAAAATGAGACTTTGAATACAAGAACACAACTTACTAGCCGTGACACTTTATTTTCTATGGCCTTCGTTTTCTTATCTGTTAAACTGGAGGTAATATGGTCTCCTTTACAGAATTGTTGTAAGGATATATAATAATAATAATAATAATACACTATGGGAAAAATTTTTAGCACAGTGTAGCTGTAATAAGTACTTCTTTTTATGGTTACTGCTTTACTTTTTAAACTTGATTTGTAAAGTAACATTGCATCTGAGTATCCCACTGGTGAAAATTAATTTTATAGCTAAAAATGAAGGACATTAGCTAATGGCATTCCATACCCTATTAATCTTTATTTCATTCATATACAAATATTTCATTAGATGAAGGCACGTCTATTTCCCTTCCGGCTTTGAGGTTTTTGAGCCCCGTGTTTATAAAATTTTAAGTTAGGAAAGATGTCAGAACTGGTTTATTTAGTCTCAACTTTCACTTTATAAATGAAGAAACAAAGACCTCAAAAGATAGATTGATATTTTTCAGGAGAATTAAGCTGGGTAGTAACAGCTAAAAGGAGAATCTTTAATAGATGGCCGCAGCAATCATACTCAATTTGTTGATGCCTCCCTATG
>NW_006383012.1:1219359-1224479 GCF_000327345.1 Myotis davidii | reverse complement strand
TCAGTGTATATAAAATTTTAAGTTAGGAAAGATGTCAGAACTGGTTTATTTAGTCTCAACTTTCACTTTATAAATGAAGAAACAAAGACCTCAAAAGATAGATTGATATTTTTCAGGAGAATTAAGCTGGGTATTAACAGCTGAAAGTAGAATCTTTAATAGACGGCTGCAGCATCATACTCAATTTGTTGATGCCTCCCTATACCCATGTCCATGTCCTTGGATATCTCCTACCACAGTGACTCTGGGCTTACAGGTGGTAGCATGCTTTCACCGATGAGACATTAGAAATCTGGCACATACAGAGGCTTCAAAGAGTACTGTGCACTGTAAGTGAAGTGCCATGAAGTGATCGCTACTACAAAAATTAAGATGGCATTTCACTGCTCTCATCCATCATTTCTTGATGTGTCTTGGAATCTTGCCACTAAGATATATATAAAGGCCCATCTACTAGGAGATAAGAGACTATTTGTGGAGAGACACCAGTCATCCCAGCTATCTCAGACATTTCAGTCATCCTAGCCAAACCAGAACCTCATAAGTAGATGGCTAGCTGACTTCAGCCCAAATGTGTAATCCACACCAATTTAAGGAGCTAATGTTTAAAGCCTGTAGAGAATTGATTCCACTGATCCTTGTACTCAGCCATCTAACTTAAGGGATGAAATATAAGATGTTATGATTTTCTCTGGGGTGACTTCCTATTAATTATTCAGCTAACATAAGTGGAGTAAGCGTCTGATTTATTTCTCTCTTTATCTTAGCTCCAGATTATGCACGTAAGCATTAAATTTCAAGTCTCAGAAACAGGAGGCAGGATCAGGGATAATCATGAGTTTATTTTCAGATACCAGTGCAAAGTAAACAAATTCATCAGTCATACAACTTCTAAAAGTAATTGTTTTAAAAAGTTCCAATGTGAAGTGAAAGAGTCCTCTTATATAACCTACTATTCAAGAACACCTCGTAGGCAACCAAAGGCATAACTTACAAACAGGCCTAATTAAGTAAACAACAGTAAACAAATCTGGACTTCCTGCACTGTCAAAAAGTTACAACTTTTCTAATTGGCCTAAGTTGGAATATAAAGTTCAGCTATAGCTATAACACATACTAGTACACTACAAACTTAAATGCCAAGGCCAAATGGGCAAACAGAAGAGTTCAACAAGGGGTTCCAATGAGAATGGGCTAACTAAATCTGGTCCATAAAGACCCCTTCATTCCTCCAATGCACAGTGGTCTATTTTCACCTCAATTCCTCTTGCACTTGCTGTCTATTTTACAAATATGATAATGAGGTTTGCATATTTCAGGTGATGATTATCTGTAGAGCATTGGCTGCTGCTTCTATCCCTATGGAAGCTACTACTCCCTGGTAGTAATAGTTATGCTCCTACTTAACGTACATTCTAAGCCCTCAGGTTTTCCTCTCAGGGACTTTATCACTATCTCTTCACTCCCACTTCACATTTTATACCAATAATTCCCATGGAACAGCCATGTTCCCCCAAAGCTAGCATTGTTTATTTGCACATGAACCACTGGAATTTCTATTTGTCTTTTCCTTTTACGCATATCTTTGAATGAAACAGCTTATGAATGATACATGCTTTTTACCTGTCTATGAAATACCAGAGAATCTCTTCACTTCTGTAATGCACTTGTCAACTTGGATTTAAATATCACAGTTTTATCTATCACATAAGACCAAAGTACACTGAGAGCCTCTTACATTTCCTGAGATATATACTGTGGTTGTTATCTTTAAGTAGTATTGTAAACGACATTTAATAATGTGCTGACTGCTGTGCGGGGAAGAAGTACAGTTGTTTCTCCACAGGTTTACAAGTTAAACTAGGACGTGTATATATGAATTAAATGAGGAAAGCACAGAGTATAAATAGAAAGAATGTTAAGGAGCGTGAAATCATTACATAGGGCTGTTTTATCTGTGTGGAGGGAAGCATGCATGTGTCCTTTGGAGCATTGCTTTGAAGACTCAAGCAGTCACCAAGCTAGTTGACATTTGGAAAAAAAAATATTTACTTATTTTTAAGACAGGTAGTTGGTAAGGGTTCTAGACAGTTATTCCAAAATATGTCACACCTTCCTAGAAATAGACATATTTGTATTAGAAGCTGTAACTTACAGTTATTCATTCCACAAGAGCATGCAGGGGTTCGTAATGCAACGATCATGGAACAGGCACTAGAGGTATGGTAATGAACAAAAGAGACAAAGTCTGTGTTCTCATGGAGCTTATAATTCAACGAGAGACATATTTTGTTTATTTCATAGTGTAAATGTGTATTTAATTATGCCTACTTTAGAGGAAACGTTCTGGGTCAGATGGGAACTTACAAAAAATTGAATGACCCAATCTAAGGGGGACGTTATTTAAGGAAGGATTTCCCAAGAATGTGACAATTAAGCAATGCTGCCAAAAGTAAGTAGGAGAGAAAGAGGATGAAGTGGGGCAGAGAAGGAGTCAGTAAAATAATAATAATAATAAAAAAACCTGTAGCATGTGGAGACCCCTGAAGTATGAGATGGTATGACACATTTGAAGAGGCCAGAAAGCAGGTAAGACTGGCCAGAGGTGAGGCTGGAGAAACAGCCATGGCCCGGGTCCTGCAGTGTCCAATTCATTATATTGGCATTCTTGAGTTTTGTCTCAAAAGCAATGTGACCCATTGGGTTTGAATTCTCTGGAATCTGGAAACCATTTTATTCATGAATGAAATAATACTGTGAATTTCTTTTCTTTTTTGATTTTCCCCAAAAGTAGCCTCAGAATTTTATGTAACATTTGTATCTTTATAACATTCATCAAGAGAAACTGTCATGACTACCTCAATATCAAGGCAGTTTAGGGAAGAAGCTAGCTCCACAAGAGGTATCTTGTGTCCTGTATGTCTGCTGTGTCATTACTTCCTAAAACCCTCAGCTTTGAGAACTCAAGGATCAAAGAAGATAGTCATGGAAATTTGACAAGAAAGTGAAGATGTGCTAGTATCTGTGAGAGAGTAATTATTGTTTTAAAACCTGGAGATGCATTAAGTTTTTACTCACTGCCACCCCATGGCTGATATTTCCCATATTATGCCTGTTAAACTGGAGATAAATAGGTATTACATATTTTTCTTTCTTAAAATATGTTTTATTGATTTTTAGAGAGAGAGGAAGGTAAAGAGAGAGAGAGAGAGAGAGAGACAGAGAGAGAGAAACATTAATTGGCTGCCTCCTGCACTCACTCCGACCTGGGACCAGCCTGCCTGAAAGCTGGGTATATTCCCTGACAGGAAATGGAACCTGTGACCTTTTCATGCATGGGATGATGCTCAACCAACTGAGCCACACCTGCCAGGGCAAATAAGTCTTTATATGTTAATTTTACATTAACAACCTGAGAGTAAATGAGCCTCAGCAGCAGTTCTCAACCTGTGGGTCGTGACCCCTTTTGGGGTCCAACGACCCTTTCACAGGGGTCGCCTAAGACTATCGGAAAACACATATATAACTACATATTGTTTCATTATTAATCACTTTGCTTTAATTATGTTCAATTTGTAACAAGGAAAATACATCCTGCATATCAGATATTTACATTACGATTCATAACAGTAGCAAAATTACAGTTATGAAGTAGCAACGAAAATAATTTTATGGTTGGGGGTCACCACAACATGAAGAACTGTATTAAAGGGTCGCGGCATTAGGAAGGTTGAGAACCACTGCTCTAGATGTTGTTCAAATTAGTGTCTTTAGGAGTATTTTGGCTCAGAGAGTGCCTGGAATTTGGGAGAGAATTTTCCATTGATTCCATTGATGCTGCTGCCTTCTAAGATTCATTTGGAGGAGGTATTTTTCTCTCCAGTCCGCCTTTGCTGTGGAAGTGACCTGGCTCTGCCCACCTCCTTTCTTTCCTGGCATGAGCTCTGTGAACACAGCTCCCCCGAACCCTCACACCACCATTCCCTCACCCCATCCATCGGCAAAGTGCTTTCCTTTCTGATTTTGATTCCCATTGATTTTTTATGGAGGTGAAATTGTGCTGAGGGGATTTTCTCAAGAATTGAGCCCAGAGGTCTTATATCAAGAGGAACCTACTAATGTTTGGTTTTATTATATGACAGAACAAGTTCCCAGGAGCAATAGTAAGAGGCCAATCACCAGAGTTATTTAAAACAGAACTGGACAAAGTCTGTACTGGCAGGAATTCCCCGGGATCAGTCACAAAAGAATTAAAAAGACCGAAAAAATCATAAAAAAAGAGATTTTTCTCTTCAACCCAGTTTTCCTCTAAGCTGAATTCTGTAATTTCTGCTGAAATCATTTTAGAAAGACCACCTGTTGAATCTCTGGAGGACTGATTGGAAGAGTAGAGAAGCTAGAGTCAGGTATCTACTTCAGAGGCTATTTAAATAGGCCACATGGGATTTGATGAGAGCAGAGAAAGACAGAGAGAAGGCAATGACTACCAAGGATGTTGAATCTGGATTACCAAAGGAGTATTTGTTTGTGGAAAACGATGGTAAAATAAAAGTTCAGGGTTATTTTAAAGTAATTTGTGATTATTTTAACTGAGATAAAATTTAAACTAGATGATACAATACAAACTCATTACATTTAAGGATGAGCTAACTGTCTTCCTCCTATTTTTTTTTTGGCGGGGGGGTGGGGGACAGAGGAGGATGTAAAAAGAATTATAGAAGTCTGATTCACCAGGGAGATGTCTTGGTTGGTGAGGTAAGCTTATGAGTCATTAGCATAAACAAATTTTAAGGCGTTATCATGTTAAAGATTGTCTGGGATGTTGGTTAGTCAGAGGAAGAGTGCTAGGAATGAGAATATTAAAAAATTAATAAAGGAGGAGCACAGAAGTAGGAAGTAGAAAGCAAAACAAAGATGAACAATTATTAAATGAGAAGTAGATCCAGATGGTCACAGAAGGTCACATATTAAGGGTTTACAGATAATCTCTAATTGTGACACACTTAGTTACTCTACTTTAAACAAAACAACAAAACAACAAACAAACAATTAGATAAAGTTGAATTTATGACTTTAATTGTTAGCTTGTTATCTTAATAAAAATATAATTCATTAATTCG
>NW_006383012.1:1202010-1219257 GCF_000327345.1 Myotis davidii | reverse complement strand
TGTTATTGTAAATAAATCTTTTAATGTTGTTACTATGAAACAACACAGTAAGTTATTGCTGTGAAGTTAGGGTGCAGAGATCATAAATATAAATTTCAAGGCTGGTTAAAAATATCACTTTAATATTATGTAAATTGATACTTGTGGCTTAGGATAAAAACTTTACTATTCATATTAGATACTGATTTAAAATGTGGTGTGTCTCAAACAACTTCACTTTAGAAAACACAATATCCCTCCTCGTTATGTGTGTTATGTGACTTTAAAAGTGGTTCTAGTGAGAAGTCCCTAAGACTAAAGCTGGCTGTGAAGAGTTTCCATGTCTACCTATATCTCCTGTTGATTTGCAGTAGTCCTCTGTAGAAACAACTGCTTTCTTGCACTGGTTCATTTTGTTTAAAGATTCCGTATGTATTTTTTCATTGTGAAATGAGATATCTTTTCATATTCAAGGCATACACAGTTTTATATTTCTCACAAAAAAATTTTAATTGTGTCACTCTGCAACTAAGATATGGAGCGTCCTTCTTTTAGCAGAAATTGAGGCCACACCACCTGAGAGACAGTTGGCCTTGCTCTGCTCTGATCATACATGGTTCACTTTAGCCCTGATGCCATCATCTGTGACCATGTTAAAGGGCTTGATTTCTCTTAAAAGATGAGCTGAGACGTGAGACTGTGGGTTTGACAAGCACATGAGACAACATGGACACCTCCATAGTCTGATCACAAATTCCCGCATCTATCAAACAGAGGTAGTACCACTATTTAATTTCTTTCCCAGAGAGGAGATAACAGAGGTTTCTCATTTCTTTCACCCAAATACTAATATTAGAAAGTACTCAGTACTTAGTGGAATAGTTAGAAAGTCTATCCCAGAAATCCTTACAGACCAGTTCTAACAATGTGAGGTGTTTAGGAATACAACCCCATAGGCGTTTTTGCTTGCTGTAAATGTTGTCAGAACCTAGCCTGACATTCATTGACATTTCACTATTTATTGATTTGCTTCAAGAAGAAGGGAAAGGGAAACCAATAATCTGTCCATCCAGTGTCCAATGCTAATGATATTTGCTGCTAGTTCCCCCATATCCTCCCAACTCCAGGCTCTAGCTGCCTAACCTTTATATTCCTAATATTTATTTTTCCCCAGAGTAAAGTCATGGAAGTCAGAAAATGCCATTCAGAACTGCTTGTCCTCTCATTGTCTCTGTATTCTCTAACTGGTTAATAGCAGAATAGTTGAATAGCAAAAAAAGAACCGATATTATAATTGGTCATCTTGAGATTTCTTCTTCTTACTTGCTTTCTGGCTTTGGGTAAGGTACTTCACCCCATGGATATAATTTTTTATCCTCTGTAAAAGGAAGAGATTGTATTACAAGATCTGAGTTATCATCAAGGTTAAAAATATCTAAGTGTATGATTGTGTAGATATCAATACACTTAGGCACCTTAAATGTAGCCGGGTCATTCGTGAGGGTGTGCTCTATTTCAGTGTCACTCCTATTGTGACATGACGGCTACTTAGTAACCCTATTAAAGTGTCATCAATTTATTTGTGTACAAAAGTGAGCAAGTCTCAGGCACCCGAGATTAATGACAGAGCATGGCTTTATCTGTCAGAAAGTCAAAGGCTGAAATCTAAACTGTGTTTCAGATCAGGTTCTTACAGCCTTTAACCTCTCTATTCCTCAGTTTTTACGTCCACAAAATTAGGATAGTCATACCTACTACCAAGGTCGTCATGAGGATTACATGAGGTAATATAAATGAAGAACGTAACACAGTGCCTGGGCCATATTGAGGAGACATGACAACCTAATTTTCTTTGCTCCCAAGTCTACTAGATCAATACTTATCCAGTCCTCAAATAAAATTCTTGTCAAAACTTAGACTGAAGTCCTCCTGACTTCTCTGCCTTGGGATTCAGAGATATGAAATCATTGAAAAAATACTAATTACTTATATAGACAGTAAAATAAATGACTTTTAATGCTCGCCACAAATTTCTATACAAGAAATTATCTCTGAGGAATAAATGTTTAGGATGATATAATCCAGAATAGAAATGGGCATAGGTGATCCCAGATATCAGACTCACCCACTGGGTGATTTAAACGAAAGCCAGGTATGTAGTGATGTAGGTCAAGGAGAACAGCATAAATCAATGTCATTGTTTCTCTATTGCTATTGTTGCTTTATTTGGAGAGTTGCATTGACTAGGTTGCTGTGTGAGATATTGAATCCCCCAAATACCCATTTGATAGAAGCCCAAGCTCTATCAAATTAATGTGTCATCAAAGTAACAAGAAGGGTAACACAATGCCACTTTCCAAGAAGTCCTGAGTGGTACAGGTTTGAGGTGATTCTGTGGTTGGGTGAATTACTTTATTGACAAGTTCATTGATGGGAAGATTTCTCATTTCCCAACTGTTTGCTTATGGGACACAGTTCATAGGTCTCTCCCCTCCTGTCTCTGCAACAATGAGGTCATCTCTGGACCTGAAATAATTTTGAGCTTTATAATTAGAGAATTTCTAGACAGGAAGAAAGAAAAATGCTTTTCCCCACTTCTGATGTGATCAGACTGAATTTGTATTGATGGCTTGGACTCCAATATCCTGGGTCTCATCTGAAGATGGAAATCTTAAATTAAGGACAATGAAACCATCAGGGTGATTTTAAATTCAAATAAAGCTTCTTAGACAAAAAAAAAATGGGACATGTTGGTACAGCCATCAGAAGAAATGAAGACTGACAGTTTAATTTCTCTGAATACTGTAAGCCAAAGGATATCAGCTCCATTGACTGGTGGGGCTGCCTGGTTTTAATGTAATAGACTATGGTGGAGAAATATAGTATCAAAACATATCTTTATAATATTTTACACAGGAAATAGGGAGGACTCTTCAGGCTGTACGTTACTTCTTACCCTGGTCACAATCTGTACAGTAGACTGAAATGGGTTGGTTTATTTATGAATACCTACAACCCTAAAATGATCCTTTCTGTTTATCAAAGTAGTTCTACTGCTCTGCACATCAGCACATCAGGTACCTGTCACTTGCTGAGGCAAAACTCATTCTGAAGGACCGTATTGTCTAAATGAATTTCTATCCCCAAGAATGGGTCCCCTCTCCTGACAGATGGCATGTTAACAAACTAAAACTTGGATAAGTTCCATGTGTCTATAAATGCTTTGCACTGACCCTCACCTATACGTGTTAGCTATTCAATGAGGCTTGTTCTCTCTCTCTCTCTCTCTCTCTCTCTTCACAGAAAGATACATTTTCTCTGATCACTCCAAATGAAGAACTTGAAAGAGTTCCAGAAAAAAGCAAGTTCCCAGGGGATAAATTGTATTTCAGGTTTTATGGGTTACATTAGGTTTTAAAACATCTAGTATAAACAAAATACTTGCAATTTTGCCATCTGGAATGGCAGAGGTGTGAAACAATGACCATAGACCTCCTGTGTGTGTAGGTATTGGGGTAATGCCTCACAGGGGCTGTTTTCTGCCACAGCTACAGTGGGAGAAAGTAGAAAGAGTTGCTTCAACACTTTATTCTGTAACTGCATGCCATTTATTCACTGTCTCTACTAAGCTTGGTGTTAATGAAACCAGGACTCCACAGAAGATTGCGTCAGCCACAAATCTGTGGCTAGTTGAGCCAGGGACTTTGAGGAAGACAAGGGATTCTTTTGTAAGACTGCACATCTTAGAAAATTGGAACACTTTTTATCCCATAAATATCTTTCTCATAACATGAAACTTCTGCCTTTGTTTCTGACTTGGAGAAAGGGGGAGAGAGAGAGAGAGAGAGAGAGAGAGAGAGAGAGAGAGAGAGAGAGAGAGAGAACAACTGCTGGAAAGGGAAAGAATTGCAATATATAGAAATTACTTTCCATCCTGTGTTAATCTTGCTTTCTTTGGAGCCTGAATATAAATTCTAGTTATCCTCTCTTGTAATCTTTTCATAATCTTGAAGCAGGCATTCCAAGGGTCCAGGAGCCACTGTCAGTTCTTGGCTTTGTGCAGGAAAGAATTCAAATTAGAGCCAGCATAGAGTTTAAAGTGAAAGAGAGTTTATTAGTGAAGCAGTGAGACAGAGAGTGGCTATTCCACAGGCAGAGCAGCCCCTCCTTAGGGGGTTTACTTGTTTTATTGAGGCTCATTTATCAAGAGGTAGGATATTCAATAAGGGGGAAGAATATTCAGGATTTTTCCAAAAAAAGGGGTGGTAATACACCATAGGCTATTCTGTGTCTTTATATGGGCTTTCTGTTTCTAATCAGGATGGCACAGACTGTAAAGTTTAGTATGCTAATGTATTACAATGAATGTGTAATGAGGCTAGGGGTTACCACAAGGCAAAGTTAGTCAGCATGTTGGATTGAACTGGTCTTCTGCTGGTTCTAAACCATAAATCTGTTGGGGAGTGGTCTTACTATCTCCATAATAGTTCTTATAGCCCTTATTGGTTACAGACCTTTCGCCACATACCCTAACTTAATCTAAATCTACTTCTTTATCATTAACAAACAGAAAACCCTATTCTAAGAAGATCAGGGAGTTATTTCTAGTTTTTTTAACATATAAATTAGTTGCTAATGAAAATCTTTTCTCATGTGTATGGTGGGAGGCATGGAGTGGGCATGTTTGACTCAGCCTCCCCTATTACCTGCTATGCTGTTTAGCATGTAGTAGTTTCCCAAAAACTGTTTATTAAATGATTGCATTGACTATTGATTTAATTTACCAAGCATTCTATTGCTTGGTAACAAATTATCACAAACTTAGGGAGCTCAACAACACTCATTTATTATCTTACTAGAGGCCCGATGCACAAAATTCGTGCAAGGGGGTAGGTCTGTGGTCAGCAAACTGTGGCTTGCAAGCCACATGGGGCTCTTTGGCCCCTTGAGTGTGGCTCTTCCTAAGCCTTAGGAGTACTAACCTAATTAAGTTAATAACAATGTACCTACCTATATAGTTTAAGTTTAAAAAATTTGGCTCTCAAAAGAAATTTCAATCGTTGTACTGTTGATATTTGGTCTGTTGACTAATGAGTTGGCCAACCACTGGGGTAGGTCCTTGCAGCCACGGTGGCTGCCTCAGCCCTCGCAGCCCCAGCTTTGTCAGGAAGGTATTCCAGAAGGATGTCCATAAGGTCCTTCGGCTGTACAGCCTAATTAGCATATTATGCTTTTATTATTATAGATAATTCCTTTGGATTGGGAGTCCAGCCACAGGTTTTCTGGGTACCCTGCTCAGGATATCACCAGCCTGAAATCAAGATGGCCAGGGATTTAATTCCCATCTGAAGCTCAGGACACTTTCCCAACTTCACAGATTGTTGGTAAAATCCAGTGTCTTGTCTTACTGGGATCCTATTTCCTTGCTAGCTATTGGCTAGGAATCGCTCTCTGCTCCTAGAAGCTGATCTCAATTCCTTGGCTCATGGCTTCATAGGCAGTTTGCAGAAAGGCTGTTCTCCAGTAGCAGGACTGCATCTCTCTGGCCTCTTAATTCCTCTCCAGTGGGCTGTGAGGAGGTTTTATATAATATAAAATACTCGTGGGAGTGACTATCCCATCACCATTTGCACAACCTAAGCAACATAATCAAGGCAGTGACTATCCCACTGTATTTACAGGTTCTGTTTCAGAAAGGAAGAGGACCATACAAAGGGTTGGGAAACTTGGGGCCATGTAATAATTGTGCCTACTACAAGTAGGAGATAGTCGCCCTCTCTCATGATGAAGAATACATACATTTGATTTATATATAAATCCTTATGTGTCTTGTTTAAGACATGTCCAGATTTAAATTAGCCATCATGGTTAGTCTATTTCCTATATTTTTAAAACAGTCTCTTTGTCATTAGTATGGCAGGTAAAAATGATCATCTATCTCTAAAACGATGCAGGCAGACTTACCTAAATGTGCACAGGTGGTTTAGTTTCTCAGGTAGCCCCATACTTGGTCAGAAGAAAGACCACTTCACTCTAACAGTCCTTTTATTGTTACCTGCTGAATTTTGGTAATCCTTTGATAGAGAAATAAACTGTTCACATAACACACACAATAAAACATTTGTTGACATGCCATCTGTTGTCTTCCTGTGTGACCTCAAACCCTTACCAATATTTATGGATGATGAGTAGTCACCGGAACCAAGATGAGCCAACAAGATTCTTTTGAGAATGGAACATAATAAGTTTACTCTATGGAAAGGTCGCCATGTGCTCAGGGCATATACCGGCCACCCTGAGAAACACGCGCATAGATAAAAATAGCCCTTTTGACAGAGACAGGCACAAACTACATCAATTACTAAGGAGAGCAATACTGGCCTTCAATAGAAGTAACATCGAATTGCCATACTCAGAACCTTTTTCAACATAGCTCTGGATTATAACTAGAGAATCACTGCTCTATAACATAAAGTAAGGGACACTAGAAAATACAAAATGGGCCTGAAAAGCATTTTCAGCCACAATATCATACCACATCGCCCAGGCCTCCAAAGATGTGATTTCCTGCAAGTGCTAAGGCTGGGCCAGGCTCATCTTTCAGTTTTTTTGTGAGTGTGTGTTGTTGTTTTTTTTAATTTAATTGATTTATTTTAGAGTCCCTGGTGGTCTAGTGGCTAGGATTTATTTTAGAGAGAGAGGAAGGGAAAGGGATAGAGAAAAACATCGATGAGATGAAAGAGAAACATTGATTGGCTGCCTCCTGCACGCCACTGGGGATGGAGCCTGCAACCCAGGCATGTGCCCTGACTGGGAATCTAACTGGTGACCTCTTGGTTCCTGGGTCCATGCTGAATCACTGACCCATGCTGGCCAGAGCATCTTTCAGTTTTTTCACACTGACCTGGGCATCATTTGGGAACTTTCAAGATCATCATTTTACGTTTGTCTGTTAGTGACAATATAGTCTAACATTCCCAGGGTCACTTTGTGGGACTGTTTGCTCATGTAGAGAGATCAGGTTAGCCCACGTCCTGCCCGCCATTGTCTCACTTTGTTCTGCTCAAATCTGGTTTTTCCAGTGCAAATCTCTTACTCCTCAGATGTACACTTGGTAGTGTCTTTTTTCTAGCAACCTGTGAGGTGTCAGAACATCTATTATCATAGCCTCCAACCTATTAACACTCAAGAATGTCTTTATCGAGTGTCCTTCAGCTTCCCCTTAATGAGTAGATAAACTATTCAACCATAGGATAATGCCTACTTGCACTGTGAAGGGCACAAAAGAAGTCCAAACCATTATCTTTTCCATAAAGAGTTTTCTATTTATCCACTATCAATACTAATTATTATATATTAAAAAGTAGAAAAGGCAGTGTTTACCAAATGTTGAGTAGAGAAAACTACTCAAAACCTCACTAAAACTGTGACTGGATCACAGGAATAGGCACTGGCACAAAGCTAGGACCATATGATTCTTTTTCCCACAACATTTGAGTTATTTTAGTCTATACTAGACATTTGAACTGGAAGGACATATATGATTTAGGAAGTCCAGGCCATATCATATCTATGATGTTGCACAGAGAACTGTGTGTGAGGAAAGAATAAAGATAAGAAACAAAGGGAGAAGGAGAGTAATAGAGAGAGAGAAAGAAAAAAGCAGCTTTGGTTGATTCTTCAAGGTGCTCTGCTCTTGGTTTAACTCCTTTATGAGGTCCACATACATAGTCTGCCTTTTGGCTACAGAAGACACCCTTTTGCTTTTCTAATTCTTTTCTCTTACTTGTTTAAGCTAGTTTGGCTGTTACTTTTACGTAAAAGTTATGTCACAGAGAGAGGCAGGGGTCTTTATGGTTCCAACCATGCTTGGGATAGGAATTCAGATACAGGTGAGGTTTAGATAGACTGAAACAGTCAAGGTAGGATAAGTTGTCCCTGAAAGAATGAGGGATATTTAAAAGGCACAGGAGGACAACTGGCATTGCAGATAAACAATATGACTAAAGACAAAGAGAAGACAATGGGCATATTGTATATAGAGACCATATACAACCTGGTTTCCATAGAGGCTTCATATCATATGCTTTGTGACACATTCAGGCTCGGATATCAGAAATGCTTGCTTTTTAAAAGATCATGGTATTTTCCTCTTTTATTATTAACTTCAAACTGCCACGTTTGCAACAATGAGAGTGCTCATTTGTAATCAGTAGTCAGTTACATATTTAATCTAATCTGTTTTATAAAAAATTATAATGAAAATGAGGAAATCTTATACAGTCAAAAATCACATGTACTGTGGAGGACAGTCAGACCAGGGCTCAACATCAAGCTCCATCCCTTGCCAGCTGTATGACTCTGAGCAACTTACTTTGACTTTCTGAGTTTCAATTTTCTCATCCATAAACTTAGGACAAGAATACCTAAGTCACAAGGCTAATATGAAAATGAAATACAACTCTCCATATATAATGATGATAGAGTCACTTAGGATGCATGATGTATGATTTCCTTCCCTTACTCCATCTATTGTGCATCTGCATTTTTGCCAATTCAGCTCTCATCCAAGATGATGGTGATAGCTATTGCCACGACTAATTGAGACAAACTATGATCCGAGGGCTTTGTTAAATGTCTTATGTGCCTTATCTCACTTAATTCTCACAACAACCTCAAAAAAGAAAAAAAGAAAAACAGTACTGGATTATCATTATAAGGATTTTCTCTTGTGCTTACCTCTGGAATTACTTCCAGCTTGCTATCGATTCTGGATAAGTTGTGTGTGTCTCTGAGCTCTGAAATGAAGTTCGATTCTGTCATGAAAACAAATGTTGTCCCTCAAACCTAGGCCATTAGGGTGGGCTTAATGAAAGTCAAGCATCACTTTCAGAGCGACGTGTGCTTATTCTCAGGGGAAATGGTGTGTGTGTGTGTGTGTGTGTGTGTGTGTGTAGGAGTGGTAGGGGGCATTCCAAAAGCATGCCTGATGATGCTGGTACTTAGTTACCTGAGAAGAAACTAAGGGCTAGGCTTCAGGTATAGCTTTATCACAGTGAGATTCTTTCTGTAACTCTTGGGCAAGTGACTTGACCTCTCTGAATGAGGCTCTCTTCACTTGTAATTAATGAATTTCATAATATGCAATATAATAAAGTTCAGGGTTTTTAAACAATGGCTTCAGTGTCCAGACCCTATCTCAGACCAATTAAATAAGGATTTCTACAGGGCAGAGCCCAGATACAGATATTTTTTAAAAAGTGTGCAAGTGATTTAAATGTTCAACCAGGTTTGAGATCAAGACAATGGATGATTTTAATATCTAGTCCATGTGTAAGATTCCAGGTAGCAGGTAGCAGTTACCAAAAATAATGAGTAGGGATATTATTGTTTAAAACTGAAAGGGGTTAATGAAAATGGTGTGTTTCAAAGAGAGGTCATAGGACCCTAGTTAATTTGGGGAACTATTTATAAGATTTAGTCCAACTTAGTGGAAAAAAATTTGAGACAGAGCAGGTATTGATAATGAACTTAGAGGTGGTTCTTCTGACAGATTATTTTAATTCATTTAGTCAAGAGTTTTTGACCATCAACTATGTGCAAACCACTATTGGGTATTATAGTAAGAATAGAGATAAATTAGATATGGATCCTACCTCTGAAGCACTAAATATTTGGTGGTGATTTGTAAGGAGCTTAAGAGAGGTGTTAACATTTCTTTATGCAGGCATCTGAAAGTACTGCATGGAGAGAGAAAGTGGGATTTGAGTAGAACCTGTAAGAACAGATGGAGACACAGGTATATGTGGAGTTGGGGAAATGGGTAGAAGTGTGTAATTACAGGGAGTCCCTCTTTTTACTCAGCAGTGTTGAATTTTGCATGTTACCTAATTGTTTTATAATTATATACTATTAATCAAGCTACTTAACCCTATCTCTAGTGCCCTTCACCTCTTTTTTGAATCTCAAGAGTGAGCTGAGGCTGCCTCCTCCAGGAGACCTACTTATTATCCCTAGTCTGGTCTCTATGCTCATCTCCACCATGACATTTACAAAGTAATATCCCATCTAGGTTTTTACTTCTTCAAAATAGGAAGTTTTCAGTTGCAGGGTTGTTCCTATTAGATGATCAGGTTCAAAATAGGCCACAAATAAAGGTTGAATTAAACTGTAAAAGTAAGTAATTTTTTAAAATATGATAAATTGCAATGATTCAATCCCTAACTGATTTTTCTAATGAGATTTTTTTGGGGGGATTACACTGAGAGTCAAACTCACCTTCACATTTTAAGTTCTTTACAGGTAGAATTTGTGTCTTCAGCTTAGCCCACAGACTCATGCATTTTGTCTCTGCATTTTTTCCAGTATTGTCTCACCCTCCTCCCTGATTTTCACTCTGTGCCATTCACACTGTTACCCTTTCTCCTTCTCTAAGATGTGAAACTTGCTCCCTTCCTAGGATTTCTGTACTTGCTGTTTCCACTTCCTGAAATGCTCTTTTCTGTCACATGGCTGACGTTCTGTGCTTCTTTTTAAATTATTTATGCATGGTCTTAGCTTTCTAGTAAATTGACGAATAAAAATTGTATATTTTAGGTTGTACACTGTCATTTTTTGAAAGATGCACAATGAGATGATAATAAAATACATATGTACAGTGTGAGATGGTTACCACAATCAACTTAGCTAACATACTCGTCACCTCACATAGTGATCAGTCCTTTTGTGTGTGGAAATAACACAAGATCTATTGTAGCAAATTTCAGAGATCACAAAATATTTGTCTTTTTTCCCTCTGCCTTTTTTTACTTAACATTGTTCTAGTCTAAGCTTAAAGGACATCTCCTCATAGAAACCTCTCCTGGCCACCATGTCTCCTTTCGCCTATTCAAGCCCTCTCTTTGATCAAATGTGTTATCTTGATTAACCATTAGTTTGCTCATTTACTATTTGACACTTCCTGACAAGTATGTAAGCTATGTGACAGCAGAAATAGTATCTCTTTTACCTATTCATGTGTCCCTAATTCTAAATGGGACAAGACATACAGTTGGTTTTTAATATTTATTCTATTTTAATGCTTGAAAATAATTACATGGGAATGAATAATTTGCCCAATTTGCCAATTCATCAGGTTTGGAAAGGAAAATAATGGAAGGCAGGGCTATAAAGTTTGATTCATGATCACCATGTTCAATCTTAAATGCCAAATATCTCCATTTATCACAGGTCCATGGACTTTTTGTTGGCAAAAATAGTAGCCCAATATAAAAAGTGGGATGAATTCCTAAAAAGACAGGTGCAATCATATTTCACAAAAAAGGCAAGTTTTCCTTTCAACTTCTGAATTTTTTCTTCACAGGAGAAATGAATAGTCTCCATGCATTTAGCTGCCCAAACCCCAATGCATAATGAATCCAGGTGACATTTAAACAATGGTGACATTTACACTGTACACTCAGATTCTTTCTTCAAAAAAGAAAATGTATGTTTAAACTAAGTAGTAAGTATAATCTTTACTTGGCATTAAATCCATAAAAAAGTAAGAGCAAATGTTACCCAAAAATTATGTCTTAAATGTATCTACCTTTTAATTCTTATTGTTAGTTCATTATTATTTCATTGTAATATTTTTTCAGTAGCCTCCAACCCTAACATTCCTGAAATTAAAGGGATAGCAAGATATAGAAAAGTTATGTTTATTCCCTGTTTTATGTCATTGCTAGCAATTTTCATTTGCTATCCATCTGCCCTGTTATACTCTAAAAACAGCCTTTGATTCATTAAATATGACACAGATAGGAGTAAAATTAAGACATTTTCAAATTATATTCACCAGCCAGCTGCACTGGAAAATCCTGACTTACCTCCTTCCCTAGAGAATTAAATTCAAAAAGGTTCAAAAAAGAACTGTGGACTGAAATAAATCTAAGTTCAACCATTTCAATGAATGAAAAGAGGTGCATTCCCCCACCCCTCACCCCTAGTAAGGACAGAAGACAATTTGGTTGGTTCTAAATAGGTAGGCTAGTTGTATTATAGTAATAAGAGCTCAAGTCCAAGAATCAGTCTGAATTTTATTCCTGGTTCTGTCCCTAAATAGCCATGTGAGCTGGGCCAAGTCATTCAACCTTTTTAAGCAATGATGTTCTCATCCCTGAATGACTGCATTGGCTCAGGTGACCTCAAAGTCCTTTCTAGATTAAAAATTCAAAGACAAGATACCTGCCTATACCAGAAATCCCAAATATTTGTGGAATACTTTATAGCCCTTCTCTCGACTCCCACAAATTTGAAAGGAATGAAGTGACCCATACCCCTAATTTTATTGTATTCCAATGTTACTGCCCATACCCTCAACATTCATTTTGAAGTTGAACAAATGGAAGTTTAGTTAAGTTCAAAGACACATGCTTGCTAAGCAAGGGACAGCTCTTGTCTGAGGTCCAGCTCACTTATCTTTTGAATTATGGATGTAATAAGTAAAATGGACTTGGAAGACATTTAGGGAGTACTACTAGCAGAGAAATCTTTGAAGAAGACCCTTGGGTGTGCTGTAGTCCAATCTATGCCTCTGTGCTGAAATCTCTTCCATTTAATTACTGACAGACTGCTATGCTACCTGTCCCCTCACAATCTTCCAGATAAGGTGCTCCTTGCAGTACCTGGCTCAGCCTTTTACAATTTATGGACATCTCTGTTCTAGCCCTTTAAAATCTGAAAGGCAGTATAGAATTCAAAGAGATGAAACTACTCCTGTCCATGTTGGACTAGGAAGTATCTTCCTTTAGTGATGATATATGTCTTATGTCTTTTTAGGTAAAAATCATAGAATAATGTAATATGACAAAAAATATAGGCCTCAAAGCAATGCACTGGGAAGCATATATTCACTCATCTTTTTACAAGGGTAGACCAAAAATAAACAGGAATCCTTCTCACCTGGAAAATGACTGAGCTAGAAGATGACTCTTGGAGGTTACTTAGAGCAGTTTACTTTGCAGTTATTGTCATTAGTATTGATCATTTCCATACCATTCATCCCTTTTCTTTGGGTTGATAATGATCCTCCATTGCGAGAGTAGGAAAACAGTTATGTTGCATTAGTTATGTTGAAGTAAAGAAATGTCAATTTGGAATATGGACACATTTCTATTTTGGCTCCTTTTAGGAAAGAAAGAGATTACTAATTAAATCTCTATTTTTATAGAAAATGTTTGTCACACTGCCTTTGCTCGCAATTGTTCCTAAACAGCTAAACACTAAACAGCTTTAGACATAAGTGATCCAAGTATATGTTGAATGTTGATTATTAATTAATTAATGTATGTGCTATTCTTTGAAGCCACTCTGTATTGGATTGCTCTTTTCTAATATCCAAACAAATTTGCAGAATAGCTGAGAAATTTCTATCTATATTTTATGACACTTTCTCCTAGAAAAATAAAATAAAAGAGCAGAAATTCTTTATAGTATATAACCCCTTCTTTCATCAGGAGGATTTGTGCTTGGTTCTAAGATGTATGAGTGATAGGTTAATGGTGTGATATGCTTTAAAACGTCTGAAATATGTTGGTCTGAAAGGAAACACTTTTATTTTGATTCTTTAAAACATTTTTCGGGTGATGGCACAACAAGGCAATATACTTCAGTTAATGACAATACAGCTGTTTTCTTACTCTAGCCATGAAGAATCATTATCAGCCAGTTAGGACACTCTTGTTTATGGAAGCGCTGAAATTTAATGGCTGAAATGGCTGTTTTTCTTGCACTTGCTCTTCTCTTAGTCTAAAGAATAACTAAAAAGTTCTTTAAAATCACAACTTATGGAAGAACTTATGGAAGAGAACTTTCTCTTTAACAAATTAGAGAAGGTTTAATTATTAATGAGTAACAGTTACTCTGTTATCTTTCAAGGGGTCCTACACAAGTCCAGAAGTTATTTTTTCAGTGCAGTTAGCATGAAGGAAACACACTATCTATTTAGAAGTTATAATTTTTACAATTTATTTCTATAGCTATTATCTTTCTGACACTCGTTTGTTGAATATTAAATAGTTACATGTACATACAGGACTGTTATTAGCTTTGTGAAGACTGCAAAGGAATCTGTAGACATTTCACTCTTCTTAGAGGTAAACTGTTTACTTGAAAAGGTTTGGATGTTAAGAAACACTTTGCAATTTTCAAAGTTCTTTTTCACCCCAAAAATCTCCATTTGAATTTTATAGCAGCAGCAGCAGGGAAGCTGTGTTGACAGATACTGTAGTTGTAAGATCAAATGATTTTAGGCTCAGAAGGTGTTTTATTTTTTTGTTTTGTTTTTACTTTAAAAGGGTGAATTTTATAGTTTGTGGACTCGATCTCAATAAAAAAAATGAAATAATGTTGTTCTAATTCTTACAATGAAATACTTAGAAAAATAAGAAAATTTAATCAAAAAGTAAGAAACAGCCGAAACCGGTTTGGCTCAGTGGATAGAGCGTCGGCCTGCGGACTGAAGAGTCCCAGGTTCGATTCCGGTCAAGGGCATGTACCTGGGTTGCGGGCACATCCCCAGTGGGAGGTGTGCAGGAGGCAGCTGATCGATGTCTCTCTCTCATCGATGTTTCTAACTCTCTATCTCTCTCCCTCCCCAAACTAGGCTTGAGGGAAGGAGGAGTATAGTGCAAGTGAGCTCCCTAGTCTGGAGAACCTGTCAGGAGAGACCCTAGAACAGCGTTTATGGAGAAGTGGGAGAGACTCTCAATTAAATAATCACAAATGTGATCAGCGTGATGAATAAATGGTACAGCTAGCTATATTTCTGATAGTCTGAGATGTCAGTGGTTGGTAGTGGTTGCCTTGGGGACATTTAAAGTAAGACCTAAAGAATGAGAGAGGATTAGGTGGGTGAACAGTGGCTGCTAGGGTGGGCTAGGATGATTGAATGTAGGAAATACATAAATGCACAGACCCTGTGATGGGAGGTACTATAAACAGTACAAGAAATGGACAGAGGGTGTGTGTGGCTAAAGAGAAGAGGTCCATTGAGAGAATAAACCAAACAGATCACCAAGGTTTGGACTATGTGGGGTTTTCAGCCATGGTCCAGTGGGTCCCTCTCTCAGCTATGTGACTCTGAGCAAGTCATGTCCCCCTTCTGAACCCCACCTCCTCCTCTAGCCACCAAGAATTTGGGCCCAATACTTCCTAAGAATTTGCTGAATCTTTGGAGATAAGTAGATTCACTTACCAGTCATGAGCTTTGTCTAGAGTGGAGATATTATTTTCCCCCTTTAAAAGGTCTCTTGAAATACAAGAACATCATTTAAAAGTGAGATCTTGCTGTAGATGGATATGTTCCAGTATTAGATGAGAAGGGGAATAAAACCACATCCATTTAGAATCTGATAGAGGACCAGGGAGAATAAAACCCTCTTGGTGTAATGACAGGACTAAATTGGGTTCTGTTTCCAGTTGCCATTGAGTTTCTGAGTTCTATAGAAGGAAGATAAAACAACCTAAAAAATGATTAATTTCCAGAGCATTCATAGATGCCATTTATGTTGCAAGTCTTTCTTTCTTAATTGTTTTCAATTTTCAATTAAGGGGTTATTTTAAAGCAAATAGATGAACATGGTGAAAGGGAGAAAGAGAGTGAGGAGGGCTTTGTAATGACTTCCATGTGAGGACAGCCTGGGAGCCCTTTCTCCAACCTCATCTCCTTGCATCTTTTCTTTCCTTTTATCTTTGGAATACATCATCATTCCCCAACTTTTACACTATTTCAAGCCTAGGGGGTCTTACTTGGACTGCTCTGTGTCCAGTAGAGAAGTAGAGTTCTTTATCTCTCCTTTTGGTAAGGATTCAAAACCCTCTGCCTTATGCCCTAAGAGAGAGAGAGAGAGAGAGAGAGAGAGAGAGAGAGAGAGAGAGAGAGAGAGAGGAAGAGTGTAGATTGGTTTGGCTCAGTGGGTAGGGCATTGGCTTGCAGATTGAAGGGCCAGCGGTTCGATTCTAGCTGAGGACGAGAGAGAGAGATTTGGAGCAGGAGCAGGCTTAAGGAGGCTCAGAAAGTTTTAAAAGTCATTTTAATGGGATTCTTTTGTTATATTTTATCATACCATTTTCATTTCTAAATAGTATCAGAATAAAAAAAATGCTAAATGCTTATATACCATTTATTCAGCAGCTATAAATATAAACGCCTTACACAACCATAGGACAATTTCAAAACTAGAAATTAAATGTGATAAGATGCTGCCAACTGATTTTTAGACATGATTCACATTTTGCCAACTGATCCACAAATGTCCCTTTCCTGATCTAGGATCCAATCCAGTATCACACAATGTATTTTCTTGCCTCCTAGCTTTCCTTTCATCTGTGACAGTTCCTTAGTTTCTTTGTCCTCCTACATGATGCTGACAATTTTTATGGATACTTGTCCCTCATTTTGTAGAATGCTCCTCACTTGCTACCCATTCATTTTCAAGCGTAGGCAGCCAAGACTCATTATTCCCTGAGCTCGTCCAACATACACTATTGGCAGAGCGCCTGGTACACAGTAGAAGCCTGCTAACTGCAGGGAAGTTTAGTTCAAGATTCCAGAAGGCATGCTTCCTGCTAGAAATGTGAGGACCCAAGTAAATCGGTGAATTTATTCAACAAACAATTATGTAATAGATGCAACCCACCTATGTCTCTAATAGATTACTGATGTCCTATGGGGTCTTGGGTTTTGTGTTAGGCCCTAGGGCTATAATAGTGTGCAAAGAGCAAAATGGTCCAAAGCCCCAAATTTGAACTCCTTTTTATTTCAGTATCCACACCCCACCATCCCCACCCCAGGATTTTGTATTGTTTTGGAGAACTCCAAGTTGTATGTTTGCCCGCAAAATATTTAGAACATCCAAAAATTCTCTTTCCCATGGAATTATGCAGAAGACTGGTTTTATACAGAATAAGTATCCTAGAAAGTCAGGGGAAAGGAGCAAAGCATGGCGACTGATGGGAAAACACCCAAACATACTATCACCATCATTGGAAAGATGATATAGATAGATGATAGATAGATAGATAGATAGATAGATAGATAGGTGGATGAATAGATAGATCTGTCTTAGATATATCTAGATATCAACATACACTAGTATGGATATTTAGACTATGTATAAATCTATGTGTACCTATCTATAGATATCTATATATTGATCTTTATCTACCACAACCCACACCATCCCCTCTCCTGCCCTTCCCGGGTCTCTCCCAGGCCAGGGCACATGG
>NW_006383012.1:1200897-1201907 GCF_000327345.1 Myotis davidii | reverse complement strand
CAGAGACAGAGAGAAAGAGCAGGAATCCCTCAGCCCCTCTCCTCCCAAGGGCAGTGGCCAGAGTGCTGGCAGCAGGGGAAATGTGGGCTGCGGAGAGGACAGAAGTAGAACGGAGCCAGAGGCAGAGAGCAGCACAAGAGGGTCCGCGCGGGCTGCAGTCCGATCTGAGCCCCCAGCCATGCAGTGGGGGGAGCAGGATGAGGAACTCTAGCCCCCAGTCTCCAGCCGCGCCAGGTCCCAAGCCTCCAGCTCCGGCCCACGTGGCATCGCCTCCCTCCGCACCACCTGCCCCGCGCCGCCTCCACAGGGTCCCCACCCCCACCGCTGGTCAAGCAAGTCCTGTGCCGCCACCTCCTGTGCGGTCCCCTCTCCGCTGGTCTCCCCGTGGGAAAATAGAGAAAAGTTGGCGCTGGGCTGAGCGCGCTCCTTGCCTCTGCCTCAGCCACCCCACACCCCACCCCCACCTCCTTTCCCTTCCCAGAGCGCAGCCAGCGCCGAGCGCAGCCAGGCGGACAGGAGTGGAAGCCCTGGGGACTTTGGGCAGCGGCAGCCTAGAACTCCGGGCAAGAGTAAGGAAAAGATTGAGAGTAAGAAAAAGCCGGGGCTTCAGGGATGGGAGCTGAGAGTGACAAGGATCTCCGCCCACAAAGACGTGGGTCTGAGCACGGCAGCCTGGTGAGTAGAGAAGTGGAGCAGGTGAGGGGTGGCAAATGGTGAAGTGGGCTGGAGGGGCCCTGGGAGGAGGGCCTCTGGGGCCTCTGACTTAGCCAGTGGGCACCATGAAGCCCCTGCCTGTTTCCCCAGGAATTCTGTCTCCTCCGAGATGTGTCCCCAGCCTTCTGGGACCTCAGTCTTCTTCTCCAAGCCCCGCCCCTGAAAAAAAACTTCCCAGTTAGGAGTTAGCAGGTGAATCCGACTGCCTGTCAGAAGAGTGGATGGGGTTGAAAACTAGGCAAAGAGTAGGCTGTTGTTAAAAATCTGGATGTGGGGTGAGAGGGTTTGGAGAGCAG
>NW_006383012.1:1193593-1200855 GCF_000327345.1 Myotis davidii | reverse complement strand
GGAGTGATTCCCCCTTTACTCGCTCCAAGCTGACCCTGTAGTAAGCCCGCGATGACATGAAGATGACATGTTTATAAGGCAAAGTGCATGAGAACTGCAGTGGGCAATCATTGCCCTTTAGTGTGGTCCCTGCTTCTGGGCCCTCAGGGGACACAAGATAGAGAGCCTGCCTCATCTTCTAAAGGCCTGAGTGTGTGTGTGTGTGTGTGTGTGTGTGTGTGTGAGAGAGAGAGAGAGAGAGAGAGAGAGAGAATATGTGCATGTGTTTAGACCTGGGCCTTTGCAGTTTGTGAACTATTGACTGTTCTCCAGTGTATCCAGGCCTAGAAACATCAATATCCCAGTATCCCAGTGACAACAACCCTCTGATCTCCCTGCTTTAAAAAAGGCTGAGCCCTCCCTTCTGTGGTGATGGGTTTATGGATCACAGGAGGCTGACAGCAGGGAGAGGGGGTGCCGTGGCTTTTCCTGGTCACAGAGAGGTGGGTAGAAGCAAAAGTTGGTGATTTGGGGCCATGCCAGGAGAGGTTTTAGATTTGGGGGAACAAGTCTGTCTGTCCAGGACAGCCTTCAGTCTGTGCAGGCTGTCCATTCAGAATGAACCTGGAAACCCCACCGGCTGAAATAATAAAACAACAACGTTGGTGGCAATTATTAAAAACTATTTTAAAAGTGTATGAAAATTTTCCAGGCTACCAGAAAGGCATTAAGGATATTATGACCAAGAATGGGCAAAAAATAAACATACATAAATATATAAGTAGGATTCGCTCAGGAAATTGAGAGTTTATGCTTTGAAATATGCACAGATCATCTAGCCCAACACCTCCCACCATAGCTTCACTTGTGATATAGCTCCCAGAAACCTTCCCAGAGACATGGCACTGCAGTTATGTTCACTGTTAGCTTTTGCAAGAAAAGTTTTGAACATTTTAAAATAAACATCTGCTCATTGGGAATTATTGACGCAAATCATGGTAACCAAATTCAGTATTCCCATCCCTGGCCTAAGGGTACCCACACTGCCTCCTATCCACCCTGAGGACACACGTCTGCTTTCTATGTGCTTCATATATAAGATTACTGAAATCTCAAGGCTAAAGTCATTCACCCCATAGATATGTGAATTTTTAAAACTCTTCAATTCTTTGAGAACTCAACATTTCCAGCTTTGAAGGGAAGTTTCAAACACATAAAATAGGTAGGTACTGGAAGCAAAGGACTTGGACTACAAATATATATTGTTATTCAAGCTGCAAATTATCCCTTGAAAGATATCGGACAAAATGATAAAAGCAAAGAATACATCTTTGACAAACCAGATGCTCTTTTATTTAAGAAATGACTAAAATGTATCGCCAGGTTATGTGTGTGTGTGTGTGTGTGTGTGTGTGTGCGCGCGCATATGTGTGTATGTGCATCTGTGTGCATGTGGATGGCTGCTTACTCTAGTGAGCAATAGAGGGGGTGACTTAATGTTGAGCACTCAAAGTTTGCTAACTAGTAAACTTCTTCATCTGAAGTCTCCTATTTCTTAATGCCAACCATACACACAAATACACACACACTCTCACGCATACACACAGAGTACTCTTTCAGGATATATGTGCATTTCCTCAAAAACAGAGCTAATCAATTTCTTTTAGCCAGATTTATTTGAGCATTGTGGAGATGGTCAAGCTTAAAGTTATTATTTTTGTAAAAACTACAGTGTGGAGAATGGAGACAACTTGATTAAATGAAAAGCAGAGTGAAGATTTGAGTTCTATTTGTCATGTGCCTTTGGCAAGTTGATATAATAATCCGAGTTTGAATTTCTTGATCTGTAATGGGATCAATGCCATTCAGGATTAATCGGCAGAATTAATATCTTGATACACATAAAGGGAATTGTTGTCCTAGTGTCCTGTCCATATATGTGTCACGGCTCTTCACCACACTTTGCTTCTTTCGGATCATTAGAGGGAACAGTTCATCAACCCCAGATCTGAAGACAAAATTAGAAACTCATGATCTGCCACTTAATTTCCTCCCACAGAAAGAAGTGGGCACAGGCATCATGCAGCCTTTGGGCCTGTCAGATCTGTAGTTAAACCAAGGCTAAGAAAGACTCATGATTATAATAACACCTGAAGCAAAGGCATGGATTTATGGTAATTAGGGGCTGCCCATCTAACTTCTCAAGAATTCTGGATGGTTGCACTGCCTTCCTGCCCTCTCCTCCCTTTCACTTTCCTGTGCCTTTTGGTGATGCTCTCGGGGCAGCGTTTGAAGATATAACTTCTGCCTTATACATGATTAGATCTCCCCCTGTCGTGTGAGTGTGTGTCCGTGTATTCAGAGGAATCCCAAACATTTGGGAGTCATTACTTGAATTCAGGCAGCCTTATCATACAGGGCAGCCTTTCTTGATAGGAATCTTTGCAATAAGGGGTTCCTTTGGCATGAAGGGTGCTGAATACAGATAATATGTGAGGGGCAAGAATATGCTGCTTCTGTACCACTCACTTTATATATAATCTAATTTTATATAATGATATTTAGTGTCTTATATTACGTGTGTGTGTCTGTGTGTGTGTGTGTGTTGTCCTCTTTTTCCATTAAGTTTCAAAGTGCTAACCATCCTGAGCTCATAGATCCGTATGAAATTCGTATTAGGTAGGTGGTAAGCATTTACATCTCTTCCTTACCTTTGTATGCTGAATATGATTTAAATGTTTGATTTCTCACAACCAGTCTCTTTCTCACTGGCAATGTGGCTCACAGACATCATCTGCAGTATATTACTTAATGTCAATATAGCAGTATCAGTGTTGCATTTATAAGATTGGGTGCCTGTCTGCTTGTTTGACATGCATTTCTTCCCCTTCATTTATTTTTAGACCTTAGATGCATCAACACAATCTTGGTAATTAATCTGAACTAGTTTTATTAAAAGCCTATATTTATCATCTTTTACATTTTCACAATAACCTTGTGAAGGTCAAATTATCACTCCTATTACACAAAACAGGGAACTGAGCCTCAAAAAGAATAAGTTACTTGGCCAGACTGCCAAGCTGTTAGGGGGGTAGGGGTCAGGGGAAGACCCAATTTGAACTTGCTTTGATGTGACTCCAAAATCTGCCCTTGCTTTGTAGATTTTAGTGTAGAGCTTAGAAATCAGAGCCTTTTAAGATCTGTTTATAAAATTACTCATCTTGAATGATTTTCAGAGGAGTGTGGGAGGTGGCAAATCCTGTTTATGGAAGCCCCATCTCTTTGTGAAAAATAAATGTCTTTAACGTGTGCCTGTCATATTTCATTTCTTAGCTCCAATAGTGATTACATTATTCTCACGTTCTCCTCTTCATCCTTACAGAGTCCTGAAATCAGCACCTTGGTGACTCATTAAAGCAAAAGGTCATCTGCAAATTTTGAGATCTGGTCTTGATTAATATATTTATGAGTTAACAACACAATCTGATTATATTTCAACATTGGCTGTGATAACCAAATTTGGCGATCATTGTATAAGATTATTTTTCACCTGACTTTTTAAGTTTTAATAGAATTGGCTTTCTTTAACATATTTTTCTGATCAGGGCTCTGGTCCTAATCAAGATTGCAATGCAACATGGCAGGAAGACAAGAAGCTGGAGAGAGAGAGAAAAACACACAGACACACATACATAAGATTTGGAGGCAGATGCACCTACTTTTGAATCTCAGATCTCCTTCCTAGCTGTCCTAAAAGCAGGGAGACTATATGATCCTTGCTTTCTTTTTTAAAAAATTAATTTCAAAAAGAGTGGAAGGGAATGTGGGGTGAGAGAGAAATATCAATGTGAGAGCATAACTTCAGTCTTCTGCCTCCTGCATGCCTTCTACTAGAGGTCATGCAATCTGGGTAAGTGCCCTGACAGGGAATTGAACCAGTGACCTTACAGTGTAAGGGACAATGCCCAAACAACTGAGCCACATCAGCCAGGACTGCTCTTTGATTTCTGATGACACATTGTCAGTAGCTTCTCTGAAGCCCCATCCAGGTCTGACCACTTGTATTAGTGCCTTCAACTTGAGCGTGCTGAGCAATTGGTACTTTTGTATAAGGTCCGGGAGAAACAAGGGTGACTCAGTGATCTATAGTATTGACTTGGAAGTGAGATAACGCATCTGCAGTAAGATATAAAGGCATATCAGTTTGTTTTATGCCATCTTTGTGTTGGCAAACATGCAGTCTTTGGCTACAAAATGCATAATCTGAAAACAGAAATTGAACCTCTTCTTGAAATTTGATGGTACTTTCTAGAAAAGATAATTAAATATTGACTCAGAGAATGATTCACATGTTGTTTTGAAAGGGGTGTGAATAGAATAGAATTGAGTTCGAAACCATAGAATTAGGCACAAAAAAATACATGGACTGTTTTTAATTATTATATTAATAATTGGTAACATTCAAGGAGTACTATTTATCTTCCAGGGGCAATACAAATAATCTTATACAAATTATCGTATTACTTTTAAATTTTACAGATATTTGCTGAGCACCTAGTATGTTCCAGGCACCTACCACAGTGTGTGTGTGTGTGGGGGGGGGGGGAGTGAAACAAAAGGCTGTGAACATTCGAGGCAAGAGAAGATGCATGTCATTGGGATGGCTAACCTGTTAGAGAAGTAAAAGTGAGATGGGACGCTTCAGCTGGAATGGATAAAAAGACTTTTGGTGTCAACCTAGGAAAACAGGAACCCTGTTCAAGAGGCAAAGCATTTATTTGGGATCAAAGAATTGCAGTTTAGGAGCACAGATTAGGTTAGAAATCTGAATTGTGTCCCGATTACAGGATGAAAGCAAACAGTTTTTATGTGTTGGGGGAGGGGGGGATAATTACACGAAAAGAAGAAAAAAAAATCCCTATTGGTGCTGACAAACTGAGCTACTCTTGGCTATACATGGTTGGTTACTTATTCTGCCCTCGAATAGATAAATCACAAGATGTTCACTTTGCTGCTGACGTCATAAACCATTGGAAAACAATTGAGGGTTAGGCCAGTCAAAGGTTTGAGAAACACGACTAGCAATGCAATTCCTCTGGAATGGCTGCTCTGCCTTCATTTTAAACTGGCTCCACTCATGTCAACTTTCATAGTGGTGAGAGTGATGTGTAAATTAGACCATGAATAGTAGAGAGGACGTGAAAAATGGAGTTTTGAAATGATTATAAGTACATGGCAGGCAAAAGAACTATACAAGCAGATGTGGGGAGATTAAAATTCCCTCACCTATGACTTCAGTTTTGGATAATTATATCACCTACCTGATGAGAAATTGAAAAATCTATGTTGA
Organism: Myotis davidii; assembly: GCF_000327345.1. Classification (NCBI taxonomy): domain Eukaryota; kingdom Metazoa; phylum Chordata; class Mammalia; order Chiroptera; family Vespertilionidae; genus Myotis; species Myotis davidii. The sequence continues at coordinate 1,195,526 of NW_006383012.1, read as the reverse complement.
AAAAACAATCTATGCCATCCCTTGAAGAGATAATTGCCCTTATTTGCACATTTAAATCTCATCTTGGTTGTTGTTGCTTCTTTTTATCCTGACATTTCTCTCACACAGTTTTTTGGGTTTTTTTTTTAAAGGGACTCTTCTATTTAGTAAACGGTCAGAGACGCCCTCAGCCAGACTGCCACTTAGGTTTATGCCTCTAAGCTCAAGCGCAGATTTTGTGACCTGTTTTTATGTCTGTCTTAATACTATTGTTATAACTCTAGAAAGTGTGAACAACACACCTATGTCTTTGGAGGGGACACTGGCCAAAACAGCATCCCTGCAACGGCCAACATTGATAACCAGAAAGAGCTGTGGCCAGTGTGAGGAGGAACCAGAGTCCTGGGAATGTCATGTCTGTCCAGAGCACAGCCCTGCTCAGATCAGAAGGAAGCAATAGTGAAAGCTTGGCAAGAAACAAGGTACAACTTTACTGTGAAGGGTTTACTAGGAAAGCACAGAGTTTATTTTCAAATGTAGATAGGGATAAAAGGATGAGAAAGCTCTTGTAGGAAACCCTACTTTTACATGTACATAAAAGGTACCATGTCTCCATTTCTGCTAAGATCTGCTGAATGCCTTTTATACTACCTGAGGTCAGTAATGTGACTTTTCACTATATATCAATGATGAGAGAGAATCATGGATCGGCTGCCTCCTGCACGTCCCACACTGGGGACCCTGCCCAAAACCTGGGCATCTGTCCTAACCGGGAATCAATCCATGACCTCCTGGTTCATAGGTAAATGCTCAACCACTGAGCCTCACTGACTGGGTCCTTTTCACTTTTCAAAATGCTGCTCTTGCCCAGCCAGTGTGGGTCAGTGGTTGAGCATGGACCCATGAGCCAAGAGGTCACTGGTTCAATTCCTGGTCAGTGCACATGCCATGTATGTGGATGCCTTTTATAATACATCTATTAAATCATTTTAAATGATTGTTCTACATGCTAAGATTTAGCCTTTGTCCTTGAGGTTGCATATACTGAAGGGAATAGATAGCTATACAAACAGAAAAGTTGCAATTTAGAATGATAAATGCACCAATTCCCAAGCTTGTTGTGAGGAATCCATAAGCTATGATAGTGGTTGACACAGTAGCTATCCAGTGAACAATTGGTTTAATATGTGTCACTCTTCAAAAGGAGCTTATTCAGGAAGTTTCTGTAAGCCAGGAGAATATTGGTCCAGAATATTCTTTTCAGCTCGGGGAAGATCATCAGACATGCTCTAGCACATTAGATTTTTAGTTCAGATCCGTCCATTAATTGAGTAAGTTTGGGGAAAGTCACATAACTTTTATTGAGCATTTAATTTCCTGGTCAGGCTATAAGCATCGTGCTGCAATCCAGTGTCATGTCGGTGTGGAGTGAGACTGCTTGAATCTCAACCTCAGCTCTACTACTCACTAAACAATGACCTTGGGCAGGTGACTGAAACTTCTCTGTGTACATTTCCTTATCTATAAAATAAGCATAAAGATAATAGCCAGTTCATAAGTTCTTCAAGAGGCTGACATGAATCACCACATGGGACATAGCTAGCCGAGTGCCTCCTTCATACTACGTGCTCAGTAAATGCTCATGGAATGATCTTTATTTCTTCCTCCCCCTCATTTGAATGAAATCACCCATCACTAGAATGCTGAGTGCACTGTTCACTCAGGGTTAATGCCACAGCAGTTCTCTGAAGGAAAAGTAAACCTGCCTTATGCTCCCAATTTTATTTTACCTGAAGATTTTCTCTCTTTTTTTCTTTCCCCTGATTTCTCTTCATGGCAGAGCTGCAGCAAGGACAATAACAAGAGCTACCGAGTCTGGGGCTAACCTGCTAGAAACCAAGGATGAGAAAGAGCACCCCCTCACCAGTCCTCCACTGCACCTGGTTTTCTTGGG
>NW_006383012.1:1185299-1193565 GCF_000327345.1 Myotis davidii | reverse complement strand
GCATGTCTTCAGGAACCACACAGCTGTGAGCACAGCAGTTTTCCTGGCACCAAGCAGGAGGTTCCTGCTTCCCTATGGCTCATGTTCTCATTCAGGATTCAAGCCTGTCTTCATCCAAGCAGAGGCACCTGGCCTGTCCCTTCCCATTTCGGCAGCTCCCACCCCCAGCCTCAGCCACAAAAAGGAGGGCTGCTGCCTGAGGAGCCTCCCTGAGCCCCCTGAGGAGCGCAGAGTGCCTCCCAGACAACAAGGCTTTGGATTGGACAGGGGCTTCAGCTGTGACCCTTTCCTAGCAAACTGGTGTTGGATAAAACCAGGAGATGCTCCAGGCACCAAGGCCAAGGTTGAGGGGAAGTTGTCCTTTTCCTTCCTGCCTACCATTTAAGGATCTGACTCCCTGACCCTTTATACATGTATCCTGGTGTCTGAGTGCATATACCAGTGCTCACAGCATTGGTTTGAATTAGCAGCTCTGCCTCTCTCTAGCTCCAAGACTTGGGACAATTAGTTCACTTCTCTGAGCCCCGCATGTCTCATCTTCCTTCAATGTCAGGAAGAAAACATATAATGCCCTTGAGCCCATAGCTACAAATTAAAATTTGCCATGAATGTCTTTCAATAACATAATTTAGGGTTGGTTTCTTTATTTGGCAGTGCATGGCTCTGACAGTATAAAAGCTCCTCCATTCCCACATAACCAGATCAATGACTGGGGCAATTGTTAAGGAGGCACTATCCCCACTCTCTGAATACTTACAGAACCAAGCATCAAGTTAGGGGAATAAGAATCTATATTTTTCACAAACTCCTCAAATGAATTGTGTCAGATAAATTTAAGAAATGGATCATGACCCATGTATAAGAAGAGATTTCTAGTCCCTCCACTTAGCCTGAATGACAATTGTTTTACCTGTCCCCCTATCAGTATCTCCAAGGAGTTTTCGTGTCTTTACTTGAACAACTGTTTCATCTTTGGTGATTATGAAAATCACACAGTTGGAAAGGAGTAGCTTCATAAACTGCAGCAAGGCTGATGAAAGGAATTTTTCCAATCATTTTGGAGAAATAAACATCCCCAAAGACACTGTCATAGATAAAGAACCAGCTGCATTCCTCCATCACGGGCCAATACCACCCTTGTGGAATGGATAAAAATTCTGTTATCACCATTGGGGACTGGCTGAGTTGAGGCAGTAGCATATGGTTGACTTTTAAAACAAATCAAAATAAAACCAAACAGAAACTTCTGGTCGTTTAGCCCCAGTGGAATTCTCAAAAGTCAATTCAAAAGGCTAAGCCCAAGCACCACCTCACTCCATCAGTGCTTCATCTGCAGCCCAGAGAAGCATTACTTTATTGGGCCTGGCGTGATGGCATGCTTCCAACTCATGTTTGTTCATACTTCCTTGACGGCGCAGGTTTCTGTTTGAGTGGATGAGAAACTGCTAATCACATATCTCATGTGCCTATTAAGAAGGAAGAAAAGTCACCTACCAAGATTGAGGGTGCCCATATCTGGTCCCAGGATTGAGGGTGCCCATATCTGGGGGCAGGTTCTCATGGTGGAGGGCTACGGTAAAGAGGAGTCAAAGTTCTATGCTCTCCCCTTTTCCGTGGTATAATCTTAACAATTTCAAAAACCAGATTTCTTAAAGTTGCACAAAAATGTTCATAACAGAATGATCTACAATAGGAAAACATGAAAACAACCAAAATGCCCATCCACGGAGGAATCAATGAACAGAATGTATCCCCATACAATGGGATATTACTTGTCAACAAAAGAGAATGAAGTACTGATATGTGTCACAACATGGATGAACCCTAAAAACACTATGCCAAGTGAAAAAAGTCAGTCAAAAGAAAAGCCAGACTTTTAAGCCTCCAACTTTGATCCTCAGACAGACAAAAACAATAAATAACAAATACTTTATGATAAAGCAGGCAAGGGGGGAGGTATGGGAAGTAGGAGTGGGTGACAGGTATGATCAGTCTTGTCTACTCTTCACTTTTTAAAAAATTTAGTAATGGTCTGAAAGTCGAGGACTGCTTGAAAATAACCATAGCTTCTCTTTTTTTCTGTTGGTTCACCTGCAAGAGGCATCCATGTTCTCTGTTCCCTAAATATTATGGGGCTGTGGGATTCTGTGAATGGGAGTTGGAAGTACCTGACCTCCAGTAGAGCAGGGGCCACAGCAAAGTGAGGGCATCCCTCCACTGAAATGTTGTTCCTAGAACAAATGCAGGATCTCAGGGCCATTTGCCTACTTGGTATGTTTTCTGGAAAATTAAAGAAATGAGAAGCAGATTTCTTAAACATGAGTCCAGTTCTTTTATGGAGGAGGAGAGAGGCAGACATGGCTCCTTTAAGTCAGTTCTGATCGTGCTGGATCCCTGAAACCTTTCACAAAAGCAGCTGGCCACTCCAAGAGTCTGAGTGTCAGTCAAACCCAGAGGGTTGTAGATCTTGAAAACCATTTGAGTAAAGGGTGTAAATTTGAGAGCAGGGCCTGAAGGGACAGGTACGTGTTCTAAGTAGGAGCAGAGCCATTCATCACAACCAGTCACAGGCACAGTCAGCACTAACTGGCCCAAACAAGAAGGAGCCAGAGGAGCACAAATTCTAGTTGCAGAGCAAAGTAGGTGGACATAAGTCTTACAAAGAGTAAATGACTGTCAGAAGTCAAAGGGCAGGCCTAGCAGGCCTTCTTCCTCAAAGGGGGGTCAGGAAGAAGAAGTCTCTTTCAACCTCAATAGCCACGTGTTTCATCCCAGAAGCCTTTGCTTCTCATAAGGCAAGAGTACTGCTTTGACCTGAAGGCCTGTTGCCTTTCGTGTGGTATTAATTGAAAGTATCCATGAGGGAAGAGGGCTGATGGGGGCTTCCTGTCTCCCCTCTCTTAAAGAAAGAATAGCCTGGGATTGTCCCTGATGGAAGTCCCATGGATGGTGGCAGAGCAAAATCTCAGAGCTTAGCTTCTTTTATTTATGACCACAGTGACCCAGTGCCCCTCACACATGGGAGCCTTTCATTGAAATTCTGCTCAGGGGTTGCTGGGTCTGTTCCTCTGAGTGCTTGGAAAGAAACTTAAGGAACAGGGGCATTGGGATGCTCTCAACAGGGAGACCAGACCCATCTGTGAAGGGCACTGATGCATTAAAATGTATCTACATATTTGTCTATCTATCATCAATCATCTATCATCTATCAATCTTCTACGTTTTCTTTCATTCTCTTTCTTCTTCCCAATACAGTTGACATTCAATAGTATATTAGTATCAGGTTTGCAGCATAGTGTTTAGACATTTATATAACTTACAAACTGATCCCCTATAAATCTAGTACCCACATGACAATATATACAGTTATTACAACATTCTCTATTCCTTTTCCTGACCTTCCCAATATTGGGGAGGGTGGTAGCCTCTAAAAATGGCAAGATAATTAAAATACTTTTTTTATATTGTCAACTTTTCATTCTTTTTTTTTCTTTTGTGAAAAGAAATTTCTTTTTCTTTTCTTTTTTTTCTTATGAGCCAAGAATAAAATCATTACACCGATCACACTCAAAGCTGGACATTTGGATGGGACAGCCCTTTGGAAGCCATATAACTCTGTCCAGTGATGGTAAAACTGTGAGGACTTCAATGTGATTACCTTCCAGGTGAGAGTGCATCACTCATGAAAGTCTCATGGCCTTGTATGTCTCATTAATTCAATAGAGAAGCTGTGCTTCCTCTCAGCCCCTGTCCTTGCCCACAATACTATCTATCTCCCCCCTTGCCAGACGAGCTGGTTTCAGGGCTGGTGGCTGTGCATGTGGGAGCATTTGCTATTGTGGGGCCTCTGTGGCAGAAGCTTTGCAGATCAAACCCCTTCCTGTCCTGACCCAACTTGAGGGCAGAACTCTAATGTCTCTATCTGCCTCACTTAATTGACTGTAAACCTTGTTTATTTTTCCTATAAAAACCTTTTCTCATCATTCCACTTTTTCTGATTATAAAAGCAAGGAATTCATGATGTAATAAATATCAAGCAATATAAGTTATAAAATCTAAAATGCCAATGATCCATTGTTAAGTTGCCAGCTATAGATAACCGCCATTAATGAGTATATATTCTTCCAGTTTTCTTTTGGTGCTTTCAATACATACAGGATGGTTGTGTGTGCATTTATAAAGTAATATTTACACACATATGTCAGAGCTCAGTTGATGGTATTTATGTGGGCCTATTTCTGGACCTTCTATTCTTTTCCATTGATTGGCATGTCTGTTCTTTTGCCAATACTACACTAGCTTGTTTACAGTATCTTCATAGTAAATTTTGAAATCAAGCAGTGTCAGTTCTCTGACTTTGTTCTTCCCTTCAATATTAAGTTGTTTATTCTGGGTCTCTTGTCTCTCCATACAAACTAAAGAAAGAATTTATGGTTATCCACAAAACAACTTGCTGGGATTTTTGATTAGCATTACATTGCATCTATGGATCAAATTGGGAAGAACTGACATTTTAACACTATGGAGTTTTCCTATCAATAAACATAGAATATCTATCAATTTATTAATTCTTCTGTGATCTATGTATTCAGACTTTTGTCGTTTTACTCTTATACATATTTTGTCAGATTTATATCAAAAGTGTTTCATCTTTTGACGCTAATGTTACCTCAGTCTTTTTAATGGCTACAAATTATTATATGGATGTATTTTAAAACCCTCATTAATTCTAAAATGCATCTTTAATTTGGATGACTTCAGTAAGTGCACAAGCAAAAGCATACCCTTGGCCATCCACGCAAGCAGAGACGGTGATATATTACTTAAACTAGCACCGTAAATGAACGAAACCTATTTGTATTTATCACCTAAGACCACAGTTGTCAAATACATCAGCATAGTAGCAGCAAACTAGATTGTACAAATAGGATAAGCTTACTCAAAAATAAGCATCAAAAATAAAAGTTAGCTATGTAGACAGAGATTTTTTTTTTTTTTGGTGTTCAAGGGCTACTGATTCAGAATATCAGTATGGAACCTCAGAACTCTGCAGGTTCTCATATTATATGTGTAACTAAGCCAGGGAAGCCTAAAGTGTTGTTTCACAGTAGCAGTCTGAATTTTGATTCATTAGAGATCTTTTGGGGAATAACTTTGATTTATACTTGCTCACATCTCTGACTTACTCCATAAGATTAGATTTCAAAAGAGGCTTCTTATTGGACATTTGGGAAAAGTTTCAATTTATTATTGGTTTGTCACCCCCTTCTCTTTAAGACTTAGGCAATTGTCTATGCTCTCCTGAAGTTTTTTCCATGCCGACTGCTCAGGAAATGTGACCCCTGGATTGTATTTCATATGAAGTTTAAACAGACTGTAACTCAAGTATGACAGCAACTCCACTGCCATTTCCAAGGCAACTTACAGAGCAAAGTTTTATTTAATTGTTCAAATACAAGGAGTAAAAAACATCCAGGTGCTCTGTTTGTTTGAAACCATTTGTCTGGGCCTGGCCATAAGTTGGCATTTAAGTCAAAGAGAAACAAACTAGGTGAGATGGCCCCATGAAGAATGAAGGTCAAAATAAAATAATATACAAGATCTCAAAAGGATGATTTGGGGATAAAAATATGGCATAAAAGAATTTCTCAATCACCCCTTGCGGTTCCCTGGGAAGGGCAAAAATACTGACCAGATAGGGTGTAGAGAGCATGGATTTAGTGGTCAAAAAGACCTTGACCCAAATTCCAGATTTACCACATACTGTCTTGTGTGACCTCGGCTAAGCTCTCTGTGTCAAGTGTCCAATGGCAGTGAGGGAACTAAATCCCCACAGTCAAGACTTTGGACACCAGTGGATGAAATATATCCTAGACATAAAGGGAAAGACAGGTTCCCAGGCCCTCGTCTCTCTTGGACTCCATCCTCTGCCCTATGGCATATGGAATCAGAAGTGTATCCGAGCCAGATCTGATGCTAATTAGAAGAAATTTTCTCTTATTGCTATGTAAAACAATGTTCACTAATTAAAAGGGAATTCTCACAGTGGCTGTAAATATTAAAATAAGGGCATCAGGAGTAGTATATCCTGAAACAGAAACACAGCCTATTTATTTCTATTCTTGCACTTTAATAGCAAAGCTATATTATTTAAAACCATACCCACTCTAGGAGATTTTAAGATGCTTCTCTTTGCCTCTCATTAGGAAACGCCATAGCTATGAATCTTTGGGCTGTGAAGTCACCTAAGAGTTTTCTTTGCCTTTTGGCAATGTTGGGAAGTGAAATCTAACTGGTTTGTCAAATACATGACTTACTCCATTGGTACAAGGGGGACATAGTAAAGAAAATGTATTCTTTACCTTTGAAAATGTCTTAGTGTGGTTACCAGTTCTGGCCTCAGAAACTGTTCTTGTTTGGAAGCCAAAGAGAAATAAATTCTACTTATCTTGGTCAAAAATGAAAATAAAATGCCTAACAAAGAAATATTTTTAAAAGGTGGGAGAGACATTTACTGGAAAGCTATGATTAGCCCTGGGAATATGGCAGCAGGAACCGCAATTAAGATTCTGCCAAAGACACACTATGTACCTCTGAGCTTCAAACATTTCCTTATTTTTGTTCAAGAGTCAAAGTATCAGTTGATCAAGAGTTAAAATTCTTAGAAAGAGGATATAATTGATCAAGACTTAGTCACCATCCCACATCTGGGCTTTTCCAGAAGGTGGAAGATGATCCATGTGTTCTCCTTGGCTCTTATCAGGAGGTGACAGAAGGAAGTTGGACTTAACCTTTTATTTCCTTATTTTTGTTCAAGAGTCAAAGTATCAGTTGATCAAGAGTTAAAATTCTTAGAAAGAGGATATAATTGATCAAGACTTAGTCACCATCCCACATCTGGGCTTTTCCAGAAGGTAGAAGACGATCCATGTGTCCTCCTTGGCTCTTATCAGGAGGAAGTGACAGAAGGAAGTTGGACTTAACCTTTTGCCAAGATCTCACATTTTGGAGAATTCACCCAGACAGGAGATGGTGATGTTACAGAACAGAGGCTGAGAAGTGTTGCATGCTAACCAGACAGAAACAAAATTTTTCTTCTTGAAAAAAATGGAAAGACTACATATATTATACGTGTTTGTGTATGTGTCTATCTTGCTTTGTTTAATGTATAAGTTTCTGAAAATCTGTATTTATAATGCCTCTTATTTAAGTTGTAGGAGAGTAACCACTTATTTGCAATAATTTGGGTGATGCATCTTCTCACAAATAGTAATGAAAAACAGAGCCTCAAATTGTCCCATAATGACTTTCTTTAAGGGGAAGAGGCTGAATATGTAATTGAGCTGCCTTAGGGAAGGGGATTATGAATTCTGCCAGCAGGGAGCTCCTCTCTTACTCTCTTGAGTAAATCTTGATGTAAATTTAATCACAGATCCCATTATTTTAACCAGACAGTTATCCCTTAGAAAATGAAATGGGCTGGAATACTTTCTCTCTCTCTCTCTCTATCTCTCTCTCTCTCTCTCTCTTTCACCTGTACATGTACTAGTATGTGGTTTTTCTTTGCAATGATGCATGCTATTTCAATTCAGATTAGAAGAATTGATTTTATCTTCTTTTCCAATGGATCATTTTTCTTAGCTGAGTGCCTGCTAGGAGCCTCTACATCTTCTATAAAGTCTGCTTCTGGTGATGAGGCTCTCCTTGAAGACCTCCAGGGCACATTTTCCCTCTTCCAGAAATCTACTGGTGGAACGGACATCTCATGCCTGATATCTCTGTTCTAGTCTCCTTTCCTACATGTGGATAACACATCCCCTCCTAGTCCATGGTTTCTGGCCATTCTAAAGGGCTTCTAATAAGACTCAATCTGACCTGATACTCAGGGAAATTGATACTATTTGCTGTTTATGCCTGTGGATTACAAAAATAATAAAACCATTTTCCTCCCTTTATCTTTTTCAAGAAACATAAATATTAGGGAACTGTGGTTTTTGTGGGCCCCTCTTAAAATTATCTAGATGGACTGACCATCATAGGCAGTTATAACCAAAGTCCAGAGCCTCCAGATGGCCTGTAAGACACAGAGCCAAGAAATGTAAGGGTAAGGGGCTTCTAGCCCCATGGAACCAAAGCCTGAGAATTTTAAGGCCTAATCAATTTTTTTAAATGATAAATTTGATGTTGAATTAGTTAACTTAGCACATTAAAATGAAAATAAAACCAAAAATTAAGAATACCAAACTTCCTGCATTGTGAGCCCCTC
>NW_006383012.1:1181744-1185289 GCF_000327345.1 Myotis davidii | reverse complement strand
AGCACATTAAAATGAAAATAAAACCAAAAATTAGGAATACCAATTCCTAATACCAACTTCCTAATACCAACTTCTTGCATTGTGAGCCCATTGTCCCAAATAAAGTCTCTTTCTGTCTTCATTCCCCTCTCTTTGCCCACCTCCACCAGTGTGCACTTGATGTTTCATTGAGTTGTACATTTGAAAACCATATGGTTTTGTGAACCAATGTCACTCCAATAAATTCAATAAATTCAATAAAGTGATGATAATAATAACAACAGCAGTAATAAAAAAAAAAAAACCTTACAGCAGTTAACAATGGATTTCAAAAAAGAAATAATAAAAATACTTTTTATCTCCAAAATCACGGGAGCACATAATCTCAAATGAAAGGACAATCCTTTATTTTGGATAAATTTAGCTTTAGGAAATACATACTTTATTTTCTCACTTTTTAATATTTAAAAAATGTATTATTGAACCCTTCAAAACTACTCTCTGGAATAAGGATAAATCTCACAAACTTAACAGTAAGTGAAAGAGGACAGACACAAAATAGTTCATATTGTGTGGTTCCATTTAGAGAAATGCTATGTACAGGTGAAGCTATCTCTGCTGATAGCTGGTAAGGTGTTGGGTCATCATTAAGAGATAGATGGGAGTGTCTGAAAAGGAGTGCAGGAGGGTGCATTCCTGTCAGCACTGGCTGAGTATACCATCATCCAACAATCTTGTCTAATTTTGTAAATAATTTAAATTTGTTGTTTTTGTTTGTTGCAACCTTGTAATTATTTTAATACTAGAGGCCCAGTGCACAAATTCATGCACCAATGGGGTCCCTCTGCCTGGCCTGCAGGATTGGACCTAAACCACTCTCTGACATCCCCCGAGGGGTCCTTGATTGTGAGATGGCACAGGCCAGGCCAAGGGACCCCACCAGTGCACTATTGGGGCTGGGGAGGGAATTCGGGAGGGCTCCAGGGTGTATCCAGCCCATCTCACTCAGTTCCAATCGGCCAGCCCCCAGCAGGAAGCTGACCTACCAGTTGGAGTGTCTGCCCCGTGGTGGTCAGTGCACGTCATAGGTACTGGTTGACTGGTCGACTGTCTTCCCCTGGTGGTTAGTGAAAGTCATAGCAAATGGTTTAGCAGCCTTAGCATATCATTAGCATATTATACTTGATTGGTTGACCAGATGACCGGACACTTAGCATATTAGGCTTTTATTATATAGGATAATTTGCATGTATTTAATTACTATTTGTTCCTTCCTAATTTTATCAAGCTTATCAATTTCCTTGTGAGTCTGTTTCCCTGGCTTCCTCTTCCTTTTCCTCAAGGATCACACACACACACACACACACACACACACACACAGATATATATACACACACACAAAACAAAAAGACTGGAGAGATAAAGTCTAATCCGCAAGGAGCGTATGGCAGCTTTCACATTAATAACTAAGGAGACCTTTCTTCCCTTGGGGATTTTAGATCCTTCCCTCGCCCTCTGCTTCCCATTTGTCTAAAGGAAAATAATGCTGCCAAGCATATTCTTAGAGCTGCTTAAAAAACACATACCCAGCAACATGTGCTGGCAGAAATAAAGGCAAGAATATGGATAGGCTATTTCTACACAAAAATACAGGAAACATATGCACAGAAGATAAATGGAGCTCAAATGAACTTCCCGCTTGTCCCTGTCCTAGGAAGGCAAGAAGACCAATAAACTTTTTTTTCTGTTTGTTTTAATGTTTTAATTATGGAATATTTTAAAGATATCCAGAAGAGAAAAGTATGATGAACTTCTATGTACCTTAACTCATCCTCAACAATTACTAACATATTCTATTTTATCTGTACTCTTTACTCCTACTCACCCCCAACACATATAGTGGATATGGATTGTGGACTATTTTTTATGCATTGCCAAGAAAATATATCATTAGCCTAAAGGTGTGCATATATGTATTTATATACATGTACCCACATACACTTTCCAATGACATTTCTTATTTTCTTGGCTGAATGCATAGGTACTCAGGTAATACAAGTTTGCATAGACCTTCTGTTTATTAAGCACTATCTTTTTTCTCTTGTTAATCCCCATTAGAGGATTTTTTTCCCCACTGATTTTTAGAGAGAGTGAAAGGGAAGGGGAGAGACAGAGAGAGAGAAACCTGGAGGTGAGAGAGATACATGTGCCCTGACCAGAGCTGATCATGCCTGCAACCAAGGTTCATGCCCTTGACTGGGAATTGAACCTGCAACCCTTTAGTTAGCAGACCGATGTTCTAACCATTGACCCAAACCAGTACAGGCTATTAAGCACTATCTTATGGAATCCTCACAACAATGCCGTGAACAGAGTACTATTATTATTAAGTCCATTTTACAACTGTAGGAACTGACCCAGTGAGATGAAGTCATTGCTCAAGGTCACACAGCCGGTAACTGGCCGGCCCAAGAACTGAAGGGGCATGTATCAGAAAACTGATAGGCATTAACCAATACTTATACAGTTTCCTCAAAAGAGTTCAATTTCCCTCTTTCCTAAAATTGGTTTGTTGTTTGTTTGCCATGCAATCCGAGAGCAAGGAAAGAAAGACTGTCCCTTAGTGTCTTACATCCCCTAAAGTGGGTTTCCTGGAAGCCAAACCCAATAAGATGCTCTAAGATCAAATAAGTGAGAAACCTGTATGTTAGTACATGAAAGACAGAGACGTCCTACAGTAAAGAAATCTGCTTAATTCTCTTTATGACCACAAAGTCCTTTTTTAATGAAACATCTGTTCTCCTCCCTTGAACCATTTTGAGAAAGACTTGCTGAACCAGGACCAGTCAGTGGGGCCATTGTCATCAGTGATTAGGGTATGGAGAGGACAGACTACTCAGACATGGTAACCATAGTTTTCACCAAAAATGGGCCTGTATTAAGCAAGCAATTCCGGGTTAATGTTTTTCAGTGGGTTATTTTTTAAGGTTAGAATAACATTTTCATTATATAACGTGCTAAGTGTTGTTATTTCAGCCCTGCGTTTCAGAACCAATGTCATGTCATCCTCTAACCCAGTGGTTCTCAACCTTCCTAATGCCACGACCCTTTAATACAGTTTCTCATGTTGTGGTGACCCAACCATAAAATTATTTTCGTTGCTACTTCAAAACTGTAATGTTGCAACTGTTATGAATCATAATGTAAATATCTGATGTGCAGGGTGGTCTTAGGCGACTCCTGTGAAAAGGTCATTCGACTGCCAAAGTGGTTGCGAACCACAGGTTGAGAACCACTGGTTTAGAAGGACACTGGCTTCAGTTTTTGAAGTTGTGCATGTAATTTCTCCAATTAAGTTCCCGAATTAAAATCCCCTTCTTTCCTTTAAAACGTTTGTCTTCCCAAGGATGCTCCAAGCAGGCTTCTCCCTCAATGTCTTGTAGAGAAGCTCTTCACGGGGACTGGGGTTTACTGAAGAAGTGACGGGTGTGTTTGCAGAATATTTGACATCCAACCTTTTGTTTGGGGCAGAGATGTTAGTAACCTTGGGAGAAGTTCAGCAGACG
>NW_006383012.1:1170592-1181659 GCF_000327345.1 Myotis davidii | reverse complement strand
GCAACCATGACTGGGAGCAGAGCCCTGCTTTCTCCCGGCCTTGCAAGGAATCTGCCAACACATCACCTTTATTATATGCATATTAGTACACACTGTACCTTCATACCAGATTGAATACAATTCTATCATGAATTTTGCACCCCTACATATTCTTTTGAGAGTGAGGTGGGCTTAAAAATTAACGTTGACTGTTAAGTATGGGGCCATTTATCCAAACATGATCATAAGGTAGTGTAGAAGCAGATACAACAGAGGCAGGACTCAGAAAGGCTGTTTAAAAAATCAAAAACAAAATGGTTGCCCAAAACCTATATCTAACTGACCTGGAAACTCCCATTTAGGGACTTCATTCTACATAATTATTGATCCTTCTCTTACTCTTTCATTTTGTAAAATTTGCTATAAATCTGAATAAGCTCAAACAGTAAAACTTCCCCACTTACAAAAAATAATATCCAAAATAGGTTGCTTTGATAAGATGTATCCATCATATTTCTGTGTGGTAATTGTGAGTATTACTCAGCTTTTAAACAATTAGACCGCACATTTTGAGGTTCTCATATTTGTAAAAAGTTTCAGCTTGCTGAAGCCAATTTCTATGCAAAGGCTTTTAAAGATTTTTAAGGCTGTAAACAGAGTAGGCACACGACAGTGCCAAAGCGGAATCTTAGTTGAAACAGTACATGGATTGGCTCTAATCCTTATGCTGCCCTCGTGTATTAAAAAAATATAATAAAGCTCATGTTTTCCTCAAGATAATTTACTTCTCTTTGACAGACTATGGTAATAATAAACGGATTTGTTAGAGAAAACAGACATCTTACTGCTGGCTATGTGAATGTTTTCCTTAATAAATACACAACAACCGGATGTTGGGGATTTGCTGGTACCCTTAGTGTGTGATTATTCTGCAACACGTGACTTGCACAGGCATATGCAATGGACCTGCAATTGGGTCGTTTGAAGAGCTAATGAGAAGGCCTTTCTGTTTTCATTCTCTTTAAGTCTTGTTTGTTGAGAGTTGAGTGATGCTGGATATTTGAGGTACATTGGCTGATGCCCAGATATCTTTATCTGGCAGAGGTAGAGTGCCTGGAAGTTACAGTAGTTTTTACAGGATACCTTGAAATATTGATGCAAATATAACACATTTCAGGCTGCATCAGGTGTCATCTTAAATTAGATTCTACAAGTTGAACCAAGCATTGTGGATTTAATACTTATGAAAAAAGGCTTAAATAAACTTAAGGAAATTTCAACCTAGTAATTTATTCTTTTATGACTTTTAGATACAGTGCCCCTTTAAAATGTTATTAGCAGAATTGCTCTATTAAGTTTGTTTATGCATGAAGGTTGGTAACCTCTTCCCTCCTTTAAGGCAAGGTCAAAACAATGTTGCTTTGCCCGGCTGCTGTGGCTCAAGTGGTTGAGCATCCACCTATGAACCATAAAGTTATGGTTTGATTCCCAATCAGGGCATATGTCTGGGATGCAGGGCTCAATCCCCAGAGGGGCAGGGGTGGGGGGTGTGCCGGAGGCAGCCTATCAATGATTCTCTCTCTCATTATTAATATTTTTATCTCTCTCTCCCTCTCCCTTCCTCTCTGAAATCAATAAAAATATATATTGTTTTAATAAAGGAGTGTTGCTTTTATTTTCCTATCTATTTAATGATTCAGACTGTTTAGGTTTTGGGGTTTTTTATTATTTTATTGTTTTATTGCTTAAAGTATTACAAAAGGTATTACATATGTGTCCTTCCCCTGCCCCCCCCCCCGCTTTTGACAATCCCCTGACCTCCCCTACCCCCTAGTGTCTTATGTCCATTGGTTATGCTTATATGCATGCATACAAGTCCTTCGGTTGATCTCTTACCCCCCTCCCTCCTGCCCTCCAACCCTTCCTGGCCTTCCTGCTGCAGTTTGACAATCAGCTTGAGGCAGCTCTGCCTCTGTTTAGGTTTTGTTTGATCACCTAAAGGATGCTGGCTATTCCAGTACTGAGTTTGAACATACTCTCCTTTTGTAAGAATATATTGAATGACTTATATTTTCACCTAATTAGGCTCTTTTTAGACATGGTGCAGGCCACAGAGATGAATACATTCCAGTCTGTGTTCATGGAATTTAGAGTCTGTTAGAGTTACGTATCTCTAAAGCAAAGCAGATTATAAGTGCCATAGAGCAGGAAAAAAAAAAAAGGATGATGGGAGTCTAGAGAAAGAAGGGATTCCTCTTAGACAATGGAAGAGAACCTGTGAATTGGACTATAGTAAGCAAGGGCAGGAGAAAAGTAGGAAGGAAACAGTACAATTGGAATACTGCGCTACAGTTTACACTGGGGAAATTGGTTTGATCCACACATTTTTTTTAAAGATATCTTGGGACACTAATTATTCTAAAGGTTAATTAATAGACACATTGATGGTTATGGTAAGGATTAGTGGAGGTGGTGCTGGAGGACTGATGGGGATTATGTAAATAGTATTATGTGAATTTTCTGCTAAGTCATTTTCCCACAAGACAGCTAAATCCGATGGTAGTGACATTACCAAATTCCAAGTGATATTGCTAAGTAAATTGTTGAAATCCTCAATTTAGTTGTTTTTTTTAATTTGAAAAATATAATAGCAAACAACCCTAGAATGTCCACACAGATGAAAATAATGTGTGTAGATTATGATTTAAAAAGAGTTTTGATCCTGGGTTTGGTCCAAGGGAGAAAGTTAGTCCCTCTAAACAGGAAAGGAATTGGAATTTTTCTTAAGAAGGATATTCTAGCATCTTGTGACTTCTACAAAAATAGCTGGCACTTGTTAAAAAGCTAACATTTGCCAGAAATAAATAAAGCTTTTCTCGTGGTGCTTTTTTGTGTTTCACACAAACATGCCACAGCCAAGTCAATGTATAAGCCACCTCATAAAACCGATTGGTCCTGAATCTATTATTAACCTAATCGCTTGCTTGGGACATATCCAGAATGTTGGTTTGAAGCTGCCAATAAAACAACTAGCTGACCATCTATAGAGACGTTACTGTGTGGTATCCAGCTTATTTTTATTTTTCAAATCTTCCCATTATTCCTGCCTTTGCATAAACAACATTTAGGTGAACCTGTGCCAACAAGTGGGGACTATGGATCAGTAGGTGGATTTTACTAACCAGAGTCTGACCACCAATCCCAGCATGCTCTCTGTGGCTCTGGAAATGAAGTCATGAAGGGTCTGGCCTCTGCATCTAGATCATTTGGATTAGGATTCACAACTCCACCTCCTCTGAGGGGAGAGTCAGAGCATTATTCCTGTTTGAGGAAATTAGGGGCATCGGTGGATGTTGGAGTCACACAGTCAGAGAGAACTTTGTTCAACTTTGGGCCCTACTACTTGATGTTAGGGCATCCTTGTGTAAGTCCCTTATCTTCCTGGAAGCGAGGACTGGGAAGGCCAGGGAGGCTTTGTGGAAAATATGAATATAGAAGACCTGGAATATGGGTTCCAAGAAAATATTGAGACTCCAAGGCTGCATTTGATAATATAAGATTAGAAGTATCCACCGGATTTGTGTGGAGACCGAATTGGGCAAGAAAGTTGGCCAGTTTCAAAAGAAGAATTGCATTAAATTCTCTGCAGGATTTCCTTTTCTGACTGTGTCCACTGATGTCTCCTAGGCACCGATGTTTCATACCTGTGTGTTCTCTATACTTAGCTTAGAGCATCCAAGGTGAGGTTGAGGGTGACACCTTATTATATAAGAGGAAAAGCAAGAATAGCATTTGTGTGCATGTGCGTGTGTGTGTGTGTGTGTGTGTGTGTTTTAATATAGACTTTGAACTCTAAAACTCAGATACATTTCACATTTCTTTTTTTCAGTCATAATTCATGGTAAAATAGATTTTAAGACATGCTAGATTTTAAGACTGACTCTTCCTTATAGCCAGTGGGTTTGGGCTTAATAATTATAGGGAGAAGGTTATCAGGCATGGTAAAGAGTTCTGGTTATTTTAGTGCTTTTGTGGAACATGGATGGATTTATATAAATATGACTCAGAAATAAGTGTAAGTAATTATATATCTGTGTTGGTCAGTATCCATTCATATTTATTTCATAAATCCAGCAGGACCATGTTCCTGCCAGGGTCTCTCTGGAAGAATCCATTCCTTTCCCTTTCCAATTTCTGTGGCTATCCTGGCATTTCTAGCCTTGTAGCAACATGTCTACCTGTGTCTTCACATCAACCTATTCTCTGTATGTTATTCTCTTCTGTGTGTCTATGTTATAAGAATATTTGTATCTAGGGTCCACCTACATAATATAAGCACCACCTCCCAACATCTTTAATTTAATCACATAGTTTGCCATATAAGGTAATATTCACAGGGTTCAGGGATTAGGGCATAAACACATATTTGTACCTGGAGAGGGGATAAGGTGCCATTCAACACACTACATCTTCTAACTCAGATAAGGACATTTGTTCAGTAGAAGAGATAGAGTCTTAAAATCTATAATCTTTGTACAAGCACACTGTTTGGATTTCTACTGAAAACCTAGGGGGTTCTGACTCCTCTAATTTTAGTCATTCCCAGGAGCTTTAAACTTTCTCACCCATCACACTGCTCTTCCACCAATTTTCCAGCCAGATTCTTATTACCAGTATTCAATTTATCTATGTGTGTGTATTTTTGTTTGTTTTTTTGTTTGTTTGTTTTCCCACTGGTTAGTTGCTTTGCCATCCCAGCTCTCCAATCCAATCAAGAAAAGTTGTGTGTCTGCCTGGCGTGTCATCACTGAGAAATTTATCTTGCCAATTTACTTGTTATAAAATAACATCTTGCTGTTTTAATTTGCAAATCCATGATTACTAGTGAAAATGACAATGTCTCCTGTTTGTTTAAATGCTTGAGAATCCCACTTAGATTTTGATTATGAAGAAGCATCCTGAGACCACTTAAAGAAGGGCTAAATTGGCAAGCACAGCCATACATTTAACATCCCATAAACTATTTAAACATGAGTTGAGCAACTACTTGGTAGGAAAGTGTTCAAGATAATTAAAGAGTAACATTTGGAATAAAAGACCTTAAAGTCTCTGAATCTTGACAGTGTAGTGGGGATAAAAGATTACATAGAAATGAGCTATATCCCAAAGTGCTAACTTTGAATAATAATTTTTTAAAATATATTTTATTGATTTTTTACAGAGAGGAAGGGAGAGAGATAGTTAGAAACATTGATGAGAGAGAAACATCGATCAGCTGCCTCCTGCACATCTCCTACTGGGGATGTGCCCGCAACCAAGGTACATGCCCTTGACCGGAATCGAACCTGGGACCTTATAGTCCGCAGGCCGATGCTCTATCCACTGAGCCAAACCGGTTTTGGCTGAATAATAATTTTTGAGGAGCTCCGCCCCCCCATTTGATGTTATCTCACTTCCACTCTACTCATTTTTCAATGAGCTGTTGACATCATTTATCTAATGGCCACTTCTAGATTATTGGCTTCTGAAACTGCCAAGTTTTAACCTAGAATTGGCTGTCTCTCATCTTAATTATCCTAAGATTTTTTTTTCTTTGCAAAGGAGATTTCTCATCTATAAGTTGAAGTTCATTCTATTTTAAAGTGAAGTAGCTGCCAGTGGTATTAAGTTGGGGAGGGGGGGGAACTGTTGTGTGAGAGATAACCACATGATGGTCAGATAAAAGGTGGCTGTCTAATTGAAAGTAGGATCAATTTAGCAAATTGCTCTACTAATTTCTAACGATGGCCTGATTTAAAAGAGTGCATAATGTTGCATGAAATCCTAAAATTGTAGTTGTTACAGGAAATCACAACTAGAAGGAAAACATTTTATTTCTTTTTTTATTTTGACTTTTTTTCTGGACTGTGATGCAGAGATTTGATGTTGTTAGATAAGGGTAAATGCCCTTCCCAAACTCCAGGAGTCTATCCCTCTAAGTCAGAGGTAGAAATAATGGTGAGGGTGATCCAAATGGATTTATCCTAAGGAATAACATTACATAAATGCTTCTCTCTACTTCCCCCATGATACAGGTGCCAAGCACTGGAGGAGAGGAAAGGTCCTTCTTGGTTCCCATTTGATAAAAAATTTAGTATTTCTATTAAGAATTCATTTTGTATCACTGGATGGAAACCTCATGGGGCTGTTTTTGTCTAGTCAGTGATCAGTGAGGTCAACACACCTGTTTCCAACTTCTGAAATATTTCAAAAAGAAGATTAAACCTTTAATATCATCCAAAGATCTGTAGCTAGCAAATTGGAAGAACGGAATCCTTAACCTAGTTATATCACTGACTAGTTTTGTTATGAGAAAATTTTCTCCATGTGTATGGGTTCCAGGTACCTCAGCTATGATATGACAGAAGTAGAAATAGGACCCAAGTATACCTATAAAATTCTGTGGGACAATCTGTCATTTTTCTTCTTAGAAATTGCCAAGAAAAGTAGTCTCATACCTTCCATAGTAAGATATTCCCAAACTTACAGAGACAGTGTATACCTTGTGATGTGTCTATGCTTCTTATAATATTTAAGGAACATGGATCATATACATTTGAAGTAGTTAAAATCCAAGCTTTTCTCCATATTCAGTAATTGTTTTGGCAATCAACACCTTGGTGGATGTGAGGATGGTTGGTACCTGGTACTTCTGTGGTCAAGAAAAGTCATAAAATAGTGTAGTGGTTAATCATATGGGTTCTATAGTCAATTCATCTGCTTTAGAATTCTAGCTTTCCTCCCATTAGTCATGTGACTTTCCTCCTACTAGTCATGAGCCTTATTTTTCTTACCTGTAAAGTTATGGTATCCTAAACCAACCTACTGAACATGAAATGAGGCCTTGCATGTATATCATGGTGCTAGTACATAATGGAGATTCAATAATTTTAGCTATTATTTTTATCCATCCAAACCCTTTTAACTGAGTTAGAAGCCATAAAGTACTGTTTAAAATATGATTGAACTGCCGAAACCAGTTTGGCTCAGTGGATAGAGCGTCGGCCTGCAGACTGAAAGGTCCCAGGTTCGATTCCGGTCAAGGGCATGTACCTGGGTTGCGGGCACATCCCCAGTGGGAGATGTGCAGGAGGCAGCTGATCGATGTCTCTCTCTCATCGATGTTTCTAACTCTCTATCTCTCTCCCTTCCTCTCTGTATAAAATCAATAAAATATAAAAAAAAATATGATTGAACTGTCGTATGTATTGTGGTGCTAAGGTCTTTTCGTCACTTTATTTTCCTTCTATAAGCATGATTATTAAATTATGCTAATAAACATTGGCTCATATTCTCAACTTCTACTTCTACCCCATTAGGTTTGGGGGGTTTTAGGGATGCTTTTTGAAAATTATTATTTTCTGGTAAAAATAGTTTAGGGACCTAAATGAGTTTTCTAATTATTTGGTTTTCATTCTGTTGACAAGAGAGACCTCTAGTTTACGTATTCAGATCTACCAGGTCTATCATTTATGTATTCTACAAATATTTATTGAGCTCTTACTGTGAGTCATGCAAACTTCTAGTTGCAGTAGTGGATAGTGAGGACATTAGGGAATCTAACTTTTCTCTGTCCTCAAGGAATGAAAGTTGCCTACCCACCTGAACTCATTGCTACTATGAGTGTTAGAATCCAGATTCTTAGAACCTGAGACAGCTCTCCATGGATATAGGTGGGGGTGGGGTAAAGAGGATAGCTTTGGAAAGAGTCAGCACTTATTATCTCACTGCAAAGACCCCTCCCATCGTTACTGCACCTGGGGTCTGTAACCTGAAGGATGGGCTTATTTTTTTTTATTCTAGTTTTCACATAGTTATTGTATAGTCCATGGACATCCCTCTCTCAGGGTTTAAGTATCTGAGATTTTATTTTTTTCCTTCCTTCTTCTTGGATCCTCCCTTTTTATATCTCCTCTGCACCACTCTGCATTTTCTCTTTTCTGACTCTCGTATAGAAGGGATGTTGCAAATCATGCAGTTTTTGCAAAGGGAAATGCTTGTTTATTACACTAATAAGTTATCTTTGGGCTTGTCATATATCCACAGTGGGTCTGAAGAATTTATATGGAAATTAAGGCAGTGCCACATTTGCCTAATTAGACAAATATACACGGGAAAGGAGGCAAGGATCTGCTGGAATGGAAGACGGGCTGGGCTGGGAGGGCGATTCCTCCTCAGCTGTTTTCTTAGGTTAATTTAGGGTCCGTTATCTCACAGGCTCCCACCTCTTGGGACACTTCCCTGCTCCACAGAAAAATTCTTTTCACATCCAATAAAGCATTCAGATTAACCTCCCTCCCCACTGTAATATAATTAATGTCACATTTAAAGAAACAGGTGGCAGGTTTTCAGAAGAATGGCGGAGACTTGGCCACTTTACCAGTACAGACTCCACACGCTGGTTGCACTTTAGAATTTCCTGGGGAGCTTTGTAAGTTCTCAGGACGAGGGCCACCTAAGACCAATCACTGTTCATTCGGCACCCTTTCAGAATCAACTCCAGGGGTAGGATATGGGCCTCAATGTATCAAAAATCAGACTTTAAAATCATTGGCCTGTGCTTTCCATCATTCCTGTTTGAACAATTTAGAACATTGCTCAACCTTGCCTTTTATTACAAAAAAATTGTATACAAGTGAGCAGAACTGACATAGACCCACATAGCACAAAACATAGACCAGGCACAGAAGACAAATACTAACATGTTTAGAAACCTACACCAGACAGATACAGACACAATTTCAGGTACACCGATTCATTTCTAGAACCTCCCAAAACAGGCTCATAGACTTAAACACACTCAGACACAGAAACCTCATAGGAAAGGGAGCCACAGACACAGGTTCCCACAGACTTAAGTATTGGTACACAGAGACACAAACACAAACGCACACATGATTGGATGCCTTCAGAAGGGGATGCCTACAAACCTAGCCCCATACCACTGGAAGACCAACAGAGATAGTAAGAAAGTGATCAAGAACAATCACAGAATGAAACTCATTCATGATAAATTATATCTCAATAGAACTGTTGAAAGTTTAAGAGAAGGAGTCACTGTGATTCAATTATACAATCAGAAGGAAAAAAAAAGACATAAGAGGAGAGATCCACACTCAGGACTTCTTCTTTCATAGTTTTTGAGTCTTTCTTATTGGTGCGTGTGCGTGTACAGGTTGTCAAAGAGTCAGTGTGCTGTACTTTGCTGCCTCTTGGTGGATGTGATTTCTCAAACTCACTTGCAGGCCTTCTGGTCCCTTGCCCAGGTGGGTCATGTGGAAGGCGGAGTTGGAATTAGAGCCACCAATGACAATAATATACACATTTTCTGCAAAGGAGACTGTACTGAAAATGAGGCTTTCATGAAAACCTAAAAATGTGAGGAGCAAGCAAAGACTGTTTCACTGTGGTTTGGATGCTGACAGAGATCCAGACAGCAGAAAAAATAAATCCTGTAGTAGTAATTAAGAAGTGATATCACTGAGGCCTTTCCTAGTACAATAAGTTGTCTTGTACCTATTCACTCAGTTAATCATATCAAGAGCTATTCAGTGTGATCTTATTTGATCTTCAAAGCTACCAAGTAAATAGAACTATTGTAATAAACATTTTACATTTCCTGAAATGACTACCAAGAGAGGCCTTGTAACGTTTCTGGGGTCTCCCAGCAGCCAAGTTAAATGTTTGGAAGTCAAATTCATGTCTGATGAACTTAGAGTCAGTGCTCTTGGTAGCTGTATGGCATAGGCTCAGCAAACACTAAACTTGAAGTCAATCTTGTGGCTAGCTTTATGTTGCATATGAAAAGACTGAAGATCAACGTGGTTAAGTACTTTACCCCAAGTTCTGAGGCGCAGACCCAAAACCTGACTCTAATATTCTAATTCCTATTCCAGGACTGATTTTACCAGAGAAATGGGCTTTTGGACCCTTTCATGGACTATCTTTGAACTGAACTTGGGGAAGAGACTGAAGCTTAATGAATCAAAAAACTGATCTAAAATGTAATGGCTGTGCCTTGAACATCTTTATAAGGAAACTGGATTTCCCTAGAAGACACTAGGTCCTGTCTAGTTCTTACTGTGTTGCTTCTCTTGGTCCAGGGACATGTCAAATAGGATTGTATTTCAGCCATAAGAAAAGAAGTGTGGTCTTGATATCAGGAAGATGTTTTGTGTGCTTGCCACTTTCTTAAGATTTGAGAATGAAAATGCTCAATAAATGGAAAACTAATTTGATCATATTATAAAATTTTATCAAAATTCTCTGCTCAGAACCTGACTGTGATTATGAAATTTCTTGTATGAACGATTAGAAACAATTAGACTATTCTGAAAAAGGTAAGAGTTGGTTCTTAGGGGGCATAAAATTATTGATATTACAATGACTTGTGACCCTTCCTCCAAATCACAATCGTATCTAATAAAATCATATTCTTTAGCATTTAATTCCATGGATTAGTGAATAGAAATAAAAATATTTGTCACCTTAGGCAGGTGATAGTGACAGAAAGATTGAGAAACAATGAACTAGATTACATATCACAGAACCTCATATTATTATTTTAAACATTCCAAATTGTAGAAAACTTTAAAAATTAGATTGTATATAATATAAAAAATTTACTTCCTGGTTTCTTTCCTTTTCTTTTTTTTTTTTTTTTTTTTTTTTGCCAGTGAAGAGAGGGAGCCTGGAGCAATTTAGTGGCCTTACCTAGTCGTGCAGCTAGTCCTAGCAGACCAGCTCCAGGAGAGCTGGATGTGGGGGTCAGATCCCTGAGAGACAGAAGCAGACAGAAACGGGCAACAGCTATGCTGTCTGTCCAGTGGGCTTTTAGCTCTTGGTTGTTGAACCTCTGACTAAGGGCCAGGGAGTGCCCCACCTGCTGGGGACCCATCAGGGAACAAAGCAAAGCCCCAGCTTACACAGAAGGTACCTCGGGATTGGGGTCGGGTACCTCAATGATTTTACTTCCGACTCATAGACCCAGAGCTGGCAGGGATAGCTATGTTGAAGAATGAGTATGGTTAGTTTGTTGAAGGTTAAAAA
>NW_006383012.1:1168411-1169509 GCF_000327345.1 Myotis davidii | reverse complement strand
TGTTAATCCTCACACAAGGCTATTCCATTATTTTTTAGAGAGAGTGAAAGGTGAAAGGGAGGGGGAGAGACACAGAGAGAGAAACATCTCTGTGAGAGAGACATGGATTGGTTGCCTCCCACAACTCCCCAACCAGGGCTGTGGATCATGCCTGCAATCAAGGCATGTGTCTTTGACTGGAATTAAACCTAGGATCCTTCACTCCCTGGGTTGAAGCTCCATCCACTGAGTAAAACTTTCTTAAGATTTGAGAATGAAAATGCTCAATAAAAGGAAAACTAATTTGATCATATTATAAAATTTTCTCGAAATTCTCTGCTCAGAACCTGAGTGTGATTATGAAATTTCTTGTATGAATGATTAGAAACAATTAGACTATTCTGAAAAAGGTAAGAGTTGGTTCTTAGGGGGCATAAAATTATTGATATTACAATGACTTGTGACCCTTCCTCCAAATCACAATCGTATCTAATAAAATCATATTCTTTAGCATTTAATTCCATGGATTAGTGAATAGAAATAAAAATATTTGTCACCTTAGGCAGGTGATAGTGACAGAAAGATTGAGAAACAATGAACTAGATTACATATCACAGAACCTCATATTATTATTTTAAACATTCCAAATTGTAGAAAACTTTAAAAATTAGATTGTATATAATATAAAAAATTTACTTCCTGGTTTCTTTCCTTTTCTTTTTTTTTTTTTTTTTTTTTTTTGCCAGTGAAGAGAGGGAGCCTGGAGCAATTTAGTGGCCTTACCTAGTCGTGCAGCTAGTCCTAGCAGACCAGCTCCAGGAGAGCTGGATGTGGGGGTCAGATCCCTGAGAGACAGAAGCAGACAGAAACGGGCAACAGCTATGCTGTCTGTCCAGTGGGCTTTTAGCTCTTGGTTGTTGAACCTCTGACTAAGGGCCAGGGAGTGCCCCACCTGCTGGGGACCCATCAGGGAACAAAGCAAAGCCCCAGCTTACACAGAAGGTACCTCGGGATTGGGGTCGGGTACCTCAATGATTTTACTTCCGACTCATAGACCCAGAGCTGGCAGGGATAGCTATGTTGAAGAATGAGTATGGTTAGTTTGTTGAAGGTTAAAAA
>NW_006383012.1:1166837-1167542 GCF_000327345.1 Myotis davidii | reverse complement strand
TTATATTTCATACCAATGATACTTAAATAAATCTAAAGTCCAACAAGCCCAAAGAGCTGGGCCTGGATGTGGAAAATTTCAAAGTTCATATAGTATGGGAGTGGAAGTTGGTACATTCTTTTTTTTGGGGGGGCAATTGATAATTGATAATGCTATATGCTTTTTAGTGCTATGTATATATGTACCTTGAAGAAGTTTTTACATGTACACAAAAGGATGTATACTTCACTGTCCATTTGTTATGGTAGGTGGTTGGGAAAAAAGGAAAGCATCTTAAATGACCTTCAACAGAAAAAAAAAGTGGTATATAAATTGTGATATAGGCACAAAATAAAAAGCTATAACTTAGTGAAAATATTTGTATTAATACAATACATATCCACTTAGCTAAATCTCTAAAACCTTTCAAAAGCAAAATTCAGAGAAATATGCAGCATTATAATTTTTACCAAATATAAAATCATAAGAAAACAAAGGAGTGAATAACATGATTGGTTAGGAATCTGCCAGAATATTGTCTTTGGTGGGATATCTGTTAAGATATTTTGCCAATTTTCGTTTGTTATTTTTTACTGTTCAGTTTTAAGAATTTTTTAAATATCTCCGATACCAGAGAGAATCATTGATCAGTTGCCTTCTGCATGCCCCCTATTGGGGATCAAGCCTGCAACCGGGGCATGTGCCCTTCTGGGGAAATATCAAAAT
>NW_006383012.1:1166112-1166759 GCF_000327345.1 Myotis davidii | reverse complement strand
AATTAAACCCAGGACCCTTCACTCCCTGGGTTGAAGGTCTATCCACTGAGCCAAACCGGCCAGGGCTAAATTCCTGGTTTCTTTTTCTTTTCTTTTCTTTTCTTTTTTTTTAATTAGAAGACCTGACAACTAAGGGCCCATGGTTCCCATGGCAATAACTGACCAGACCTTTGCAGCAGATTCTCCTTTTAGGTAGGATATGTGATCTTTGTCCATCACAGCCTCCAACATTCCCCATTAATGATGTTCATTCTGACCCATTTCACTTATTGAGGTTATCTGTATGGACACTGCAGCTATTTATTTACATTTCCAGTAGTCAGGTAAAAATAATTACTAAGTCAGAGACAGATGATTTTGCAGTCCAGGGAGGAAGAAGTAAGCAAAGGCTTGTGAGCTCAGAGATGGCTCTATAAACTGTCTTACTACAGAATCACCATATAGTGATTAAGGAATAAAGGAAGGAACTTGGGTGGAGAGTCCACAAGAAGGGAACAAGAGATACTTCAAAATTAAATGTTGGTGGACCAAAGACCAACTGTGCAAAGTAAAACTTTTAAACACTTAAAATAAGATGTAAAACATTATATTTACAATCTTAGGTTTGCAAAGATTTTCCTTTTTAGATGACATAAAAAAGGGCAAAA
>NW_006383012.1:1164172-1166038 GCF_000327345.1 Myotis davidii | reverse complement strand
TTTTAAGAATTTTTTAAATATCTCCGATACCAGTCCTTTATCAGATATATTTTGCCAATACTTTCTCCTACAAAGGAGAAAATGGCTTGTGTTCTCATTTCCTTTACATTTTCTTTTGTAGAACATACATTTTTAATTATAATGAAGTCCAGCTTGTTGACTATTTCTTTAATGGATCCCACTTCTGGATGTTGTAAAGCCTTTGATTTTTGACTCCATCTTTACTGTCTACCCTTTCTCACCTATTCACCTCTATGTCTACTGGTGTTTACTGTGAACTTTGTTATTAACACATAGAAATGAGAGAGAACAAGACCTTGTTCTCAGAGAGTTCATTGACCAGAGTAGAGACACACCATGACACACTGACAAAAAAGAGAATTTCAGAGAGTATAAGTGCTATGAAATCTGTGGTAGAAAATATGGTAGATTTTACTGGGAACGTTATAGGCAGGGTGATCAGGCAAGGTCATGTTGGGGAGATGAAATCTGAGCTGACACCAGTAGGGTATAGAGTCAGCGAGTGATGAAAACATCTATGGGAGAGATGGGTCAGTCTTATTGCCTGTTCTCTGGACCAACTGGTCTACCTGCCCTGAATATAGGATATTCTTTCAGGTTAATGTGCCTTTTGTCTGGTCTGTTTTTTTCTGCCTAGAGCACTTTGCCACCTTCTCTAGGATATTTTACCTGATTCACCTAATTCAGTGCTATCTTGCTGCTGCAGATCCCTTTAGTAAGGTCAGCAAATGCTTTCTGTTAGTCTGGGCTATTTTTATTATAAGTGAATAAGAGACGGGTAGGAAGAGGGTGTATATTGGGATAGTGAGAATGCCATTCAGAACTGATGACTCGAGCCCAGCCAACATGGCTCAGTAGATGAGCATCGACCTATATGATTTCAGAGAGGAAGAAGAGGAAGAGAGAGATAGAAACATCCGTGATGAGAGAGAATCATTGATCAGCTCTCCCCTGCTATGGGAGTGGAAGTTGGTACATTCTTTTTTTTTGGGGGGGGGAGGGCAATTGATAATGCTAAATAAACTGCATTATTTACACGCTTTTTTAGTGCTATGTATATATATGTGCACAATTTTTATATGTGGTTGGTGGACCAAAGACCAACTGTGCAAAGTAAATTTTTAAACACTTAAAATAAGATGTAAAGCATTATATTTACAATCTTAAGTTTGCAAAGATTTTCCTTTTTAGATGACATATAAAAAGGGCAAACCACAAAGAAAAAATGAATATGTTTGAATCTATTCAAATGAGAAACAGCTGTTCATCCAATGGCATCATAAACAAGGTAAGAAGACAAGGAACAGGTTTTGAGAAGATATTTGCAATACATAAAACTGACAGAAGATAAGTATTTTGAATTTATAGAGAGCTTCTATGAATCAAAATAAACAACCCAATGAAAAAAACATTATATGAAAATGTCATTCATGAAAGATAAAAGACAAATGGTTAATAAGTACATGAGAACATGCTCAACCTGACATATTATCAAAGAAAGACAAACTCAAATGATAGTAAGACATTATTTCATACCAATGATACTTACATAAATCTAAAATCCAATAAGCCCAAAGAGCTGGGCCTGGATGTGGAAAATTTCAAAATTTCATACAGTATGGGAGTGGAAGTTGGTACATTCTTTTTTTTTGGGGGGGGGAGGGCAATTGATAATGCTAAATAAACTGCATTATTTACACGCTTTTTTAGTGCTATGTATATATATGTGCACAATTTTTATATGTGCACAAAAGGATGTATACTTCACTGTCCATTTGTTATGGTAGGTGGTTGGGAAAAAAGGAAAGCATCTTAAATGACCTTCAACAGAAAAAAAAAAGTGGT
>NW_006383012.1:1159421-1163034 GCF_000327345.1 Myotis davidii | reverse complement strand
AGTGAGAATGCCATTCAGAACTGATGACTCGAGCCCAGCCAACATGGCTCAGTAGATGAGCATCGACCTATATGATTTCAGAGAGGAAGAAGAGGGAGAGAGAGATAGAAACATCCGTGATGAGAGAGAATCATTGATCGGTTGCCTTCTGCATGCCCCCTATTGGGGATCAAGCCTGCAACCGGGGCATGTGCCCTTCTGGGGAAATATCAAAATAAGATCTAGTCCTGGACATTAAGAAGTGCTTAATCTTGAGATCCTTTCATAGCTCACATCTTCCCTTGCTGCTTGAGATGTGACCGTGTTTCATTCTATATCAGACTGACCCATAGGAAACACTTCTACTCAAGAGTTTTTAAGTACTCGGCCTTGCAAGGTCACAATTTAAGTAAAAGGCTGACAATACTCAACCTAAAGGTGAACTGTTAACAATTTATTTTCCTTAAAAGATAGAATATTCAGCTATTAAACTTCCACCAAGGAATTAATTACAAGGTGCTGATAGATTGGGGAAGGGCAGTTGTGTGTTAGTTTAATTTTAAAAATGAGATTGAAGTACTGCTTTGTTTGTGTATGTCAGGTGGTAAGTACCATGTTCATTGATTTACACAAAACAGCAGAGTTCAGTGGGTCTTGGATGTCAAGAACTAGCAGGATGTTCTCAAGAATCCTGTCCCTCGCAGTGGTTCTCCACCTTCCTAATGTCGCGACCCTTTAATACAGTTCCTCATGTTGTGGTGACCCCCAACCATAAAATTATTTTCATTGCTACTTCATAACTGTCATTTTGCTACTGTTATGAATCGTAATGTAAATATCTGATATGCAGGATGTATTTTCATTGTTCGTGACCCACAGGTTGAGAACCACTGCTAGGGCAATTTCCTTCATCCTCCAATTCCTTCGAACACTTGAGTCCACCTAAGAGCAGGTAACTAGTTAGCCCCACATTCACTGCCAGTTACTTTCCAGGGTAAGCTTTTTCACATCTCACTGGTTCTGTGGGAGAAAAATGCCATTTTGACATGGAGATATCATTCTTTGTCCACATCACATTTCAGCAACGTGTCTATTACCAAGGAGAAGAAATACCCAGGAGGGAAATTCTCCTTAGGAAACGAGTGGGTGATTTGCCATTGCCAAGGTTTTCCTCTGGATCAGAGAGGCTTAATTGTGATTAATATTCTCAGCAATTCTAATAAATAAAAGATTTTCTAAGTATTTATTTATTGTGCTTTATGTGCCTTAATTCTTCATATTCCTATATTTTTATCACTTCTCTTATACAATGACATTCTTCTTTTTCATGTAGAATGATGAGGGTTATTTATCAGGTACTACTTTTATTTTATAGATGAGGAAACTAGAGCTCAGAAGGGTTAAGTGCCTTGCCCTGCTTTAGTCACTCACTCCTCCCATTTTTCAGTGGGCAGAATAGTATTGGTTTCCTAGAGCTGCTCTAAAAATTACCACTAATTGGGTGGCTTAACGCATAGAAATGTATTGTTTTACAGTTTGGGAGGCTAGAGTCTGAAATCAAGCTGTTGGCAGAGCTGGTTCCATCCAGGGCTGTAAGAACCTGTTCCACCAAATTTCTCCCCGTGGCCTGTAGATGGCCCTCTTCATGTTCTCCCTGCCAGGTGATGGATTAAGACTTCAATGCCTGAATTTTAGGGGAAACAATTCAACCCATAACAGGGAAATTCATGGAAACAAATCTGCCTAAACCACTCCTCACTGGCTATAGAACAAAGTATAAGTTTCTTATTAAGAACCATGAGTCCCTCTGTGACATAGCCCTTGTTCCTGCCGCAGCCTAGTGCTTTACCATAGCAGGAGCTCTCACCATACAGAACCACTTGGTCAAAACAACTCATATTTATCAAGCACTTCAGGCACTGTGCTGAGTGCCTCCCATGTGTGCATAGTGTAAACATATTATGCTTATTTTCTTATTACCACCCTGTCCTTTGCTTATCTATTCATTCTTTCAAAATGTTTTTGAATGCCCGTTATTTGAAGTTTTGTTCAATGGGCTGGGACCATGGCTGCCCACAAAATGGGGGAAAAATATCCCTAGTCTCCCAATCGTACACTCTAGTGGGGAAATATAAAGACTCATATATTAAAGTCTTATTTAGTATGTTAAACAATATGGAGTGCTGCAGAGAGAAATGGGACAGGAATGAAGATGCTCTAGGGGCAAGATGCAATTTTTGAAAAATTATATAAAATACTTTATCCTTATGGAAAGGTTGAAAGTATAGTCTACATCCAGATTCTTCAGAATTAATTTATTTTTAAATAATTTCAATTGTATGAAGAAACTACAGGAATACAAATGTCATGTTTTACACTAAACCAGAATTCCCTATTGTTCATTTGCCAACATTTGTGCACAATCCCCCGCCCTCTCTCTCTCTCTTCATTTTGATATTTCACACATGTATGATTCTAAAACATCTTTCTTACTCAATTACACTACTGATAATCCTATGTAATATACATTTTCTACTTCAACAAATTAGCATTCTTGAGAGTTTTTATTAGGGTAATATTTATCTTATAACAACAAGAACTTGGGTTTGCTTTTATCTTATACATCAACATAAAAGTTCAATTAATTTTCAAATTATTGAGCACTGCACTCTGCTATTATAAATTAGATGTTAATTAATGCTCCTTTACTTGCTCATTTATTTGGAATATTTTTTCCTGTCAGACTCCATGAAAGTATGTAAATTCATTAATTGTTTTTACTAACTCATTAAGTACGTTGTTGAACAGTCTTAATTTTCAAAATTATAGCTATCCAATACCTACATTTGAAAAAGATTCAATATTCTAAAGGACATTGTTAACCAGATAGTAATTAAAAATTGCAGGGAGAGTATGTCACAGCCAGATTTGTGATAATTTTAATGAACTTCTGAAATGAGATAAGCAGATTCTTCAAAAGACATGTCTAACCTTGAATCCCCATGAAATTATAACCAGTGAGATGGTAGAAAAGAATATATAATTTAATATGTTTTAACATGAAGATTATTAAAGGCTATCTAACCATGTTGAACATATTTACAGAAATTAAAATGTATAGAATATATAGTACTTTGTATTTCACAGTTACCAACAATGATCTAAAGTTATTTTATTCCCATTTTATAAATGAGACAACTGAGGCCTGGAGTTATTCAGTAATTTATGTTCCCCTAATGGGAGCATTATAGGCCAGAGAACACGTGAAAATGTGAAGCCAGAAGGACATGAGAAGATAGAGAAAATAGAGGAAGGTTGACAAGCTTGGGGTGTAAGAGTTGAGAAAGTGGTCTGAGCTGAGGCCTATGAGAAGGAAGGATGGCTTATGTAAGGTTTGCCAGGAAATGTTAAGGATCTGAAGTTTCAGCCATCATATTTTGAAAAGATCATTGTTGCCACAGAATGGCTTGGCGGGGGAAAGTGGGAGAAAAGATGCAAAGCGATTAGTAAAAGTCCTGGAGAGACTGATGATGATGATGATGATGATGATGATGATGATGATAGCATGGACTGCAGAGGGGAAAGCTGAGTTGGTAGAGTTTTAATGGAATCACTCATTGATTGCAGGAAGGTC
>NW_006383012.1:1155447-1159370 GCF_000327345.1 Myotis davidii | reverse complement strand
TGTGGGATGATGAGAGGGTTTTCAGACCTGCTCAACTATGTGGTAGGTGGCATAGAGCACTGGAGAAAGAAATTAGCAGAGAATTTTCTAAATTTGATCTACATGAACATTTGAAAGAAGACATGTAGAAAAGCTATTTTAATGTATGGATATGGAGTTCAGAAGAGATTTTTTTGACTGGGGGTGTAAGTTTAAAAACAAAAGTAAGGAGCATTTAACAATTTTGTTTCAGTGTTTTTAGACTACTTATGTCACAAGCCCGTGTTTGTCCAGCTCATTAACTCAATGGTTTTCAGGCCTTAATATACATCAGAACCACCTACTTACATTGTAGTGAGGAAGATGAAAGCTCTAGAGCAGTGGTTCTCAACCTTAGCTGCACATTAGAATCATCTGGGAATCTTTGTAAAATCCTGATTTCTGGGCCTCAACCTCCAGAAATTCTGTTTCTTTGTTATGGGGTGAGGCCACAACATTAGTAACAAAGAAACAATTTCTGGAGGATGAGGCCCAGAAATCAGGATTTTACAAAGATTCCCAGGTGATTCTAATGTGCAGCCAAGGTTGAGAACCACTGCTCTAAGAGACTACTTGCTTTGGTTTGAACAAGTTCAATTTCTAGAATAAATCTGAACAACTTACTTAGCTTCTGTACATCATTTTTTCCCTTTCTAAAATAAAGAAAATTCTTACTTCACTGGGCTTCTTGAAGATTAAATAAGAAAATAATTGAATAAGCCAAATAACTTGTTTGGGTAAAGCCTTTAGAACACTTAGTGGCACTTAGCAGTTCCAGGGGACTGGGCTAGCCATTATTATTTTCTGATAATTTGTTAAAATTACAGATTCATGAACCCAAATTCAGAATTTTGAAGTGTCAAATTACAGAAAAAAGTGGGCATTTCTGTGTTGATTTGGTTGTGTTTCTGACCAGAGATAAAGGATAAAATAGAATTCAGTGGCTCTGCTCTAGGTGATCCTGTACCCTACTACACTTATTAAGTCACAGTTTCTTTGTTCAGAAGTCTATGAATCTGTATTTTTAAATAAACTCACCAAGTCTTGGTGATGCTAATCGACAGCCATGCTGGAAAGGGATTACTTTAGCAAAAATCTGGTGATTCTTATAATGTCATGGCTGAATGTCTACCAACATTTGCAGCTCCCTTTTCATAGTAGACATTATTTTGCTGGGAAGTGATTGGCCAGTCAGTGAGCACACTGCATGCCCAGTACGAAATGAATACATGACTAGTACTGACCAATAGAATGTAGATGGAAGTAATGTTTGTCACTCATTGGCCAAGGCTTCTAAGAAGCTGTCATGTCCTTTCCACTTGCTTTTTCTGCTTTGGCTCAGCCGTGCAGAGAACAACAAGCTCTGGGTGGTGCGACAGTCCTAAGATAAAAGGATCAAGGGCATTGAATTGAAGACAGTAGGTTGGTCTGTTGTTATATGAATAAGAAAGAGATTATACAAGTGAGGGGGGAAAAACCTTCTGATATATTACATTAGGGAAATGTTGGGAAGTTCTTCTAATAGCAATTGGTGTTATCCTAATGACTGCTCTTAAACCTGAGATTACTCGACAAGGCAACATTTATCAAAAGCTTCTTGATAACTAGTATCACTCCTTTACAATCAAGGAGCTAGCCTCTTATGACACAAAGAATAAAAAGAGCTCTTGTTTGGTTCCTGGAATATCACTCTCTATGTCTGAACAAACTTAATGTTTCAGTTGTTACTGTTTGTTTTGTTGTTGTTTGTTGTTGTTGATTTAGGGGGCAAGAGTGCATTTAAAGGAAACTTTTAAATTTTTCTTAATAAAATTTTAGTATAAATTACTGAAAATTGTTAGCTTTCTATTTAGTATTACTACTCTTCTTTGTTAACTAAGGAAACATCGCTCTGGTCTTGTTTCTCTGAAAGTAGGAAATGGGTCCTAGATATCTCTTCAGACAACCAAGCACGTGTTTTTTTTATGAAATGAAAGAATGTTGTTTGTATTTGAGTCATTACTTAAAGCAATAAAGAAAACTGCTGCCAAGCAGTGTAAACATCAATACTCATGAATTATTACTCTTTTAAGAATGTTGACTGAATTTACATATAGATTAAAGTTAGAATTTATGAAATGTGATTTTCTTTCAATTTGATGGCTTAATGTCACTTGTATTTTATGGATAAGGAATGCTCTGTGTTTTCCATCTGACTGAGGACATGGAAGACCCAATCACTCCATGGCATTACATTGTGAATTGAATTTGAGATAGCAGAGAAAGGAGAGTGACTGAAAGTTGGAAGTTAAAACCACATGGAACGAAGACACATTCCTGGGAAACTCAAAAGAAGCTCCCTCCTCTTGAGAGGGGGTTTACAGAGGGCAGGTTTGACATTAGCTTTTGAGCAGCCCCAATCAACTTGTTCTCTCAAAGGAGAAGACGTCAATCTTCTTTCATGGAGGTTTATCACACACACCCTTAGGCCGGGTCCTCTCTCTCACATTGCCTGACTGTGGGTAGAAATGAAACCACATGCTCACTCTTCACCTTGGTTTTTGGTGCTCTACACACTAATGACTTTTACCTGCAACTTGGGTGACAGGGTGTGACTTCTTTGGTGGACTCTACAATGTTAAATTGCTAATTGATTTTGAGAAGCAGCAAAGGATGTGGCGGAAAGTGACTAAACACTAGAAATTAGAGTGACATGGAGTTACTATGTGTAACCTGAGAAACCCTTAATAATCCCTCCCGCTTTCTAATGAGTGTTTACAAACAGCAGGTCTAATCCTGGGGCCCTATGTTGGATACCCATCCTTGATCAGCACTGACTCAGCTTGTCCCCTACATGGAGAAGACTCTAATCTCCTTTCCTGGTAGTCTATTACACACACCAGGCACATCGCACACAAATACACACATATGCACACACCACACACACACACACACACACACCAAACATATACCACACAAACACATACAGACCACACACATATACACAGCACACATACACACCTCATGCATATCCACACATACACACACCAGACACAGACACACCACATGCATATACACCCATACATACATGCCACACACACACACACACACACACACACACACACACACACACACACATCTCCCACACAGCCTTACTGTGGGTACAAAAGAAAACAGATCCTTATGTTTTCACCTTGATTCTTTCATGCTTAACATCTCATGGTTTTCCCATTGTGACTTTGGTAACTTCTTGCTTTTTTATTATGTTATGTTTTCCAAAGATCGTGTGATTTAACATTTTCCTAGTGATGATTCACCTCAAAAAACAACCATTATAAGAAGACCCACACATCTTGTTTCCTTCCTACACCTCCCAGTTCTCCTGACCTTGGCTCAGTTTATTGACCTCTCCAAATAGTTGTGTCCTCAACTGTTAATTTGTAATGAATTGTAACATGGATCTTCTCATATCACTGGGATAATTAACCAATATCATAATGTTTCTTTTTCTAAGTTTATGTCACTTTTAAAACTATCACTTAATTGCTGAAAGAAGTGGGAACAGATGTTTTTAGGAAGTTTTATAGGTAAACTTTTCCCCCCAGTGACCACCTTAAACTCTCCAAAATTTGGTGGGAATAGGACTTAGGGTCAATGGGAGAAAGGAACAGGAATTGACCAGCAAGCCGTACACAGAATGTTAACAAATCAACTAGCCGATTTTAATTACGACACAATTTCTCAAAACATGGTGTCCAGCCCAGAGACTGGCCTTGGTGCTTGTTAAATACTGATATTCCCACACCTGACTCCAGACTCAGAGAAAGAGATCAGGAGGAGCTGGGGCCCAGGGAGCTGCTTTAAAACCAGGCAACCCTGGCAATCAGGTAAGTGTGAGCACCACTGGCCCAGGGTGCTTATTTCAG
>NW_006383012.1:1154142-1155421 GCF_000327345.1 Myotis davidii | reverse complement strand
TGGATGCACATAAATGCAATTCTCCAAATAAACGGTTTCCTTCCCTCACCACAATCATATCCAAGCTGTTCTTTGCTGAAACGCCACGGAACCAGCCCTGACTCCTCCCCAGGGCAGGGACAGCCATAAAGCACAGCCCTAACAGGAATAGAACCGTGATTGCTTTAACCCATGGCAAATTCCTCTTGTAAGTAGAAAGGTCTAACTTATGAATAAATAAATTAGAAAATCCACAACAACCCAGTGAGCACTAACAGGGGCCCCTGGGCCTCTATTCCTCAGATCCAAGAGCAGCTATGAAATTAGCAAAGTAAGTCATGGTTGGTTCTTGCAACCTGCATCAGAATTATCGCCAGTTGCACAAGGAGGTGTGAAATGGGTGCCTTTCCATCCGGGAGAGTATTATCTTCTACCAGTTCCAAACCAAAAGCTACAGTTAAAACATTTATTCATTATTCCCACTTTTATGTGCTTAAACACCGGCTGGATTTGATTCTTTTTAATCTCAGGGTCCATGGTGATCAGTGTTGTATTATTGATGTTTATCTCTTTTTTAGGTGGTTTTTTTTTTTTAATTGATTATTTAGAGAGGGAGGGAGGAAGAGGGAGAGAAAGAGAGAAACATCAATGTGAGATCAAAACATTGATGAGCTGCCTCCTGCAGGCTGCACACCTGGGATTGAGCCGCAACCCTGGGCATGTGCCCTGACTGGGAATCGAACCAGCAACCCTTCGGTGCACGGATGGATGCCCAACCAACTGAGCCACACCAGTCAGGGCTTGTATTTATTTTTATAATTTTATTTTCATAGAAAGAAAAGACTTTGTAATCATTTACGAACTTTTAGTTCTCAGTTTCTCCCACTCCCCAATTATCACATAACTAAGTTCAAAGACTTGTTTGAGCCTTAGAAGACCGCTGGCTTTTCCTTCCTGAGGTTTTCTAGAAAAGGCAGAATTATCCAAAGAGCACAAGGAGGTATACACTGTGTGTCCTTCTTCCACACCCACCAGATGGAGCAGACTCTCAGACACAACCAGGCCGTGTACATTGATTTCACACAGGGCTTTTATTTAATAAGAAGGATTATTTTACTCTTTAAATTAAAGTCACGGAGTCCAGCTCACCAGCAAACATCTGCTGTTCATTGATAGCACCAACAGGCACTCCTCACTCTACTGCGAAAGTGTCTGTGTCCCCACCTCCCAGATGTTTATTCTGGAAGGACAGGCTGGGAGTCCAGGCCAAATAGTCTAAGTTTGCAAAAACCTGTGAACA
>NW_006383012.1:1132083-1154102 GCF_000327345.1 Myotis davidii | reverse complement strand
CCCTATTCTCAAATGGACTCTCCCAATGCCTTTACCTGTTCCTAGTGGAATTAGATTGGCTTAATATTTGAGAAAATACATATTAATAAGCTTAGTGAGTAAATCAAAAATAAATGTGCTTACCAGCATTTTACCTAAAGCTAATGGGCATGTAACTCCACATCTGAATAATGTATTTAGAAGGATGACTATGATGAGGTGGGTTGAGCTGCCTCTGTCACATGACCTTTGGTTGTGCTTCTTAGAGAGCTGATACCTTTTAATGCATCCATAAACGTTGCCACAGTTCAATTAGTAGCTCCTTGAATTATTGATCAAACACTTAA
The DNA here is from genome assembly GCF_000327345.1 of Myotis davidii. Taxonomy (NCBI): domain Eukaryota; kingdom Metazoa; phylum Chordata; class Mammalia; order Chiroptera; family Vespertilionidae; genus Myotis; species Myotis davidii. The sequence goes on along the minus strand of NW_006383012.1, from coordinate 1,153,776 downwards.
ACTTCTGAAGTGTCTTGACATCTCAGTCATGTTAGAGGAGCCAAATTAGTATGGTGTAATCAGAAGAGGCCTGGATAGAATATTTAACTAGCTGTGTGACCTTCAATAAGTCACTTGACCACACCGAGCCTGACTTTTTTGGTTGTTGTTGATAAATAACATACTGTCCCATCCTCACTCTAGAAATGGTGATGCTTAAATTAGATAAACTATATAAAAACATATGAAGAGAAGCATGAATATGTGTATCTAACGTTATTCAGTGTCTCTTTTATTTTAATATCAGATTTTGATGAAAAGAGTGAGGCCCATTTTGTGAATTTGTAGCAGGTTGATTATATATTTGTAGTAGACATTACTACATTTTTACAGATATTTTATATCTATAGGGATGCAGATATTTATAGATATTGAGTATCTATTGTGTGCACAAATTGTCTCATTCCACTTGCTTTCAGTAAATTCCCACAGAAAGGGCACTGTGTCATGTAAAACTGTAAACCCTTATAATTTGAACTACATCAATGCCATAGATTTCCACTGAGTGAGAACCATTACTTGGGGGGTATTGGTCTTGAGTCCCACACTGATTTATTATCTAAGGGTAGAGACTATGGTATGTTTTTCTTATGCACTCCAAGCAAAGAAATGGAAGCTTGTATGTGGAGGCATAACACCTCTTTTAATTGATTTGTTGTCAGGGGAAAAAGAAAATTTCAAATTATTTTTAGTTTTGTTGAATGTATTTAAAACTACCAAAGTTGCAGTTATAGACTCATGTCAGATTTATGTGGATACTGAGGACATAGCTCATTTGCTTCTAGGCCACACTGACATTTTTTCTTCTTTCTTTTTTTTTAAAAAAATAAGCAGCGTGTGGAGCCAAATGACTTAGATTTCTCATTTGAAGGATGAACATGTTAGAAACAGAGGCAGTTCGTTTTATTCAGGACTAAGAATAAAGCTGTGCTTACTAGTAGATACTTAAGAGTGTCTGGGCCTCATTTCTGAAAAGATGAATGAAAAACCTCAAGACAAGATAATGGCACTTCATTAGAAGGCAGAGATGCGGAAGAGCTCTGCATGGACCTCTGAGCAGAATACAAAAATCACAGAGATTGGCCTGGAACATGTTGAATGGTGTGAGGCATCAGAGGTCTTTAATGTCAGGGTCAGAGAGCAGGGATGAGTGACTGTGAGGAGAGCAGAAGTTCAAAGTTTACCACTGGGACCAAGTCCATGATCAGCTCCACAGGGAAATAACTTCACCTAAAGATTCATTTATTAGATGACTATGGTAGAGGAAAAGCTGGGTTGTTTCAATACTTTCCTCCCCACCCCAATTTGGATATTGAAAAGAAGGGTAGGCTGGACTTTATTTGTGGAGAACAGTGGGCCTGAAATTGGTGAACAGGAGAGAGCTAAGTCAATGGAAGTAAAGGGAGAAGGATGCCCTTGTCACACCATTTCACTGAGTGAGCTTCCGTAGGAGTAGACTGCCAGGCATGCTTAAGAGCAGACTAGTGTTTTACTGGATAAAAGAAACAGGTTTAGAGTTCAGACTACTGAGCAGCTGGACAAATTAATAGAGAAGAGAAAACTGTGAAGAATGAGGGACAAAATACATGAGTCCCTGGAAGTCCTTGGCTTGTAAAGGGGCTGCAGGTATGCAGGCCAAGACACCATGCTGCCATATAGACAGCTGTTTCTGTGCAATTCAGACTTGAGAAACTTCCCAGAAATTGGAGAAATGTTGGAAGACGCTGAACCAAAGTGAAGAGACCTCACTAAACACTGTTGGCATTTAGTTGAGACCATGGAAAGGCCAAATGAGGAGTAGAGAACATGCTCAGAATACAGATGTAAGGAGGGGAGAGATTTAGGACTAAGAACAAAATAAAATAAAATAAAACCACAATAACCAAGATTTTTTTTAAAAGTCTAATAATGACAACAGATCCACCATTTTCGTTGTTGTTGTTTTTTGGATAATCCTCACATGAGGATACTTTTTCCATTGCTTTTCAGAGAGAGGGGGAGGGAAGGAGGGAGTGGGAAAGAGAGAAACACCTATGTGAGAGAGACACATTGACTGGTTGCCTCCTGCACTCATCCCAATGAAGTGCGGAAAGAGATATGCACCCTCGACCCTTGACTGGGAATTGAACCTGAGACCCTTCAGTGCCAAGGTCAGCACTCTAACCACTGAACACACCAGCCAAGGAACAGGTCCACTATTAATTGCAGTACTTGATAAAACAAAATTTAAAACCCTGTAATAGAAGACATGTTTCAGATTCCCTGTAACACACATATAATGTGTGATATGTAAAAAAAAAATACTATATATAGAAAGAAGCCAGTATATATGGCCCTTACTCAAAGAAAAAAAATAGCAACCCATTAGAAAAAGAACCCAAGATAAACCTCATGTTGGAATTAGAATACAGGGCCTCTAAAGCAATTACTGAAATTAGGTTCAAAGACTTAGACAAAATGTGTTAATAATGAATGAACTAATAGGAAATGCCAGGAAAACTGAATGCTATATTTCTATTTTGGAAATAAAAGGCACAGTTTTTCTTAGGGAAAAAAAAATCATTGGATGGACTGAACAACATATTTAAGACTGCAATGGAAAGGGTCTACTAATATGAAAATCAACAGAAAGTATGTAATCTGCAGAACAAAGAGAATAGTACTTTAAAAAATAGAGACTTAGACAATTATTCAACAATGTTAAGCAGTCTGGAAAACTTGGTTCCTAATAAGTTTGGAAAGGAAGAACAGGTCATTAAAACTATTTGAGGACAATAAACAAAATGTTTAAATTTGGTGAAAAACATTAAACTGCATATCCAAATTCTTGGAGTCAAAAAGATCAAACAGTATAAATAAAATAATAATTTAGTATAAACACATTATAGTCAAACTGATGAAAATCAAAGAGAAAAAGAAAATCTTAAAAGCAATCAGATGATATATTACAGAGAAGGAAAAACAAAATGAATAAGAGTAAACATTTCATTAGAAAAAAACATACATAAAAGTGGATTCAATCAAACTTTTAAGGAAGGAATCATACCCATGTTACAAAAAATCTTTTGGAAAATAGATAAGGGAGCACTTCCAAATTTGTTTTATTGGGCAGGATAGACTATTTATAAACCCTGACGAAAATTGTTATAGTAAAGAAAATAACAATAAACTATATGAATATAGTTGTAAAAATACTTTATAAAATATTAGAAAAACAAATCCAGCAACATAAAAAATAATGTATTATTATCAGGAAGGGTTTATTCCAGAAATACAAAAATCAATCAGTATAATTCACCATACTAAGAGAATTTAAAAAACAAAACAAAACTATATAATTATATCAATATGTACATCAAAAACTAAAATGTATCTATGACTGGATAAGTTAATGGATAAATAGAGAGATATGTGAAAGAAGTCACACATTAAACATTAAAAGCAGAAATTATTTAGAGTTATATAAATATTCACTATAAAATTTTAGGTTTTCTGTAACTTTAAAAGTGTTCACAATATATTGTTGAGAAAAGATGTCACTGGAACCCAGGTGCTATCTTGGCCTTGGCTACCCATGAAAACTGAATTTACCATATTCATGTCATCATTCTATAAGAGTATCATCATGACATTTACTTTTATGCATTAAATTAAGACCTTCACAGTGCTCAGCAACATTACCTGTAGCTCCCAAGTTACCAGGAAGGAAATGGTTTCAGAAGTTATTAAACACCTATTCTGTACCAGGTAATATGATAATGACTTCACACGCATCACATTTAATCTTGCTAGAAACCTTACATGGCAGATACTATAATCACCCTTGTATGTTACATGAGGAATTGAGGCTAAGAGCATTTTAAATACCTGCCCAAGAACATTATAGTTAATATTTCAGGTGGGAATTAATGCCTGAAAGTCTGAATAAAACTATTGTGTGATATCTGCTTTGTGAGTCTTGGAATGAAAGCATGACTTGAATTAAATGTAAAGTTGCCTTACACACACACATACACACACACACACACACAGTAAAATTAATGGCAGGTTAATCTCTTTCTGACACCCAACATATACCTAGGTCATCATTCTCCACTTTCAGTAAGTAAGTACTCAAGTAAGTTCTCAGAATACATAAAATAAATTTACTGTTAGCCTAAACCAACTGTAATTAGCTGAGTAAATCAATGACTGAAAGAAATAAAATAACCAAAATGCAGTTCCCAGAAAATGCATTATAGTGACCAGATGTCAACAAGATGGTGAACTAGAACATCACAGCCCTTCTTCCTACCAGAGGCACAGGGTTGACAATAGGTAGACCAGAAGACCCCTGTGAGAACTCTGCAGTGGTTCTCAACCTTCCTAATGCCGTGACCCTTTAATACAGTTCCTCATGTTGTGGTGACCCCAATTTCATTGTTACAAATTGAACATAATTAAAGCATAGTGATTAATCACAAAACAGTATGTAATTATATATGTGTTTTCCAATGGTCTTAGGCGACCCCTGTGAAAGGGTCGTTAGACCCCCAAAGGGGTCACGATCCACAAGTTGAGAACCGCTGCCTTAAAGCCATATCTTTTTTATCCTCAGGAGTTTTTAACCACTCACCTTCAAACTGCAAGCTGGCAGCCTTCATCCTTTAAAAGCTTAATAACCTGAAAACCCACGGGGCACCTAGAATACCTGTTGAGAACCACTTCTCTAGAGGCAAGTTGAGAAACTACAGCAACCAGGCCTACTTGATAGTCCCAGCGGGAGCAGGCATAACCATGGATTATGTGTTATTGGGCAGCAGAAGGGCTCTGAGTCCACACCTTATGATGGTGATTTCAAAGTGAGCAAAACACTGGAGTCAGATGTTGCAGGTGTCAATGGTAGCAATTTGGTATTTTTCTCATTAACTTTCAACTCTGCATATTTGCTTCTTATAGTACTCCATGCCTCTCTACTCTCCCCTCCAGTGTATTTCCTTCCAAATATAGCTTTCTGGAAAACATTTCCTGTTTGCAGTGAATGTTTTTAAAGCTCCCCCCATCCACTACTTTCTATTCTTTTTATATTTGTCTGCAGACAAGCATTCAGCTTTACTTTCATCTGGTTTTTGACTGTACTTACAAAAATTAGTCATCTAAATGTTAACTAGTGATTATTCTGCAGTTAGACACTTGGCTATTTGCCTTTCTTGGCCCATGGGATATCCTAGTCAGAACTCAGAATCAATCTGTATAATTTGCCTTTTATACTCTCATTTAATCACACTGAGTTATTAAAATATAGTTATAGAATAACATAAGGAGACATTTCTTCATGTGGAGCCCAGCGTCCAGCTTCAGGTTTAATGTTGCAAAGAAATGTAGGAGGGAAGGCTCTCAGGAAGTTCATATTCATTTACTGGAGAAATCCATATTTATTTACAGATGAACTCACTGCCTCACGAAATTATGGGAATCTGGACACATCACTCATTTCTGAAGATCAGTTTTGTAATCCATCATATTGCTCCGACTCATTTTTAAAGGTTTTGTTAGCCATATAACTACTATTGACATAATGCAATCTATGTTCATGAGGCAATATGGGAGGAGGATGCGCATTGCTCAGGTTGGATATTTACTGAATGCTGCCCATGTGCCAGGCTGCAGAAGATATTGTGCATCCATGATCTCACTTCACTTTGCATTGGAACTTGGAGACATTTCCTTACTCAAAGTCACAGCTATGTTTAACTGAGAAAAGCAGGTAAAAATTTTTGCCTTGATACAGCACATTGTCTAAATAAAGATGAAAAATACGTATTTTTACATGTTTTGGTCATCTGGATTTATGACATCAAGTGAGAAATGGATGAATTCATTCCACTCTCTGAGTCTCAGTTTATCTGTAGAAGCAAAGGTTATACTCAAAGGACTCTATAAGATAAAGGGATCTACATCAATAAAGCACCAAAATATTTGATGCCAACTCTTAGTTGCTGCCAATAACTCCAACCATAGTTATGCTCCTCTTCAGAACTCTTGTTTTGCACTTTGTTTGGCTTTTCTTTTGCATTTTTTTTTTACTATGGCCATGAATGGCTGCTGAGAGCTTGACAAGGAGGCCAAGCTGCTATGGGCTATGACATGAACTGAAGGTTTCCAGCAGAGTTCTATCATCTCCACTCATCTAACCTTTCTTCCCCTACCTGTGCCAGACTGCGGATGACCTGCCACCTTGCTTGTGGGCTACCTGCCATTCTCACAGATGGGCTATAGATGATAGAGCCAAGAAACCACATAAGGAGACTAAATGTGGTTATTAGAAGTTACTACTGACAGCTGTTCAGTACACATCACAAAATTAATTGAGCCCCTCATCTGGGGCCCAGAAGAAATGATAGGTCTATGTGGTTGAGTCTTTATGTGTAGTATGTTATCATTTAGACATTTCACAAATAATTTTTTTAGCCACTTGAAAAGAATTTAGGGAGGTATAGGGACTAGATTGGAAATATGTTCCCATGTGATATTCATGCAAAAACATGTCCCTTCAAATAACTCAAGCCACGCTAAATTTGGTAATGCCTCTATTGCCATATCCTTCATCAATACCCAGAATACATGCATACAGACACACATACATATATTCTACTCTGTACTAGGCCTACTGGTGATTTCTGAGAATATAGAAAGTATGGTTAAAAGAAGACCATTTTCTCCCCAAAAGCTCACATAATTTTTAGACATACTGGTTTATAGGGTTTTAATGTTACCCAATTAACATAATTGTTGCCATTAATATGCAGAACGCCAGAAAATCTAGAATTTCCAGGACAGTATATAGAGAAAAAAAATGGAAGTATAATCTTGAGCTATGTCTTTTCATAACTATTTTGGGTTAAGATCCTAATTTCAAAGTGTGTGAGGGAAGAAGTTTCCCCCACACTCCCAAACACTTCTTCGGACACTAGCTGGGTGTCCTATAATTCAACTCAATTTTGATACTATCTACCTGGAGATAGTATCAGGTTTGATATAGTGTCAGATTCCACAGGTGAAGGGTCCTGTCATATAAGACACCCCCCTACACACACACACACCTGCACACACTCACACATTTCAGATGCCAATTGCAAGCCCAGGTTGTTACCTGTGTTTCTGACCAACCAACTAAAGACCAGAAGTCCCCATGACATTCTCCTTAAGTTCTATGAATTTGTTAGCACAGCTCACAGAACTCAGAGAAACATCGTACTTACTGGATGTCCAGTTTACTATAAAATGATCTAACTCATGCCAGGTCAAGGTATGTGGGAAGAAGCACAGAGCTTCTTGATCATGCAAATTTTCTCTTCTTTCTATGGAGGATGGAGAGGGCTCATGTAAGAGATTACTTTACTGGTGCTTGACCAGAAAATTCCATTCTGGTTTATTAACATTACTAGAGGCCCGGTGCATGAAAACTCATGCACTGGAGGGGGTCCCTCAGTCCGGCCTGTCCCCTCTCACAGTAGGGGAGCCTTCAGGGGTGGGAGGTGACCCGGCAATCAGGGGAAGGTGATGCCCCCATAACACCTCTGCTGCTGCCACTGCTGACAGCACAAGCCTCGGACGGCCCTGTTTACCTGAGCCTCGGGTGACCCTGGGCGGCTGGGCAGCCACCATCAGGGGCTTGCCTGTGCCTTGGGCATTGGCTGGGCAGCTGCCATCAGAGGCTTGCCTGCACCTCATGCTGGCCCTGGGCAGCTGTGGGGGCTGAGGGGACTGGGGGACTCCGGAGGCAGGCACGCAGAGCAGCTAGGCCTTCCTGGGGGTGGGCCCAGCCTTGCCGCATGCCTGCTGCCCGGGCAGGGCTGAGGGGACTGGGTGCCACCATCTTGTGGCTGTGGACACTGCCATCTTTGAGGACAGGGTGGTCAATTAGCATAATCCCTCCTTATTGGCTGTGGGCACCACCATCTTTGAGGGCAGGGAATTCAATTAGCATATTCCCTCTTTATTAGATAGGATGTTTCTGGGAGAGGTTGTGGTAAGGGTCCAAAGTGTGTATTCCTGAGGCTTCAAAAGGCCAGAACTCAAAACATCAGCATTTGGAGTAAGGAAACGTTAATTGATGAGAAGGCACCAACTGAGAAGATGGGCGACCTAGTGGTTCCTCAAACCCCACTAACCAAAGTACAAGAGTTCAGGCTCCTTTAATGTCTGAGAAAAAGGGAAGGAGGAGGGCTGTTTTTTGTAAAACTCAAGCCTTAAGCAGAATTCCTCTAATAATTAGCCTGTCTATATGCAGAAGCTATTAGCCTGAAGGCCATGGGGACGAAGCAAGCTTGAGCAAGATGGAGTCAGAGAGACTGAACGTTACACTCTGTTACAGTTGAAACTACAATTAAATCAGGACTTAAATCTGGATTTTATCATGGGTTCCTAGCCTAAGTGATGCCATTTGAACCTGTGGTTTTCTCTTTAACAATACAAAAGTGCCTAATTTGGAAAGAAATGTGAATAATGTTCACTTATATGGGTGAAGACGGAAGGAAGAGTATTGCTGACTCTGTTTAATAAATCTTGTTAAACCCTATTAGAGCAGAATAATGTAGAAGTAGAGAAGATAATGATACAGATAGTCTGTCTTCTGTGAAACACAGTCATACATGGAACATCTGTGGTGAATGTATTTATTTCCTTACTCAAATAGAACCGACTCCCACTGTCAAGTTAGCTCTCACTTTAAACACACTGGCTTTTTTCAGTGTACCATTATCTCCATGAATTACACATACTGGTAAGTAGCTGATGCAAGATGAGTTCTATCCTTGCCCAAGAAATCTCCAAGAATTTGAAATTGTTCAAATTCCTTAACACTTCCTTGGGGGTTTTGATGGTTAATGTTTTTTTTTTTTTCAAATTTTATTTTTTATTACAAAGGGTATTACATATGTGTCCATTTTTTCCCCGCCCTAGACAGTCCCCTAGCCTCCCCTATTCCCCAGTGTCTTATGTCCATTGGTTAGGCTTATATGCATGCATACAAGTCCTTTGGTTGATCTCTTACCCCCCTCCCCCCCGCCCCCGAACCCTCCCCGGCCTTCCCGATGCAGTTTGACACTCTGTTTGAGGCAGCTCTGCCTCTGTATCTATTATTGTTCAAAAGTTTATAATGGTAATGTTATTTAACAAGTTGACTGTGCTAAGAATATGCTGAAGTAGCTGGTGAAACATTATTTCTGGGAGTGTCCGGAAGAGATTAGCATTTGAGTCAGACTGAGTAAAAATCCCCTGTACCAATCCTGATGGGCATCATCCAATACCCTGAGGAGAAGAACAGAAGAAAAAGGTGGAGGGAGGGTGAATTCATGCTCTCAGCTTGGCCTGAAGCACCTGTCTTCTGCCCTAGGACATCGGTCTTCTTGGTTTTCTGGCTTTTATACACAGCGTGGAACTTATAGCATTGGCCCCCCATTCTTAGGCCTTTGGACTCAAGCTGATTTATATTTCCAGCTTTCCTGGTTCTCTAGCTTGCAGAGGGATGATTGAGGGATTTCTTGGCCTCCATAATCAAATAAAACAATTTCTATAATATATCTTTTAATCTATCTATCTATCATCTATTTTTCCTGTCTACTATCATCTGCATGTCTTATTGATTCTATTTCTCTGAAGAACCCTAATATAAGGGTAAATCTACAAATATAAAGAATCACCAAAAGCCCTAGTTCACCCAGAACAATCCCTAATTATGTCACTTGTCCCAATATCCTTACTGATTTGGATCCCTTTTTCTCTTTCAAAAGTATCCTTGTCTGGAAATAAATTATGCAGTTATGCAATTACCTTACTCATGACCAACCTTCTCTGCACTCTTCCACAAATCAAAAGGGACTAAAGAAAGCATGGTGCTCCAAGACATTCCAGGAAGAGATTTAGCTAATAAAGAGGGCTGAATCATAAGAAAAAAAAGTCTCCATTCCTGTTCACTATAATTAGATTCATCTGCTCACAGAGATATTTTCATATTCTTTTAAGCTTAATATGATATTTGCCTGAATGCTATCCAAGTGCATACAGGTGGATATGATAGCCAATAATAAAATAAAAATAAAGTGCAATCAGGTATTTAAATGGATCCCCCTGATCCAGGAAAATATGATATGTTTTTAATAGGCCATGGTAAAGGGCCATGTGTCCATAAAGAACAAACTGGATTAAAAATACTAATAACATACTAAGCCTCTGGTGGAAAGCCAGACTCTCAATGTCATCCTAAGAGCAGATTCACAGCTAGACAATTCAGTTACTAATAAGAATGGATCATTGATAACAAAAAGTGGCTTTCTGTAGAGGAGAGAAGAGTGGTTTAAAAGCACAGGCTTTGAGATAATGCAGATCTGGGTATGAATTCTGGCTAAAGAAATAAATAGCAGGGAAACCATGACCCTGCTACTTAGTACTTTGAAGCTGAATTTCTTCATCTTTATAATGAAGATAATAATTATTCTCTGGTAAGTTTATGATGATTAAATAATAGAAATTCTGCAGGTACCAAAGAGTGCCTGATACCAAACAAAAACTGGTAAACAGAAGGCACCTCTTTAGATTGGTGCTGAGGCCCTTTATCATCCTCCTCTCTTTCTATTATATTTCTGAGATTGCCTGAGTCCAGATAACCTGGCAAAAGTTAATTATTTCTCTGTGGTGTATAATTCCAAAATATTCCTATCACTTTTGAAAGGAACGTGTGTTTACACTCTATACCAGGACAGTATCTCTACATTTTTTTCTACATTTAAAAAAGACACACGTTTTTATTGATTTGAGAAAGAGAGAGGGGAAGGGAGAAGGAGAGAAACATCAACATCCATTGGCTGCTTCCTGCAAGCCCTCTGCTGGGGATTAAGCCCACAACCAGGGCATGTGCCCTGCTGGGAATGGAACTTGTGATGTCCTGATGCATGGGTCAATGCTCAACCATTGACCCACACTGGCCAGGGAAGTACTTCTGCATTCTTGTTCATTTGATGCTTCCTTTAACAGCTCAGCTGAGCTGGGCACTATACTCAGGAAGTGTTTTAACTTTATATTATTCAAACTTTTTTGTTTGTGTGCAGTAAACAGAACAGTGTTTCCCTATTTCCCCAGCTCTCCAGTTGGTCTATTTTTATGCTTCTATTCCAGGAAAGGCTTCAAGCCCCCTGTTTACCTGTCCTTTGTTGGGCTTCATGTCAGTCTACCCCAGTGACCTTTACTCTAAGCACAGCAGCAACCAAGAGCATTTTCTGAAGGCTTTGTGTCCTGACTTCAGTCTAAGCTGAATTCAGAAACCAGAAGCTTCTTCACCTCACCTTGGGTAGAAACAGGGTGTCCCTCATCCTTTCCTTAGAACACAGACTTGCCTTCATGCATCACGATAGGTGGGAGGAAAGTGTCTGAAGACCAACAAAATAATGAATCAGGGATGACTCCTGAGGAAGAAGCCATAGCTTGGGAAAAGGAAGATAAAGACAGAAGAGAAAGAGAAGACCGAGAATATCTGAAGGTGTTGAGGAATAAGGGGTATTTCTGGTTTCCAGTCTGACATATAATGAGGGTGGAAGTATCATTCCTACAGTTACCACAAGACAAAAAGCTGAACAAACTACAAATCAACAGCTCTTTTTAGATCCATCAGAAAATTGAGGTCAAAAAGCAAACAACTGCCCCCCGCCCCAAGTTGGAGAGACAGTCAGATACAGAGCTCATCACTTTAGCCAAGAAATGTGTACAAAAACATAGACTTGAATTGATGAAGTACTGGAGGCTCAGAATGAACAATTTTGAGAGTCAAAACTTTTCGTTTTACGTGGATTTCACACGTTCCTGAGATTAACCTCTAGGAGTCCAGGTTTGCAGAGTGAAAAATCAAAAGAAAAAAAATCGCCTTCTGCTTTAGGCATGGGGGGCTGGGACAGCGGGAAGGGGCTATAACCATTTTGAAATATACCCAAATGCATTGTTTGCTTTAACAAAGGCATGTGCTTAACAGGAAGTGTTTCACTGGAGTCTAAGCACCTTCAGTTTTATCAGTGACTAACTGACCTGTGAAAAAGGAAATACCCAACTCTAGCCCCTCAAGCCTTTCCATCTCATTTAAGTGTGTGTGTGTGAGTTGTGTATGTGTGTGTTGGGGCGTTGGGGGCGGAGAGTCTGGGAAGCACTTGTGAAGCATACAACCCAGGGGCACAGGCTCACAAAATGACTAAGATCTAATTATAGGGCCATCAAATAATTTCCTTCTTGCCACATCTTACCGCCATATCAGCGGGGCTCCTACATAAGGGGATTGCAATGGAATGAACTTCATATCTCAGACATAAAGTCTCTAGAGAAACACAAAGATAACAAACAAGACAAAGATAAAGACAACAGAGAAAACTTTATCCTCTGAAACCTACAGCTATACTAATAGCAAACAGTAAACACAGCCTAACCCACAGCCAGACAAACATAAGATTTCACACTGAAGGCATGTTTCAATTACTTTTACACAGTACATTAAGTCCAGCTTTCATTCAAAAATTACAAGACATACTGCTAGACAACATCACTTGAAGTGACAAAAAAAGCATCAGAACCAGACATAATTATGACAGAGATTTTGAAAAGAGAGATCAAAAATTTAAAATAACTGTAACTAATAAACTAAGGACTCTTAAGGGAAAAGGTGGAAAAACCTAAGTACAGATGGATAATGAAAATAAATATGCAGATAAGTAAACAGGTTAGTCAATACTGAATAAAGAGCAGAACTTACATTAAATTTCAGATCCATCTTATTTCGACATGTATTCATTCTCTCCCCTACTCTACTAATATATGTCATTCTGCATGCAATTTAAAATAAATATATCTACATTACACATATAGTGACTCAAATTTGTCTGCTTCTAAATTAAAACACCCATTTAGGTTGGAAACGTGAATCAAAACAGGAAGAACAAAATAAGAGATGTTAGGGCTGGATTATTTAAATATGACCATCTTCAAATGCCATATGCAGAATACTAAAATTGAGAAGTATCAACTCTCTAAAAGATTTGATTGGTAAAACATCCAACGTTCGACTCTTTTGCAATCACTCTCACTCTTAACATCGATATTGAAATAAGAAATATCCCAAGGAGTATCTGGTCCAGTTTCTGCCTTTAGATCAATTTCCATCAAATTCTCACAGAACAGTGTCCTGCCTATTCCTTAGGATTGTATCTGCTCAGAGGTGGTTCTCTTCTAATGTAAAGATCAGATCTGGTCCTGAACTCCTTGAGAATATGTATATGATTTTCCATTTGGGATTTCATAATTTAGCACAATGCCCAGTATATAGAAGATTCTAATTATGTGCTAAATACATATATACAGCTGAACATTTTTGGTCTTACATGAAGTTTTTATCTTTCATTTTTATAATCAGAATGATTTTCTCTCCACCCCCCCCTTCTTCTCGCTCTCTTTCTCTCTTTTTCTTTCTTTCATGTCTACAAAGGCCACTAATATGTTAATTAATGTTAAAGAAAGTCCTCAACTTCTTTCCTCAGAAATTAGTATCTGTTAACTAACTTGGAGGCTTTATGAAACCCCTTTGGAAAATCAGTTCAGTATCTAGTTACTTCACATGTCACTGCTCCGTCTTTCTTATATCCGGCTTCAATTTACCTGTGTTTCACAATTTTATTACTGTCTTTGGTTCCAGACAGTTTTATTTTCATTGACATATATGTTGACAACTTGTTTTATTATAGGATTTCACTTCTTCCCTTCTCCTGCTTTCCCAAGATTAGACATAAATGCAGTGTCTTTTCTGAGGCTTGTGCTAAGTAGGCCCATGCCATCTTGAGAGCTTGATTTAAAGGTTAGGGATGGGAAACAATGTTGACCTCTGAACAGCAGGTCAAAATGTACAAGATAGTTGGTTACCCTGGCTTCTGCCACACCTGTGGAATATTTCCCCTGCACATCAAAGATTCTCTCTCCTTATTAAGTAAGATTTGCCATTTCTCTTGATTTTAGAAAAAGATATCAGCCGAAGCCGGTTTGGCTCAGTGGATAGAGCGTCGGCCTGCGGACTGAAGGGTCCCGGGTTCGATTCCGGTCAAGGCATGTACTTGGGTTGCGGGCACATCCCCAGTAGGGGGTGTGCAGGAGGCAGCTGGTCGATGTTTCTCTCTCAATGTTTCTGACTCTCTATCTCTCTCCCTTCCTCTCTGTAAAAAATCAATAAAATATATTTTAAAAAAAGAAAAAAAAAAGAAAAAGATATCACATGAGGAGATTATATTTGAGGTTAGAATTGCCTTTGAAAATATAATTGCCTTTGGATGTGTATAAATGAAAATATTAACACCCACATGGAAGTGACTTTGAGATTTCTGTAATGAAGAAATACATAAAAGTTCATCTGAATTGTAAAGATTTCCTAAAGCTCATAAATTTCTGCTATGTTTGCCCATTTTTAAAAAAATCAGAATATTTTAAGCCGAATAGAAGGAGACAAATGTAAGGATCATGAAAGGCTATGAAGGTGAGCGGGCTTTGAGGGAAATGATAAATTTGTTTTGAGTTAATATTCAGGGACAAGCGCATTAATAATATGTAAAGATAACCCTTAATTTCACTCAAAGCTAGACTTTTGATAGTGGGTTATTAAAAAATGCGGGTCGTGATTTATAATGAAAACTGCCATAAAGAGATTAGTGTTAGCAGATTGATATTGATTCATTTAATGGGTTATATCAAACTTATTTCTTTTATCAGCTTTGCATTCGCACATTTATCTGTTTCAGAGGCCAATCCAATAAAGCCTCTTATTTAACATTACCTTCCTCTGCCCTACCGTAGTTTATTTCATTGGATTAAATTCTGATTGTTGCTACAACTTCCTGAGGGCATGGGTATGCTTGCCTTCAAAGCATGATTTCATTCACAAGACTTTTCTTTCTTTCACCCTTTTGAAACTGTTATCCTCTCCACTTTGAAATGACTTGGGTTTGCAAGCAAGACCATAACTGTGGTATCTGACTGTAGGATCACCCAATAACACCTGCTATGCTTAAATGACTTTCCAATTATGTGACCTTATTCAATATTATGATGAGGGACCCAAATGGCATTTTCTGTTATCCACTTCCAAGTAGAAGTTCTAATCTTTGAATGAATGGCATAATGAATCTTTTGGTATCATAAACACTGAAGCCCCTAATTTTCAAAGAGAAGATATTGAGCTTTAGAAAGGACAAAGGCTCTCAATTTCCAATTATATGTGATAAATCATTAAAGATGAAATGATTTGGGGTTGGTGAGTTTTTATAAGCTCCCAGGCATTAGCAAATTTGCAGCCATAAATTGGCTTCTTATTCATAAAATGAAGGTTTGCAAACTTTTTTCCCCATAAGTAGAATGAAATGGAACAAAGAAATAGTTTAATAAAGATCTTTTATTTTTCCTGCTTCCCTTTTCTGTATTCTGCCTGGTTTACTTCAATATCCTTGAACATCTAGAGAATATCTGAAAGGCAGCATAACATAGAGGTTCCTAATGTGGACTCTTGAGACAGGCAATTTGCCTTCAGTTCTTAAATCTGCCTCTCTACGTGCTCTCTGTGCCTTATTAACATTAAATGTAAAAAATGATGACAGTACTTGCTCATAGGATTGTTGTTAGGGTTAAACGCAATAAAAAATAAAGGCTTGCACAGCTGGTGTTGCTCAGTGGTTGAGGGTCAACCTATGAACCAGGAGGTCATGGTTTGATTCCCAGTGGCGGCACATGCCTGGGTTACAGACCCGGTCCCCAGTGGGGGCGTGTAGGAGGCAGCGGATCCGTGATTCTCTCTCATCATTGATGTTTCTATCTCTCTCTCCCTCTCTCCTCCTCTCTGAAATCAATAACAATGTATTTAAAAAATAAAGGCTTACATAAACGTAAGTGTCTGTTATTATTATTGTCCTGCCATTACCATATTTGACAGTCATCTGTTGATTTGCCAGCACAACATCCCTCCTCTGTCCTTGGTAATAATCCTTTTAATTTTCTTGGGAAATTTAATTTTCTTAGGAATCCTTACTGTGATTTTGTGAAACTCTGAGACAAGGTGTTCCAATCTGCCCATGCTAAGGGGTAAGCATGACAACGACCTTGACCAATCATAACTTCACTCCAAGTAATTTCATGTTATGCAAAATAAGTCAGACCGAAAAAGTTAAGAACCATATGATTTCATTCATATGTGGCATATAAAACTGAAAGCAACAAATGAGAAAAACAAACAAAGACTCATAAATACAGACAACTGTGTGGTTGTTTAACAGAGGGAAAGGGGGTGGGGAGGTAGAAAAGGGTGAAGGGGATCAATATGTGGTGAGGGAAGATCTGACTGGGTGGTGGGCACACAATACAATATACAGATGATGTATCATAGAATTGTACACTTGAAATCTATATATAATTTTATTAAATAATGTCACCCAATCAATATAATTAAAATAATAATAAGTGGGGGGGGAGAGACATATGTACTACTATTTATAATACCTCAAACAATAAAAAATACATAAAAAAGTTTAAAAAATAAATAAAAAATAAAATCATAATAAAGAATGTTTTTATTGCTGTTCTACTATTCATATGCAATAGAATACACAGATATGAAGTGTTCAGATTGATGAATTTTTACACTCATATTAACTCATGGGCTCACCCAAAGAAAAAGATAAAATATTTCCTATAAGCACAGAACTCTGTTGCATGCCTCTCCAAGTCATTATGCTTAAGGTAAGCAGAATTTTGACTTTTATTATTATAGTGCAGGTTTGTATATTTTTGAAGTTTCTATGAACATGATCATAAAATATATACTCTTTTATATAATATTTTTGTATCAATATGTCTGAAATTAATCCCTGTTTTATGTAATTTTTTTCATTGCTGTATAGTGTCTGATAGTAGAAATGTACCACACATTATCCATCCTGCCTGCTATCAATGAACATTCAGCATTGCTAATTTTAAATAAAGACTTCTGTGCATTCTGGTACATATTTTTTGATGAGAAAATGAATTTGTTTCTATTAGTATATAATTAGGAGTTGAATTACTGAGGTATAGACTATCATGTATAGGAAAATTACCTTTAACAGACACTGCCAAAGAGATTTCAAAGAAGTTAAATTATGTTTTACCATCTTTGGATGAAAATTAAAATTGCTCCATATCCCTGCCAATATTTGGTATTTTTAGTATTTTTAATACGAGTTGGAATTAGTGGTATCTCATGATATTACTTTGTTATTTCCCTGAAGATTACTTATCCTGGGTTATTTTATAAATTTTTTGTCATTGGGATATCTTCTTTTGTAAAGTATCTGTTCAAGTATCTTCTGTATTACATTGTCAATTTTTTTTCATAATAATTTCTAGGAATTCTTTATATACCCTAAAAATAAGTGTATTCCTGAAACATTCATTGTGACTATTTCTTCCTATCACAGTTGCGTTTCACATTTTTCAAAAATATATTTTTATTGATTTCAGAGAGGAAGGGTAAGGGAGAGAGAGAGTCAGAAACATCAATAATGAGAGAGCATCACTGATTGGCTACCTTCTACAAGCCTCACACTGGGGATCCAGCCCTCAACCTTGGCATGTGCCCTGACTTGGAATGGAACCATGACCTCCTGGTTCATAGATCAATGCTCAACCACTGAGCGTGTTTCACTTTTAATGTTATCTTTTGAAAGACAGAAGTTCTCAATTTTAATAAAGCCCACTTTATCTTTTTTTTTTTACTAAGATTTTATGTTCTGCATATGAAATCCTTACCTACCCCCAAAGTTATAAAGGTAATTTTTTTATGTTTACTTATAGAAAATCTATTGTTTTACCTCTCATATTTCTGTCTGTGATCAACCTCAAATTAAATCTTGTATATACTGTGTAACCCAGCATCATGTATTAATAATTAATACATAATTATTAAATAGATTACGTATTTCCTATTACATTACAGTGGCACCTATATCACAAGTCAAGTGATATCATATATTGGTTCTGTTAATCAACTTTTAAAAATTATATTCAATAGAGCTACTTTTCTATTTTTAGTTCAACATTTATTCTGTCTTCATTACTGTAACTTTATAATTTATGTTATTATTTGGTAGTTTAAAATCCACAGTATTGATTTTTTATTTAGGAATGTCTTTGGCTATTCTAGTCCTTTTGAATTTTTATACAAAATTTAGATTCAGCCTCTCAATTTTAATAAAAATAAAGTACTGGGGCTTTAATTAGAACTTTTTTTTTTTTTACTCTACAGATAAATAAAGAGGAATTGACCTAACAAAATACTTGACTCCTGCACAAAATATAAACATGTTATATTCCTCTTTTATTTATATCTTCCTTATTTTCCCTAAATACTTTGTAGTTTTCCGTAAGAAGGCTTGCAGATATTTTAATGGTAGCATTTAAAATGTTTTTTTTAATATTTAATTTTTATTATTTATTGCTACTATATAAAATATGATTGATTTGTGGATAGTTACTTTATGGCAAACAAACCTTTTGGATTTTTTAATTTGCACCTTCCTAAGAGTTTTTAAATTATAATCTTTAGTATTACCCACTATGTCATATTATAGTGGCTAGACTACCAAGGAAAACGTTGAATAGAACTCTTAAGAGTAAATGTGCCTGATGTGTTCCTAATCTCAATGAGAAAGTAAAAGTTCTTTTCTATTCCTAATTTGTTGAGAATTTTTATCATAAAGAGTATTAACTCTTAATAAATGTTTTTCTGCAACTATTTGAGTGGTCATTTTTTTTTCTTTTTAACTTTTTCAATTAACTTATATAGCTTACCAAAATTATAAAAAATTCTCAGAGTAGGATTGTGTGTTTTTTTTATTGTTTTATTGCTTAAAGTACTTCAAAGGGTATTACATATGTATCCTTTTTTCCCCCCGCCCTTGACAATCCCCTGACCTCCCCTACCCCCCAGTGTCTTATGTCCATTGGTTATGCTTATATGCATGCATACAAGTCCTTTGGTTGATCTCTTACAAGTTGGATTACTGGGTCAAATGGAAGTTCCATTTTTAATTTTTTGAGGAAACTCCATACTGTTTTCTACAGTGGCTGCACCAGTCTGCATTATTACCAGCAGTGCAGAAAGGTTCCTTTCTCTCCACATCCTCACCGGCACTTGTCGTTTGTTGATCTGTTGATGATAGCCAGTCTGACAGATGTGAGATGGTACCTCATTGTTGTTTTGATTAGTGACTTTGAGCATGTTTTCATATGTCTCTTGGCTTTCTGAATGTCCTCTTTTGAAAGGTGTCTATTTAGATCCTTTGCCCATTTTTTGATTGGATTGTTTATCTTCTTTTTGTTAAGTTGTATGAGTTCCCTATAAATTTTGGAGATTAGGCCCTATCAGATATGACGTTGGCAAATATGTTTTCCCATGCAGTGGGCTTTCTTGTTGTTTTGTTGTTAATAATACTGCTTTATTTTATATTTTTATGTAGGTAGAGTTGAGATATATTCTCTTTTCTATTCCTGATATTAATAAATCTGTGTTTCTTCATATTTTAAAACCATTCTTACCAGGTTAATAACAATGATTTAATAAGAAAAAATAAGAACAAAGTTTGGCTTTGTTGATTTATTTATTTCATGTTTGCTTTTTATTTAAATATATTTCTTCCCTCTATTACTATTTAATATCTCTGTCCCCTGAGTTTAACTTTTGTTCTCTTTATAGTTTCTGAACATGAAATCTTTGATAATTTTCAACTTTATATACCTCTATACATGTCCCTCTAAACACACCTTTAACTGTATCCAGCAGATTTTGATATCATAATTTTATTATGTTCAGGATTCTTTCTAATTTTTATCGTCCTATTCCCTTTGACCCATGCAATATTTAGAAGCATATTTCTTAATTTGTATTTTTTGAGGAATTTTAAATTTGAGAAGATATCTCAGGGAAGTGGTCAAAGGTGATCACACTAAGCGCTGAGGCTGCATTTGAGACTGTGTTTGTATGCCAGGCCCCTGTCCTGCTCCCTCTTAATTTAATGAATTACTCTGTATCCATCCAATCAATTCTTTTTTTTGCTTATGTTACCAGAGTTGCTTTCTGATTCATATAACTAAGAGCCCTAACGGACACAATCTATTCACAAAATACCCTGCTGTAATGCCTTGTTATCCTTCTACTCAAATTTTATCCCATAGCCATGGTCCAGTTTAAGTCATACTGTTTTAAAAAAAAGTCTACAAACTCTTGACTTTATTTTTAAAAAACTAATAACACTGTTTTTCCTGATTCATTAAATTATGTTATATTTAATTAATATGAAGCATTCTTTCAATACACAGACTCTTAGAGCTGGGAAGTAGTTAGTTAGGAAGCTTTGAAATTATGTAGGAGATAAGACCCTGGGTAGGTAGGTAGTGAGATTCTATTTGGACACACTATTCCTAGCATAGTTCCCTTAGCTATTACAATGCCTGCACCCTTTTTTCTCAGAAAACAATCTGCAGAGATTTAGAAAGTGTTATCCTGTCTGTACAGAATCTTTACTTTGACTTTCTGCTCCATTAATTATTCCTGAGAGGAGATGGCCTCCAGCCTCCTGTCAGCCTGCATATAGACCCCGGATTACATGATACTTACCTTGTCAATGGCTTTCATCTGATAGAACAAAGCATGTCACTCATGATGTGTTCTGATGATTGCAGGTTAGAATAAAACTCCTACATGATAACTATAATCTACTTTAACTTTGCACTCACTCAGCAACAAAATATATTTCTATGTTGCAGTAAAAGAGACTTTACTAAAATATGATTAGAAATAACTTTCTATTTAAGGAATTTTAAATAAATCCCTAATGCAAGCCCTTAACCACTGAATAATTCTGTGGCATAAGAGTAATTGTCCTTTTGATAAAATGTCTTACAGGTTGGGTTTAATTCTTTTAAAATTATACATTGAAAAAGTAATTTATGAGCTAAGTATGTTTCAAAGAGATTATTTATTTCCCAAAGGGCATGCCACAGTATTCATGAGAGTCACTAAATTATACATATTAGTATATATGAAAATGTAATTTAAGTATAACTTTCAGGAATATGTCAACCTTTCACTACATGCAGTAAAATTATCCAAAACTCATTATTGTTTAAAATAGAAAGTCAGTATTTCAAAATGATGAAATAAGTTATCAAATATTAAAGATACACAATTTTAATCCAACAAAATTTAATAATATTAGTGCATTGTATCTGTGTGTGTGTGTGCACGTGCAAAAATTCAAGAAAGGTAGATATATTGTGGTGGATACATCTCATAATATCTTTGTCAAATCCCATAGAATTGATAACACAAATAGAGAACCCTAATGTAAAATATGGGACATTAGTTAATAGTAGTATATCAATAGTGGCTCATCAGTCCTAACACGTTGACCACATTTAACGTAAAATGTTAATAATAGAAGTGCCTCTATGATGATGAAATCGCCTAGCAACACATTTCTCAGAATATTTCCCTGTTCTCAAGCAGATCGTGCATGACTATATTCCAAAGTTTGAATTCTAAAGATTTTCTGAAGGTGTCTCAGGGGCTGCCAC
>NW_006383012.1:1108238-1132015 GCF_000327345.1 Myotis davidii | reverse complement strand
AACTCCCCTGAGATTTGTTTTGTAAATTTAAATTCTCTCTCGGGTTACTCAAATACTCAAATAAAATATTGCACCTTCAGAAATAGTTCAAAACCGCACACTCTCTTCATAAAAGGTGTTTGCTTATCAGGATGAGTAAGTCTGCAGTGGTTTATTCTATTCTCTCCTCCCCAGCACACCGTGGACCCTCCCTGCCTTGCTTTTCCTCTGGAACCACTGAACGACAGTCATGCTGTTGAATCTTTCTCTGCTCATTAAGTCTTATCGCCTGGGAACGCCCTGCCTTCCTTCCTTTCCTTGGTAAACTTTGATGCGCACCCTTAGACTCATTTGAAGAGGTGCCTATCTGTATGTAACTTCCCTGACACCCCAAACTGCATTCATTATTCCACCTCATGATTCCTTTTTGCATATTGCTTGGAGCACATTTCCACATTTTATTTTATTGCTTCTTCAGTGAGTCAGGTTTGTCCTTTGGGACTCTTTTGGTCTCTTCTTTTTCCTATTTACACCCACTCCCTTGGTGATCTCATCCAGCCCCATGCCTTTTTATATCATCTATATGTGGATGATTCACAAAAGTATCACCAGTTTTGATATCCCCGCTGAAATAAGATTTGTATAATAAGTTTCTTATGTAAATTTTTAATTGGATGTGTAATAGACTAGGTGGCTCAACTTGTTCAAACTGAACTTGTTGACATCTCTAGCCCAAACCTAGTCCTTCTGAGATATCCCACTTTTAAGCTAATGGCAATAGCATAAGCTCAATTGTGAGGCCAAAATTCATGAACTCACTCTTGAATCCTTTCTCTTTAAAAATTACTATCTGAGCATGGCCAGTATTGCTCAGCAGTTGAACTCTGACCCATGAATCAGGATGCCTCTGTTCAATCCCCGGTCAGGGCATATGCCTGAGTTGTAGGCTCAATCCCCAGTAGGGGGCATGCAGGAGGCAGCTGACCGATAATTCTCTCTCATTATTGATGTTTCTATCTCTCTCTCCCTCTCCTTTCCTCTCTCTAAAATCAATAAAAATATATTTGAAAATTACTATCTGACATTTAATATAATCCCTTTACTTTTATTATCAAAATATACTCTAGTAGTTCAAGGTCTAGCATTTCAGTGCAATCCCCTTAAAGCCCAGCCCTCCAGCCAATTATAACTCAAAGTGACTACCTAAAAACTAAGTAGAGCAAATAAAATGAGGCAGGTTGGTGTGGAGAAGTAATCAGCATGTTAAATTGAATTTATCCTTTGCCCCCACTATGGCTTCATCACAAAGATAGTCCTCAATAGTGGAGCAGAGTAGTATGGCTAACACTGTAGAGATCAAGTCATCAGTATGGCCCAGAAAGAAGGTGACATGAACCGGAAGGTGAGGGGAAACTGTGGAGGGGAGCAAAATAGAGAAGAAGATATCTAATTCTATGAACGGATCTGTAAATTCTTCATCTGAATACTGAAACTCACATGTATAAGATCACTACATATCAGCAGATCAAGGGCTTTGAGAACTGAAGTGAGATGTGTAGAATGCTGCCCAGTCTGAACCTAACTTGACTACTTTTGAAGACAAAACTACAAACATTCTCCAGAGGACTTTAATAGAACCCAGAGCTTGTACAAATAGATTATTTACAATGTCTGACTTATTTTACTTAGCTTAATCCCTTCAAGGTTCATGCATGTTGTCACAAGTGGCAGAATTTTCTTTTTCTTATGACTGAATAATATTCTCTTGTGGTTATGTGCCCATTCAGATGGACATGAATATTGTCTCCATATCTTGGCTATGGTGAATAATGCTTTAAGGAATACAAGAGCGCATTGTGCCATGTTGGTTTATACAAGTTTTCATAGGAATGCTCTACTTTCTGGTGGTGAGGAAATACAAACTATGTGTTTTTTATCTTTCTTCCCTATGACAATTTCAGGTCCATGAGTGTGGATTTTTTGTTCTATTGGAAAAGTTGCTGGCACATTGGGGTCATATAATAAATATCTGTTGTTGACTTACTGTTTTGGGAGGTCGCACTGTCATCTGGTTACCTGAAGATCTTTATGATTCCACTGAAGGCCTATGGGCTGGTATCCTAGGGATGATGTCCAAACCCTTTGGCTGTTAGATACTGCAACTCTCACTCCTGATTATGTTTTCTGGAATGAAAAGAATAACATTTTTAAGGTCCTGAAAATAAATCACAAATACTAATTACCATTTGGTACATTTTCTTAGCACTAAGTAATGCATTTTGTTAAAAAGATGCTGCTACTACTTCATCATCAGAATGATTCATTTTAATGGGCCATGCTTTAAAAGTAACCAAAACCTTTCATCACTTGGTAAAATCATCTGCAACCTTTCATCTTCTAATAGCTATTTTCCATTATACCTGCTACCACCTCCACCCTCAACACATACACAAAGAACTCTCCTGAAAAACTCCGTCTGTCACTCTTGGTAATGAAATAATAGCTTCTACTACTCTATGCTTCTAGGCTGATTTCTTCAACAAGTACAATAATAACAGATTTACTAATAAATGTGTTTTATGTTTATCATCATTCTTTTAATTGATTGTCTTGGGAATAAAAGCAGAAAATATTAAGATTTAATTCAAAGTAGGAGAGAAGGAGGAGACAATGAAGCAGGCCTGAGCTGAGGAGGGGTAGCTTTCTTTTTACTTAGTATGCTTCAAATTAGAACCACACAGCACAAATCACCTTTGGTTGTTTTGTGAAGACTGTAAGTCTATTAAAATTTGTGACTGGGTGCCATCAATTTATTTAACATCAACCATCTAGCTATCATTCACCTATCTCTAGGCAGAACAGAACTGAAACATATGGATTATCAATTTGTGATATTACATTTCTTCATATATCTGTGTAACTTATTTTATGTAAAGAGATTGAGTGCTGTGCGGGGAAACACATGGGAGAAGGAGCTAACCTCAGGATTGGCTGTCCCTTCATTGTCTGGAACAGTTACGCTCTGTCCCAAATGTGCCTTTTCTTCTGAGTAAAAGAAAAAAAATCACGAAACAAAACAGTCCTAGAGACATACACGTTATAGTCGGCAGATGAATGATCCTCTACTGTGACATGTGTATGCCTCCTGGTACTGTCAGGCCTCACCTTAAAATTAAAAATAAATAAATGTTTATATATAGATTCCATTAAACTATTCCTAGTCTTTTGCCTTGAGCTAATATCAAAGAAACTTGGTTTTATTCATCTTGTTATCTTTTAATGATTATTTTTAATGCTTGGGTATTATAATAAAGGCCCTTATACACAGTTACTTTGGGAAACTGGCTTTGCTTTTAGGACTGACTTCAACCCCAAGGTATATTTATAGATAACAAATCACATTTATTGAATTATCCACTTTTCTCCCTTCTGATTTAAAGAGTTTCACCTCTTTTTTTCTTGCAGATGTATATTTTTAGCCTGAATGTAATAAATATTAATGAGTTGGTGGTTTTTGCCCAAATAGCTGTTAGCAGAATCGAAGGAACACACTGTTACAAATGGACACAATTACTCGATGTAGTTTCTATGGATGAGCCTCATTGTAGGGAAGAATGCACATGTGATATACATTTAACATTGAATCTTTCATTCATTCATGAATATACCCAACAGAGAATTCTGACTTTGTACGAATTACTGTGTTTAGTGTAGGGGAGACTAAGGAAGATGGCAGAGTCGTGGCTGTCAAAGGGCTTATTTTCTAGTAATAGCGATGTGTCTCCGGTATGCTACCAGGGTTCCAGAGTTTGAAGACAAACAATGTCAAATTAATATTCAACCATGGAATCACAATGATGGCCAGCCCCCACCAATTTTCTGGCCATGCCAGAGGCTCTCTTACCTTAATAATCACCCTGAACCATTTTAGAGGCCATTACAGGTGTTTAGGAGTTCATCACATATGCCATAAAAACATTTCTATATTTCTATATTCACACTCCACTGAATTCTAGAACAATACACTTTAAAGGATGTATTCAAGAGATCTTGCACTCAGAATTTCAAAATGCAACTACCTTAACTGTGATTTCTGCTCATGGTGGAAGTCCTCTATCATGTTTGTGAGAGGTCAACGATTCCTGATGCCTCTGCTCAGGTCTTGCTCATCCCTTTATGCCTTCCTTCTTCTTGTGTCCCCTATAGCATAGTGGAGCCAGAGAGCTCTCAGCTTACCCAGTGCTGCTCACTGGAGCAGTGAGAATGTGGGACTTTAAAATCAGTTGAAGTTTATGGAAGCAATTGAGCTAAGTTATTCTTTTCTGGAAGTAGCATCAGCAAGTACTAAATGAGGTACAAAAATATTCACAGAAGGTACCTTGGTCATGACTGGCATTAATTTCATTTCTAATGTAAGGTAAGTATGATTAATTTATGACAGTAACTCTAAGTCCAGTCTTTGTGATGTGTAGAAGGAATGGTAGAGAACACAATAGCAATTCCACTTTCTGCTCTAAGAGAAGGGGCCTTTTCCATAGGTCAGCCTCACAGACAGGTAAGTATCATCATAATTCATCATTATTCCGATATATCTTCAGGACCCTTCACACAGATCATAAAAGCCACTCAGGTTCCTCAGGTTTCCTCTTCTCATCTCAATTCCACTTTTAAGTAGCACTCAGTTGTCTCAAACTCCACCACACAGCACTAAGCTGGGAGAACAACACCATCTGTTCTACTTCAGGTATTGCTTTACTGTAGCTAGGACCTCTGTGTCAATTTCCCCTCATGTTTAGTTTCCTAAACTACTGTGTTCTTTTCACTTTTTTAATGAGAGAGAAGAGGTTTGGTAGACTATTCATTACTATGATTGAGAAACAGGTTTTTAAGTTAAAAGTAATAAAGCCTTGAGACCTGGTGCCTGACCAGTCTGGACAAAACCTACAGACATTACCATCCAGAACAATTCCACATTGTGTCAAGGGCTGAATCAGCCCTTTTTCTCCTGTGCTCACATCTAAGATCCTATTATGATGGAAATTGGCTGCAAATGAACTCCAATTGCATCCAAACTTCAAAAGCTATTTTATAGCAGCCTTTCGCCTGACTATTTAAAAGTATAACCTCCAGATAAGATCCTCAATCTGTCTCTCTTATAGAAATAGAAATTATTAATAAGAAAAGAGCAGTTATTCCCACATTTCCCTTAGCACATGAATTTATGAATTTATGCTTCTCTTGGGTATTTAACATAGAGGGTTCATGTCACCATAATTAAAAATACACCAAACTGTCTTATTCATAGTGGGGGGGAAAAATCAATCCAGAAATTGCCTATTGATGGCTTAGAATCCAATGTGCAAATAATATGCTTAGAGAACATTAAAACAAGCCTAATAGGGTGGCAATTTATTTCCCTTTCAATATATATGAAAAGAAAATTTAATAGTGGCCACCTTTAATGTATTCACCCTGAAGAATGAAAGTCCACACTAATGTAATTTTAAAATCTAGTGTTGCCTGCAAATTTCAGAGGAAGGCTGAGAAAGAGCAAAAGCTTAGAAGCAGAGATCCCGGGCAGTGCTTTTTCCAAATATACTGACTAGATCATCAACTCTTTTTTTTTTAAAAAAAAAATGTATTTTATTGATTTTTTACAGAGAGAAAGGGAGAGGAATAGAGAGTTAGAAACATCAATGAGAGAGAAACATCAATCAGCTGCCTCCTGCACACCCCCTACTGGGGATGTGCTCTCAACCAAGGTACATGCCCTTGACTGGAATCGAACCTGAGACCCTTCAGTCCACCGGCTGACACTCTATCCACTGAGCCAAATCAGTTAGGGCTCATCAACTCTTGCTAAACATTTCCTTCCCTTGACAGTAACCCCTGCTTCTTCTCCTTGGGAGCCAAAAAAAAATCATAAAATTCAATCTGGAAGAGGTCTATTCTTGAAAATGTAACTTAAATACCTTCACCCTGCTTTGTATTTGTTCAGGTCTTGCTGCAGTTTGGAGTAGTGTTGCTATAATGGAATAATGAGCTTTTATTTATTCTTAAAAATATTTCCCATTTTTTTGTTATTTATTTTATTAAAACTTTAAATGAAGACTGTATATCTTAAGGTGCAGGAGATGGTGTTTTGATATACATACACATAGTAAAATAATTACAATAGCCAAGCTAATTAACAACTATATTTCACATACTTTTATATTTTTTGGTGGGCTAGTGAGCTTTTAAATAAAAAATGCTAAATTTGGGAATCATCCTATCTTTCATTAAAAAATCATCAAGACTCAGTCTCCTGTCCTGGTAATTAAAGCCTAATATGGAATATTCACGGTAGTTATAATTCCTTCATTACCTTTGCCAGTGTGCCTGTGAGTGGCTATTGCTCTCCAAGGGTTAGCTTCCACTTAATTATTATAGTCTTCCTACATTTTTAATCCCCAAAGCTTGAGCCCTACAACTATTCATTTCTTCTCTATGTGAGATGTAGCCCAAAATGAATTGCTTTGAGTTTTATTTGATCAAGGCTTAATTTTAATGATCACCTGCTGCACAAATAAAATAAGAGAAGCAGTGAAGCTCTCATTATTGATAAAAGTCACAAAATTTTGTGACTGTGTTTTTGATGCAAAATTATATTCAGCTTCTCTCCTTGATGTTTTCTCTGAATTTTGAATGAGCCAGCTAGCAAGGGGTAGAAGAAAATCACAAACCTGCACCAAGGAGTAATTAACAGCACACTGATATAGTTTAATTGCAGTGTCTTGCTTTCAGTTGTCAACAGGGGTTTTATCATTGCCCTTCTGTTTAATGTTCATGAGCCTTGTTGTATAACCAGGTAGTAGAATTCTGGAAGGCAGTTTCTAGGATGTCTCTGTATTTTGAATTTCTTTGAGTGTCTAAAGCAAGGGTGGGCAAACTTTTTGACTCGAGGGCCACAATGGAAAGGGTACGGTCTTATTTTTTTTAATAGTTTTATTCATTTCAAACGGGCCGGAGCCGGCCCGCGGGCCGTAGTTTGCCCACGGCTGCTCTAAAGCATAGTATGAACTCTAAACTAGCTCCTTTCTAAGTAAGTTTAGGGAAATGGCAGATAAAATGGGTTACAGGTAGGCTGAGATAAAAGATGTTGCAAGAAAAGAGAATACCCAGGAGTGTTTAAAGGGTTATGTAGGAATTAAACATGAGGACTCATGGGAATATCCACTCTGAAACAAATGTGGGTTTCTGGATAAGCATCAAAGGACCAATTACTTTGAGGCTAAGGAAATAATGCATTTCCAAGTTACATATGTTGTATTTTTCACCCCATGTTTTCTGGCTGCCAGAGGACCAAAGTCTATAGTAGTGTTGGTAAGTATAATAAACGATGTTTATGGACTAAATTGCCAGATGTTGGCTGGTAGCAAAAAGGGACGATTTTTCCATTGCACCCAAAGGTAAGGTTGCTTTTTATTCTAACCATTTTTAAATCAAGGTTTTTGGGGGGACAGACCCACTGTGAATGATGGGTGAAGGTGATTTTGCAAAAATCTGATCCTGTGTCATATCTTATTTCACAAATATTTTATGACACCTGAAATTCATGGCAGTCAGAATTAAGCATCTTGGTTAAACTTCTTTGAACTGGTGATCTGGAAATGCATATGTCTGTCAGACAGAGTGATAAGAGTACATTAAGGAAAAGAAAGCAAAGACTTTCAGATTCTCTACGACTGTAGTATCCACCTTATACTGTCTCCTTGCGGTAGAATTAAATTTCCCTGATACTGCACAAGATGATGAGAGGAGAGAGTTATGCTGCTTCTGTGGTTCTTTCTAATTGTCTATGATAACCCGGAGGCAGGTAATTAGTACAGAGAAATTGGAGAACATGAAATGCCCCATTAACTACTAATAGAGTGTGTAGATCTAGTTCTAGGACACACAGGGTGGAAGGGGAATGTCTCCTTTCGCTGTTGTTCCAACCTTTTGCCTTGAGCACATCATTCCAGGGCTTGTCTGCTGAGGCGCACCAAGACCAAGACATCTTACCTGGATTTCAATCCTCCTAAGTAGCTAATGAAAGGGGAGGGGAAGAGGAGAAAAGTTGTTGTTATTGTGGCACTGGAAAAGGAAACAACTCCAGTTCTGCCATCACCACCTCTCAAACAGTCATGAAGATGGAGCCCAAATTCCCAATGACAGTAGCAGCTGGGTTTCTGATGGTATATGTCTGGCTGTCATTGCTTTCTCTGATCCTCATTATATACTTATTTGGCCAAACTCCAAAAAAATAATATGGAGCCTTATTATGTGCCAGGAGTTGAGCTAGGTGCTGGGATTATAGGAGAAAAAACAAATCAGTTTAGTGTTTAAGAAATTTGGAGTCAGACAAATCACCTAAGACATCTCAGTGCCTAACTAGTATTGTGAATATAAGCACATTAATGTTTTGTTTTCTGTGCCTCACTTTTTAAACTTAAAATGTAAGACTAGTAGCTACCTTAGCAGAATTCAATGAATAGTAAATAATGAGCATAAAGAACTTAGAAAAGTGTGATTAATGTTTATATATTGTCAAATGTTGAAATTATTGTTTTAGGGAGTATTCACTCTTTGTCAGGCACTATACTAAGTGCTGGGTTTTAAAAATGAATGCATTCTGGTCTTTGTGTGCTTGCCTGGAATAGAATCCAGAAACAAACATGCTTCTCTGTAGAATGAGTTTCTTCCTGCTGGGTCTCATCTGTAGGAAATTCTGGTAAGGAATTCCTAAAGGGAGCTGGTGAGACCAATACTGGGCATCTTGCGTGGGTAGCTAGGATCCTTCAGTATGTCCCTATTTGTGAATGAAGAATTCTGCCACTTACCCAGCAGCTCCATTGGCCAGATTACAAGGAGGGTTCTATATCCATTGAGGTTCCTTTCCTCTAAAGATGTGGCATCTGATTTTAGGAAGCTTAAAGCTTATGAAAATTAAAATTTCACAATAAGGAAAGAGAGACAAGCTGGATGAAGAGAAATGTGGAGTATGCAGTCATTTAGCCTCCTTATGAATGTGATTAGTTGGTAAGGGGTAGGGTTTTAAGATCCCCCTCTTTTCTTAGATCCTTGATCTCCCCATTATAAGCTGTTTAAATATGCAATTGATTGCTCTTACACTTCAACTTCCCCATCAGTGCAATGAAAATGATCACAGTACCTCCACCTAAGATTACTAGGGGGTGAACTGTATCTAGGACAGTGCCTAACATAATAGGCTCTAAATAAGTAGAAGCAATTTTAGAAAACCCCAATGTGAATGAATAGGTTAGGAACTTTTAAGTGTATGTTTTCCTCTACCCAGAGGGGAGGTTAAAATCACACAACATAATTTTTAAGTGCATGTAGGATGATTCTTATTTTTACCACTTACTGGAGGCATCAACCTTTGTTTTCTTTGCTTCCTTCCCTTCCACTTTGATTCTTAATAGAAACAAATTCTAAATAATTTCAATGATTTTTAACTATTTCTGTCATTCACAGTGCCATCTTAAAATAAAAGAAATTACAGATAAATAGATAGATAGATGTAACTGTATACTGGGAGGCTATTTAATTCCCCACGCTATATGCCATTTTCATCTATGTGATAAAACAGTGAGTGCACAAATTGAATGAATAACAAGAGAGAAAAATTGTACCATAGTTCTATTAAGGTCAGGATGATATAATACCAGTTACTTATAAGAAAGCCTTATTTATATTGTTTACAAAAATTATAAAATTAAAGATAAAGTTTTAAAAAATCTGTTCCTTCATAGAAAATGTCTTCTTAGTTTTGAAATGTTCAATTCTCTCAAGCCTTATGAACTGACTATTCCATGATAAAGAAGCCAGGGATACACCAGGCTGATTATACTGCTGGTTTCAGTCCAACCATGACTTATTCTTGCAAGTTATTAGTGAGCTTATTGGACTGCTAAATCAAAATTTTATTAAAATAAACTGTGCTTTTCCTTAGTTCTGCCGAAGCATCGGGGTTATAGAAGAAAGTACATAAAGGCATAAAACATTTTTAAAGAGATCATAAGCCTGAGTTTCTTGTTAAAGTAAAGCTATTTTGATTTAAAATTAGCAAAGCTTTAGTGTCATCCTTAGCAAAATAATATACTTTATGTGAAAAAGTAACACTTTGATAAGAAAATTTTGTATTAAATTGGGATGAAAAGATGGGGTATGTGGGGGGAGGGGGAGATGAGGGAATCGCCAAATGACATAGGGAGAGATGGCCTTCTTTTTTAGAGCCTTGTTTATAAATGGTGGGTAGTTGCAGCATTATTTTCCTGGGAACCATTGTCTTAATTCTCATTGGATTTCCATTTAAAGCTGCTCTTTCTATTATATGAAATTCATCATTGATGACTAGAGCACACCAATAGAATCTGAATTAATAAAAATTATTTGTAATGTCATTGTTATTTTTTCGCTTGGAATGACCACCTCTCCCACTAACCCATGTCTATTAATAGGTTAAGGTTCTCTTTTATTGCTTACCCTCTGTGACTTTTTCCATGGCTCTTAATATTCCCAGTGAATTGCTGGGAATGAGAACAGCCCGACTCTGTGCTAACAAACCCAGCTCTTATTCTACTTGCAGTTCTCGTTTAAAATCTCATGGGTAACAACTCATACTCCCCAATAAACAAAATACTACTCAGTACCAGAGCGGGGGTTGTCACATGAAGATAAAAGTGGTTCCAGTGAAAAATCAGGGACCCCTGGAACTGTCTGAAGGACGCTGTATATTCCGTAAAAGGCATCTGAACACAGAGTGTGACCTAATCTATGGGTCATGACCAGACTAGGCTGAACTCAAGATGTTTGCTTCACTGGTGCCCGTGACTAGTAACCAAATTAACTAACCTTAGATGTAAAAAGTAAGGAAACAACGTAAGGGTCTACATAAGGAAACAACGGTAAGAAACACATAGTGCTCGGTAATTCTGTAATGGGGCTGAAAGGTGGGAAGGGGGAGCAATTGGAGGGGCAAGCAAGTGAGAATCACACCTGAGTGAGAATCATATGCACCTTGGAACCTCTGCAGGGATTTCAACAGCTGCTTCTATGAAGGCTCCCGATTTTCTTAGAGACAATCTGATCATTCCATGTACCCCACAGGGTCCATCACTGAGCTGTGTTCCTGGACCACCCCTCTGCACAGTTGATCTCTAAATGGCATGTGAAACAAAGGTTTTCAGACGAGTAACAACAAAAACAAAACTGGAGAAATTATTGTACTTATATCTCTGAAATATTTGGGGGGGCATAAGCAGCATTTCTTATGAGCCACTCTCACTTAGTGAAATCAAAGAGGAGAGAGGAAATATTTCTCTTCTCAGGATATTATACCCTATGGCAGTGATGGTGAACTTTTTGAGCTTGGCGTGTCAGCATTTTGAAAAACCCTAACTTAACTCAGGTGCCATGTCACATATAGAAATCTTTTGATATTTGCAACCATGGTAAAACAAAGACATATATTTTTGATATTTATTTTATATATTTAAATGACATTTAACAAAGAAAAATCAACCAAAAAAAATGAGTTCTCATGTCACCTCTGACACGCGTGTCATAGGTTCACCATCACTCTGTCCTAGGAAAGAGTAACACCTGGTGGGCCAGGGATTACTCATCATGAGGTCCTACAGGCACTCAGCAATTCTATGGAACAGTAGCAGTGGGAGCCAGCAGGATATTGTCTTGTTTCTCAGTATGTTATTCATCTCCTTGGGGACCCCAGCTATGTGTGGCTGGGGACGGGCGAGGACTTTCTAGATGACCAGAAATCAGAGTTGATGAACATTGCTTTATTATTATTACTATAAGTCAGTTAAAGCATAAATAATCTCTGATTTCAGGCAAATCTTTCCTATTTTAGGAATAAATCAGAATAAAGGCTACAAAACTTCTCTGAAGCATAGTTATTTATACCAGTAACTTTTGAGTATGAAGTCAGTAAGAACTAGGCTAACTCGGGCTCTTATTATAGAAAATAACAATTAATTTTCCCAGAGTGACCAGAAATCATTCAAAGGGATAATGATTCAGTCCTTCGAAGGGATGACTAAACAGACTTCCTGCTGCGGGTGTGGGCGACATGGTGATAGTCACCACAGCTCAGAAAGAAGGGACACGCAGCGGTGGTAATTCGACAGTGCAAGTCATGCTGGAGGAAAGATAGCACGTTGCTCTATTTTGAAGATAACGCAGGGGTCAGAGTAAACAGTAAAGGCAAGGTGAAAGGTTCTGCCATCACAGGACTGGTCGCAAGGAGTGTGCAGATTTGTGGCTCAGGATTGCAACCACTGCCAGCAACATAAATAATCATTATTTTGAGTATTACGGCATGTGTAATAAATGCAGTGGGACTTTTTTTTTTTACATTTAGTAAGACAAGCATATTTTAGACAAGAAATGGGGGTGAAACTAAGGGATGTAAGCACTCCATGGAAAATATTTTTGCTTCTTAAAAGTGACATTTAAGAGCAGATACAGAGGTATTTGGGCAATTTTCCTATTAAACTCAGATTGAACCCTTAAGATACTTAGAAGGAATAAAATTCTAGGTGCATTTTAAGCAATCACTGAAAAGGCAGAACAGAGATGTGAATGAGCACTCATTGACATAAGTATGACACGTGCATGGTCTTCCCTCCTTAAAGCATACACGTTCTTCCACAAGCACCTCTGGGCAGAAAACATAGATGGAAAGATCTAGAGGTATGGCCCTTGGTTAGCTAACCACATTCATAACAAGTATTTTCACCATCATCAGTATCATGAACATTTAATTGAGTATTTAATATATACCTGGCAGTATACATATTTTTGAATACTTTGTATAAACTGGCTAAATATTCTACTTACTCATTTATTTGATTCTCTAAACAACCTAATGAATAAAGTATTTTTAATTTCAGTCACATGATAAAAGTACAAATAATTACACGTACAAGTCCAAGGATATAAGGAGCAGAACGAGATCTGCCCACAGAACCTGCCTTATTGAGCACTTAACCCTGTCTCTCACCAGCTCCTGGTTATTTAAATCCAAGCACCATTTTATCTACCTGAGAGAAGTGATGGAATTCTACCTACTTGTTTTATGTTTGTCTAGATAAGGAATTCTGCTCTTGTCTCTCAAGGAGAGTTGTAGCCAAGCTGTTTATGGCTTTGCTTCAAGTGAGAAAAAATAGTGGCTTGCCAAAAACAATTTATCTCCATTTGCAAAATGATCAGACATGTACTTCCATCTAACTGCAAAGCTAGGATGCCTGCTATTTGGGAGAGAATATTAACTCCTCTCATCCTCACAGTGAAAATTTGTATCCCACTTGTTTAAATGGTCTTTCCCATCCTGTTATTATTTATCAAGTTGAAGAACACATACTGCCTCATTGACCATCATAATCTTCACTGCCCCCTCTCCCTCTACCCACCCCCCAACACACATATTCCCAGCTATCATTGTTTTTGAGAATCTAGCAAACATGTTAGTTTGATTAACTGAAATCACACTTCTACCACATGAGCAACTTCCTTAGATCTTTCCGTCACAATCTCAAACTCAGCCTTACCCATTTGCAACTTTCTTTCCATTCTGTCTCCCTCCTCTACATTCTCCCTCTTTCACCTGCCCCCCCCCCCCGCCCCCCTTGCTTCCTTCTGAAAGGAAAGGCTGTGTCAGGTTCTGTGATGAAAACTGAGGTTTAAATAAAAAGAAATTTATAATACCTGCATCTGACAGCATAATAGGTGAAGATCAACCTAGACACCTGTGAGTGCAGTGCAGCAGAGATGGTGTGTAATGGGGCTCAGAAGGGTAGAAGCAGTGGAATGTTGGTAACCAGCTCTTAGAGAAAAAAACAATAGCTGGTGTTTACCAATTTCCAGGATGTGAAAAATCCCACCCTGAAAGATAACAAGCTACCAAAATCACCACATCACTGAATGTGGAGTTGGAAAGAGATGTGTACCTTTTGCTCTCATAAGCTCCTATAAACTGCCTCCAGCACTCTTGGCTATAAGTGAGTAGTCATTCATGGGTGTTGGAGTGGGTTGTCACATTGGAGTTGACATTGATTTATTTCCTCATGTCTCCTAAACACTCAACTCCTTAATATTCCCACCCCACTCATGTTTATTAAAAACACATCATCAGTTCACTAGTTTAATATAGGCAGACAGAAAAAATAGCTATTACTAGGCTGAACTAGAAAACATGCATATAGATAGGTAAGATTAGATAGACAGTTAATAGAGAAATATATAGATATGGATATGGATATAAATATAGATATACTGGAGGCCTGGTGAACAAATTCTGCATAGGTGGGGTTCCTCAGCCTGGCAGGTGATCGGGGGCCAATCAGGGTGGCTGGCTGGCCAGGGGGAGGGTCTGTGGGAGGTTGGCTGCCTGTTGGGGGGAGGGACCGCAGGAGGTTGGCCAGCCACAGGAGGTTTGCTGGCCGGCCACAGAGGGTTGGCTGTGGGAGCATAATGACCACAAGGGGGCAGCTCCTGCATTGAGCATCTGCCCCCTGGTGGTCAGTGCACATCATAGCAACTGGTCAAACAGTCTTAATGGTCACTTAGGCTTTTATATATATAGATATTCCCAAGGAGCAAAATAATTACAAGCACACCTAAACTATGTCACTATATGAAATTAAAAACTTCTTTTTGGGTGCTCCTATCTTTTTATTTCTGAATTATCTGAAGCCTTATTCCAGCATTTGTCAATGCAGTAGGTCCGTGGGTTACGTCAGAGATCCATTCCTACGGTGTGATGTAATGCGATTTTTGCAGTAAGTTGGAACCCACCTACAT
This sequence comes from Myotis davidii, assembly GCF_000327345.1. Classification (NCBI taxonomy): domain Eukaryota; kingdom Metazoa; phylum Chordata; class Mammalia; order Chiroptera; family Vespertilionidae; genus Myotis; species Myotis davidii. Next base: position 1,117,168 of record NW_006383012.1, on the reverse strand, counting down.
AAACACCTATGTCACTCACATGGAGCACATACACAGCAGTGATGAAGTGAAACAGTATAAAAAAATTAAAAGAATGATAACAATTCCTGACCTTTACTTGTGGTAAATACAGTAAGTAATAAAAACATAAAGCACATATGTACATACATTGAAATGACAGAACTTTTTTTAATAAATAAATGAGAGATGGCGACGTAACCACCAAACGACGTAAGTCGAGTCCGACGTAACCTGAGGACTGCCTGTATTCTCTCTTACATTTCATAACTCTAGGTCTATTAGTGATTTTTCCCATATCTATAAACAAACTTTACCTTTTTATTCTATGAGAGATTTTCTCTAGATATAGTCTCAAGCTACACTTTTAATTTTCTTCTTTCCTGCACTCTATGCTTCTTGGGAAAGTTTTCTAAACTATTTTCCTCTCTTCCTCCTTTTAACTTTAGTCTCTTAGTTATAATCTTTTAACCCCACTGTGATAATTTATTGCTTGAAGGTCCCACTGTGTGCCTAAAGAGGAACTCCTGAGACTGGTAGCAAAGTGTGTCTTGACTGACCTCTTTGAACTCTGTCTTCTTGAATTGTGTTCTATGCTACTATTTATGTCCCTCTATTTCTCTATTTTTGTGTCTCATTCCCAATCCCAAATCCATAAGCATTTCTATATTTGGCTCCTTATTATGGCAATTGCATCTATTCTATAACTCGAGCTAAGACAGTTAGATAAGCTCTGCATCTTCCTGAATAGTTAGCATTAGGCATTTAACTTTAGTCACTGTTTTGGGGTGTGCAATGAATCACATTGTGTTTCCACTGATGACTACTGATGTTGAGTACTGTTTCACAAACTTCTTTGCAATTTTATTTAGAAATACATAATATTCTTCTTTGAATTGTCTCTTAAAGTTTGCCCATTTCTATTGCATGTTTGTTCTTTATGGATGTGTAGGAGTACTTGATATATGTTCTGGATGACAGTCTTTTGACAGATGCATATTTTACTTTCTAGTACCTTGCCTATTCACTTTTAATGGTGTCTTTTAAAAAGCTGATGTCTTAATTTTAATGAAGTCCAATTTATTTTATTTAAATCTAGGACAATTTTGCCAGTGTCCTGTAAAATAAACATATCTCAGTGTTATATCTTATCTAAAAGTTAGCTTCATATTTATTTTATGGAAGATTGAAAATGTTAGCATTTATATTTATATCTTTGATGCACCACATATTAATTTTTGTATATAATGTGAGGTAATGGTTGATGTTTACTTTTCATCCATATGAAAATTGAATTATTCTGGCACCACATGTTCAAAATTTACTTTTACCTTTGAGTTTTGGTGGAGGCCATTGAAAGTTGACCTGTGAGCCAGACCCAAGACATCAGATGCTTCTTACCCCCGTCTTTGTCTTTGGAATGCATGTTCTAATTTCTGTTCCCACAGTGGGAGCTGTTCCAAGGACGTGGCCTTCAGAAAGTAAGGTGTTGCATACAGGACTAAACCCAGTTAAAGCCTATAGATAAATTTTTAACATTCTGGTGGATTAGTGACATGATCTACTTATCTTTAGGCCACCAAAGGCAAGCCTCATATGTAAGTTTCCTTGTTTATTTCACCTGCCAGCTACCGATCTGGAATGGCCTACCTCCTTCATCAATCTCTCCTTGCCCTCTGTGTGCACGAGGCCACTTTGAGATGTAACAGTAGCTTGGTATGTTTTTAAAATAAAATAACAGTGGGTTAATTCCCAGTGTTCCATTGATCTATTTTTCTATTCCTATGTTACTAATAAATTATTTTGACTCCTGAAGCATTACAAGAATCTTGAAATTAGATAGTGTAAATCCTCCAACTATATGCTTCTTTTTAATTTGGGAATTCTAGGGCCTTGTCATGTCCATATAGATTTTAAAATAAACCTGTCAATTTCTATTAAAAATATCCTGCTATAATTTTGAATGAGATTGAGTTAAATCTTGAAATCAAATAGGAGAGAATTGACATCTTAACAATATGGAGTATTCCATTGCATTAGCATGGGTTATCTCTCTATTTATTCCTATCTACTCTAGTTTCTTTCAGCAAAATTTTCTATTTCTCCAATGAGTAATTTCTGTACATCTTTTATTATGATTATCCCTAAGTAATTTATGTTTTCTATATAATGTTTTAATATGATATTACAATTTTTATTACTAGCCTACAGAGATAAATTTATATTGATGAATGACTTCGTGTCTTGTGATTTTCCCAAATACACTTACTATGGTGTGAAAATATTTTGATACATTTATTAAGGTTTATCTTAAAAATACATTTTATGTTGTTGTTTTTTTCCTTATCTGTATGCTTTATATTTATCTTGCTATAAATAAACCCTTTGTAAAATGTTTAAAAGACAAGATGACAGTGAATATCTTCACTGTGGCCCCAAATATGGGGAAACACATTCAATATTTTACCATTACATTATGTTGGCTGTAGGTGCTTTAACATTGAGGAAGTTTCTTTTTATTCCATATTTGCTAAGATCTTTTTTGTCATGAATGTGTGTTGACACTCTCAGTGAGTTTTCTACTTATAAATTTGTCTACTTACAAATATTTGTCTGCTTACAAATATTAACTCAGCTTTGCATTTCTGTGTAAACTTTTCCCCTTTTAATGTTCATTTTATTTGATATAATTTTGTTAAGTATTCTGCATTTAAATTAATGATAAATATTGGTGTTATAATTGTGTTCTTTTGTAATGTTCTTTTCTTGTTTTGGTATCAAAATTATTCAATTATTCTGGCCCCATAAAATGAGTTAGAAATGCTTCCTCCTCTTCTTTTTTTCTAAGATAGTTTATGGAGAGTTGGTATTATTTCATCTCTAAATATATAATACAAAATTTGGTGACATCATCTGGGCTGAGAATTATAAAATTATAATTGTGGGAAGCTTTTAAAATACAACCTCAGTTTCTTTTTATAAGAATTAAGCTCCTCACATTGTCTGTTTTGTGTGTCAGTTTGGAAATTAAGGCTTAGAGAGTTAACAGAGCACAACTCAATTTAAGAGAAACAGAATTTGAACATTTTGCAAATGAAGACAGCTTTAAGGTGTATTTAGATAGAGAGCCTTTATTGTGCAGAGAGAGGTGAACACAGATAATGCCAACTTTCCCAAGGGGAGAGGAAAGACAGGCATACCTCATTTTATTGTGCTTCACATTATTACTCTTCATAGATGTTGCATATTTTACAAATTGAAAGCAAGACCTTCCACCAGCCAAAATACTACAATTCACCTTATTGTACCATCACTTTGTTTCAGTGGTCTGGAACTAAACCTCTGATATCTTCGAGGTATGCCTATGCAGAAAATTTACAATTCCCACAGGTAGTCAATCACCCAGGTGCTGCCTACTGCACATTGACCTCGATATGGATGTCAAGAGGCATGCAAGCTATCTGCTGAGGCTTTAGCTGAGTCTGACAAATGCACACCAAGCTAATGGTCCAGTGAGCATATGCGCATGGTTGAAACCCAGTCAAGTATCAGCACAGTTAAACAGAGTTGTGGAAAGGAAACTGATGTATCTGTAGCTCTTTCAATAGCCAAATCACTTGACCCTACTTGCCACTATTCACCTCTTTAACATGAACTCATTCTCCAACTAATAAGCTCATCTGAAAGAAGCACCTAATTATTTTAAGTTTATTGATACTTTAAAAAATATCATGTATAATATGATCATGATTGTTGGAAATGTTTTGAGGAATACAAAAAGGCAACAAAGAAACCTACATTCAGAATTAACCCCAGAATATTTACTTAATAAAAGTATGTGTTTATAACAATAGGCAACAAGGCACAATTTAATAGGTTATGAGTGTGGTCAGTGTATCCCAGGTTCATCCTTTCATTATTCCAAAAATAGTGTGTGTTTTTTCTATATGTCAGAAGGATGGCCATTTCCAGCTTTTGAATAGCATACTACAACTATTGACTATGCATGTTTCTGGAGTACAAGATAGATAACTTTGCACAGGGCAGGTTGAAGAATAATAATAGAAGAATGAGAGAAAGAAAGAGAGAACAGTGCTTGAACCAATGAGGGAATAATAGAAAGTTTATTTTCAGAAGCAGCCTTTGAGCTTTGAGCGTTCCCCAGACATGCACCATATATGATCTAAGTCATCATTATGAAATTGTCAGCAAATCAAGAATGTGGAATACTTTATAGGACAACTGACCTGGAGTCATCAAAGTATTCAATATTGTGATAATATAGAATGGTGGACAGTCTACTGCGAAGACTAAGAGAATACCACAGCCAAATTAAATGTGTGAATTTTTACAAGAAACCATATGTTTTTTTAGTTAAGTGAAGATGGAAAGTAAATGGAATATTATAGGATAGAGTTGAATTAATGTTAATCTTTTTCTGAATGGTGGTAGACTTTTTTTGAAGGGGAATATCCTTGATGTTGAGAGATGGATTCTTCAGTATTCTTATTTTTGAGATGCATGTTTGGAAGTGATGCATGGATGTATCCTATATTCAAATGGTTTTAGTATATGGAGCATATATAGAGAAATAAATGGAGTAGTTAATGCGTATGAGGGTGTTTACTGCAATATTTTCTAACTTTTTATTGGTCTGAAAGTGTTCTGAATGCATACATGAATGCATACATACATAGCATAGCATACATAGGATACATCATAGGCTTGTTATGTGTGGGGAGCCGCTATAGGGTTAAGCCTTGGACTGACCTGTTGGCAAAGTCACAAACAAGTCCCAACTTAGAGGGCACAGTCCTCTTAAGCATAATTAGGCTTGACCTTATGACGCTCCCTAGATCTTACCTGGGAAGCTAATGGGCTGAGGGAAGTACAAGAACAAAAACAAGTGAAACTCACAAGAACAGTGTAACTTTGGTAACCACGACCTTGTTTACCTCTGACTATAAAAATAAAGGCTCAGCTTGCCTCAGGGTCTTTCTCTGTGGCCTCAGACAGGCACAGGAAGATCCACGGAAACTGAAGAGAGCTAGAGAGTTCTGAAAGCTGTCTCCGTCCACCACACCTTTGGGAACCCCTGGCCCGCCTGGGCTGGACCCAGGCAGCTATGAATACTAAACATGCTAGTCCATGTAAAGACTTACTTCTACGTTTGATAAAATATTACTATTTGATACATGTTAGTTAATAACAAGTCATGGAGAACCTTGATAAGAAAATACTGAGGTTAATCTTCCAATGGATCATCATTATAGTGAGGATGATGATGAATAACAAGAGTAATAATTTAGTCTAATCCTTCATTGAATGATCACATCTTTCCAAAGCAATCCAGCCATATGGTTTTTCCACTTATGCATGAGTATCTCAAATAAGAGTACCTTTTTATTTTTAATTGTTACTCACAAACAAATCCATTCTTTATGACATTTTTAAATCTCTTTTCTTTCTTGAGGTTTATCGATAGCATTCTTCTCAATTGAGATTATTTTGTCCTCTGAATCTCTACAAACTAATTTATATCATGGATCTGAGCATTTAGATGGGCACATCATGCTGCCCCTGCCTTGGACTGCTCCAAAATACTCACCGCATTCAGTACAGTACCCATTTGTAGAAGGAAGCCAAATACAGTGTTAGAGCACAAAGAAAAAGGCAGCTTAAGGAAAGAGGAATAATATATACTATGGCAGGAATTACCCTTTAAGATTGTGCCCAATTGTGAAAGTAAAGTTTTCCTAAAAAGTCTGAAATTTAAAGTGAGGAAAATCAGATGTCTTTAAAGATCCCGCTGATTGCACTATACAACCCAGAGCACAAAAAAAGGACTGGATTGCTTTGTGCATTTTAAATTCTAATATTCCCTGTCTACCTTCTAAGTGCACATATATATTCTGTAATAAAAATTGGCCCCAGAATAGGATTAATGTAGATGAGATTCCCTCAAACACAACACCAACCATGATCCCTTCAATTTAACTTTCTACTTTCATGGGATTTGCAAGGAAAGAAATTTAATTTTTTCCTGAAGACAAATGTATTAATATTTAATAAAAACAAAGTAAGAAGACAATGTTAGTAAAAAATAAGAAATATGCATAAAGCCCTTCTGTATTTGATAAGATGACTGAACTGAGCAGCATGAAATAAGATGTGGGTGAGAAAACAAATTTTCAGGCACAAAATTCAGCTCAGGTTATTGAGTTAAAATGTTGAATGGATCTATGCTATGGAAATAGATAACAGATTTATTCTGAAAAGGACTGCCCTTTCAGATATAGGTGAATATAGATCTGATTACCAATGTGCTAGGAAATTGGCAAATGTTTAGTACCAGTTACCCAACAGGGTTAAGTAAAGGCTGTAGACTATATAGTGAACATTTAATTCACTTGCCACCTCTGTTCCTTGCATTGTGACTCCTCTGATATTTTATATGGTTTACATTTGGGTAGTTTCAAATTGGGTCTGGCCATTCAGATTATTCTAAACCTTTGCTATATTACTTAATTCAGAGATTGGCATGCAAGACAAGTTAGTCCATCAAGATTTATCTCTGAGACGTGCATTATTTGAGTAGCCTTATTCATCAGGACAGGCTAGGATATTCGGCAACAGATTGATCCTGTCATATCAGTAACTTAACAAAATAACATATATTTATGGATCAAAAATTCCTGATTTGGGTTGGGCCACACTCTTGCTTGTGACTTCACCACATGAAATGTGGTCTTCCAGGTCACTGCTACCAGGGGAAAGAGGGCTAGAAGACAGTGACAATATTTCTAAGAGCCAGACCTAAAAGTTATTAAACCATTTCTTCCCACACCTCATTAGCCAGAGCTGTCACATGGCTCTAAGAATGTGAAAATGAGGCTAGAAAATGTTTTTCTGTGTACCTACCAGGGAGAATTGAGATGGTGAAAATGCCTTCATTTTATTACTCTTTCTGTAGCGGTTAATAGTCCCATAAAACATGATCCTTGAATAACTGGTGTTTTTTGGTTTTTTTTTACTCAATATGAAAAAATAAAAAACCTTCATAAGAATGAAAGCAGATGAGAACTGTCCTGGATTATATCTTTGGAGTCTTGCATATGACTTTATAAATACTCCCTTCATTTTTTTCTAATTTCAGTTTAATCTGGATTTCTACTTCTTACTACCAATGGTCATCACTAATTTAGAGCTTTTAGGCTACCTTAGCCCAGTGCTTCCTAACATAAGCTTCATCAATCAGTCAATCAATCAATACATCCATAGGAAAGAATTTATTAATTAAAAATCACATCCTTAACACTATAATAGACCCAGTAAACTTCTACTTCTCTATCGAAATTTGTTCCAGTGTCACCTGCTCAATGAAGTGTCTTCATCTCATTCTTTACACAGCTCCCTCCACTCACATAATTGTCATGGGCAACATGGCATGGGAGATGAAAGCATAGGCACTGAAGCTAGACTCCCTGTATGTAAATGCTGGTCCTTCCAATTGTTGTATTTGCAGCATTGGCATTCTGTTCAATTTCCCTGCGCCTCAGTTTTTCCAATTGTGAAGTGGATATAGTATAAAGTTATTTTCAGCAACCAAAAAGTTAATATAAAGAAAGATGTATAACAGTGGCACACTTTAGCCAGGCAACAATAACATTACCTATTTTATTGCTGTCACTACTATTTTATTTGTATTAGAGAGTGAACTGCTCAAGAACAAAGACAATGGTCATTAACTGAAATTTTTTAGAGTGTTCAGAACATGCTTAGTGCCTAGTGAGTTCCCATTAAATTTTAGTTGAAAGAATTGCATCAGTAGTAACCATTAAGGACAGCTAGCATTATTAAGCATTTACTATGTTCCAAGAACAGTTCTAAGTGTTGTGAAGATGTTAAATCATAATGAAAAAGAGAGGAAGTAGTGTATCATTCAGTGAAAATAACTTGCTACTGTAATAATAAAAAAGACCTTATGTTTGAAAATATAAATTTTATGTATCACAGGCCTAGAAAGAAGCCTATTCTACCATCCTGCTGGCCAAACTTTTTCCCATAATTCAAACTCACCCCTCCCCCATAAAAACAACCCAGGCCTCCTTTGTGATCATTGATAGAACTAAATACTCTGATAAACAGAAAATTATAAAAATCTATTTGGGGGGTGGCAAGAATAAAACTAAAACAAATAAAAAACAAAGACTGCTATTATTGGAGAAAGTTCCACTGAAGAACATGAATGTGCCCTCCAAGATGAAAAAAAGTTGGAGTGACGGAAAAAAGAGGAATGCATTCCAGGTGAGGGGACTGGCAAAAGTAAGGGTGTAGAGGAAGACCATTCAGGATAATTTCCTATTAGATACAATAAAGTTGTGAAGATTCCAGCACAATAAGCTGGGCAACAAACGTAGCAAGCACGTGCCGGTACAAGCACGCAGCACTTGATGCATGTGTCCTTGTGTCTACAGAACCCTTCTGACATAGAACTAAGCATATTGATAGCTGCAGGTTGAGTTGCAGATTGAGATTGACATCACTGCACCTGGATGTCAGATAAATAGATTCTTTATATCTGAATCCACTTTCCCCCAAAAAATTATTATATGGTCTACTGATCTGATTAGGATGATGTTTTGGGCAACATTTTCTGACTATTTCAGCCTGTTGCACAAATTGTGAATCCTGATTGTTTTCACACAGTTTAGTCATACCTCCTCACCCAGACTCTGCTGTTTCTTTAAATAGAGACTTGAATCATTCCATAACCCTAATCACAGTACTGTAAGCACATTCGTTGTTTAAATAACACTTCTTATCTCTTGATTCACTTGACATTTTTGTATATGTCTTGTACTAAAGTTCTTTTTATACTCTGAACATAGGCCTATAAACAGAAGCAACAACATAATCCCCTAATCATATAT
>NW_006383012.1:1107371-1108051 GCF_000327345.1 Myotis davidii | reverse complement strand
ATATATATATTTCTCTCTCTTTTTTCATATTTTCTACTAGATAGTGAAGAAGCTAAAAGCTAAGTTGTGACATTTCAAGTCATGGACCTTGTAATTCATCTAGTGAGATTTGGGACACAGCCAACCATCATTAAATGATATTTTTTACTTTGCCCTATTCATACAACCATCAGTAACGCACATTCTGTTGAATATGTTTGACTTTGATATGTTAATCTTTTGGTCTTCTGCCATATTTAAAGGTTGGGTGCCATGTTAACTTGTATGGCTGCCCAAGCTTGGCTTCAAATTCTAGTGCTTTCTCTCTTTAGGTTCTAAGGCATGTGGAGGAAGTGTAACAGCTTCCTGAGATTGTATCTGCCAAGTGAAGAGATTACATAAACCAAGAAATAGAAATGACATTTCGTGTAAAACCCAATTCAGGTCCAATTGAGGTGTCTCCAAGATGTATCTTTTAAAAATAAATTTCTAATCCATGTAAAATTTGTACCTTAAAGTGAGTGGTCATGGAGATGAATGGATGGTTCTCTCTACATGAGGGGATAACTTACATGAACTAAGCTTCACTCTTCATCTGAAATATGGTTTTTCAGAAGTTCAAAATAGATTGGTTCACAGGATTCTACTCTTCAAAGAATTTCATCTTTCTTAGGCTTCTGAATTAAAAAAAACAAAGTCTT
>NW_006383012.1:1099441-1107345 GCF_000327345.1 Myotis davidii | reverse complement strand
ACCAATGAGGTCTGACTGATGACATCTGAATTGGATTTGGGAGCCTGATGTTAAAAATATATGATGTAGAGTGGACATGCATTTTATCTTCACTAATGCAGGCAAAAACAGTTCCAAGGAGGGGACAGCAAACTGACTAATTGAGGCAGCCTTGTTCTAAGAAGCAAGATTTGACTCCTGGCCTAAATAGATGGGGCTAATGAGAAGCCTATAAATGCAGGGCATCTTGTGGGAGCCAGGAGATATTGTTGTATTTTGTCTTCCTTGCATCAGAATTCAAGGTTATAGAATTAAACCAATGGATAAGTCAGAGAAAGAAGAGGATAAGAATGAAGACTTTTCAGAGAAAAAGGAAATGTGGTAAGGGGTTGCTGAAGCTGGGCTTCTATCATGCAGGTTCTCTCTCTCTCGGTCTCTCTCTCTCTCTCTCTCTCTCTCTCTCTCTCTCTCTCTCTGGATTTCCATTGGCATGGTATCCTTTAACCTTCAATTTATGGCTATTTCTGGGTCCAACCATTTGTACACAGAATAGCAGGGTTAGTTTCTTCACTCAGTACATGCAGAAGTAATAACTGCTCACTACCTCGCCCATAAGGAACATGTCAAGGATGCTTTCTCCGGGCAACAAGTTCTACAATTTTGTAAATCAATTATCTAACACTCAGACTTCAAGGATCAGGGTCAGTGATGAGGATGCTGATCAACTGATCAATCCATCAATAGACAGATAATGCTACTGCTGATGATGACAATTATGGTAATCAGCCATAATCAGCATGATAGTGATAAGGAAGGAATTATTAACATGTGAATTTTACATTATCTCACTCAGGTTCTGATTCAAATAAATGTCATATAACTTATGCAATCTTCACAATAATACTTTAAAATAAATATTATTGTTATCTCATATTCTAAAGAAAGGAAACAGTCAAAGAAAGGTTAAATAATTTGTCTTACTACACAGCATTGGTAGATATCAAGGAAAACATAGTAATAATAATTTTTTTTTAAAAAAAGCTCCAAATTGTAATAGCTGAGATGTTGGGGAAGAAAACAGCAGCAGAAAGGCTGGTGAATTTTTGTAGAACCCTCCACCCCCCCAGAGTAGCACACAACTTTTTATAGGAGACAGACCATTTCAAACCCATGTCTAACAGAGGGATGGAGTTCTCAGGCACTCTAGTACCTAAGGCTAATTCTGCCTCTTTTCTTAATGTTACCCACTATTCAATACAGAATGTAATTTGCACTAACTACAAAATGAAGGATGTAGGGAGTTAAAGGAGTCAGTTCTCCTTTGACTACATTAGGTACGTGTTATGCAAAGAACTGAGGTCTGTCTGAGGAAACCGCAGGATATTGGTTGCCCATTCCACTGAAATAACTTGGGGGGCTGGATGTGAAGATATGGTTTACTAGGAGTTAGGTACACATTGGTGGTGGCCGGTCAGTGAAGTTTCCTGCAACCTGGCTTTCTCAATTCAGGGTCCAGAAAACAAAGCAAATAGGACATGTGGGAGGGAGAGGTGCTGTCGGGCAAGCTGTGTAAGATCAGAACACTAGCTGTTTCTCTGCAGTTGTTTGCAAGTCGGGATCATATCTAGAAGCAGTTTGCCTCTGGCTTCCTTAGACAGAGGAGATGGCCAGGCTCCCAATGCCTTATAGATGGCCTTCACCATATTCCCACAGGGTGGGAGGGGGAGTTGGAGCTTGGGAAGGGTCCCCTGTTCTGACACACCACACAGTATGCATCTAAATCCCAGTAAATGTGGAGGAATGACTTAGACACTCTGCCCAACTACCTCATTCCATTTTTTTTCGCTGACTCATTTAATGACCCTGTATGATTGCATGCAGGCGATCATGTAAGTTATGTGTTATACCTTATATGTGGGTGCTGCTCCTTTAAGAACAGAGAACCTAGAAGCAGCACTCCTCAGGTTACTGTTTCCTCCAAATGTGATTCCAAAATCACATGCAAATTACTTTTTTCAACATATCTTCTTTTCCGCTATTTTCTTGCTCCCGTAAATGGGCATGATAGCGGTTAGGCTTTATCTCACAGGTATAAATATAACACCTCGACATTAATATAGATTACATGTTAATGTGAGATCTGGCAAGAATTGTGCCATCCAATAAATCTGAGGAGAAGAGTGAAATCTCTCTCCATCTACCAGCATTGGCAATTAGGTTTGATTGAAAAATGAGTTGGTTTCACCGGCACTAGAAGCAGCCGATCTCAAGTATTCATATATCACTAAATAGCTAATAACAGACATTGTATATATCATTAAATAATCATAACAATTATTCTTCCTCAGTAGGACTAGAGTACCTGTGTGCTGCAGCTGAGTAAATCATGCTTGATGGTTTCCTGTTTTACTCTAAAAATCAAGGGCTGTAAATAATGTGAGCTGTTAGCTGTCACACAACTCATATCATTAGTAGAAAGAATATTTATGGGACCCTAAGCAAACCTATTAGTACAGAAAAAGGATGAAAGGAAGACAGCAAAGGCATGGCTAGAAATATTGGTAGGAGAAATAGCTAGTAATACAGGAGATGAAATGTAATTATGTAATGTAACCCACCCGATTCTGTACAAGCATTCTTCTAATCAGGTAGTAAGTTAATGTTGAGAAGTTGGCTTATACTTGGCTATACACTTGGGTGGAAAAATATGTCCTAAGTTCTGTTATCAGTTTCTAGACTGATGTACAAAAGTCTGTTTATCTCAGGTGAAGAATAAAATATTTAGTCAAATGTTAACAGTTCTGTGAAATTGTATTTAGATTCAACTTTTACTTTTTGAATTTTTTGTTTTCTGCCATTCATATTACATATCATGCACCTGCATGTGTCTTATATTGCCAGATGATTTTTGACGCTATGGAAATCATGCCTGTGTGACAGCTTAAAGGAGTATTACCAAAGGGGCTAGCTCAATTATTTTCAGAAACTTTCCTTGTATGAAGCAACTTCTACGTACATGCAATTGTTCAAAAAATAAACTAAAGGAGACTGAAAATATAGTAGTTAAATGGGCACATTACCATATCTAGTAAGATTCGAATTATGGTTTCCTCTCCTAATAATGTCTTAATTTATTATTCTTGACCAATGTGCCCTCTGTAACAGCTAAAATATTGGAAGGACATCATAGATGCTAGATAGATAGATAGATAGATAGATAGATAGATAGATAGATAGATAGGAAGTATTTGAATGTATTGAGAGCATATCAGGCAATGAGAAGCAATGGAGCCAAGATATATGAGAGAAAATCCAATGGTATTAGCCAGGGAGTTGGGGCTGCTGAATTCCAATTCCTAACTCAGTGGCTGAGAAGCTGGATCGAACTTCTGATATGTTTGTGGGGTTGGTGGCACACCAAAAGGAAAGCCCAGTACCACATATTTTTGTTATTTATCAAAATAAAAGAAAGGTTGTCCTGGCTGGTATAGATCAGTTAGTTGAATGACTTCTTGTGCACCAAAAGGTATCCCGGTGGAGAGAGATTCTGCTTCTCACTTCCCACTGGCCTCACCCCTCTGTAACTAAGGACCAGCCCTCTGTAACTAAGGACCAGCCCTCTGTAACTAAGAACTAGCCCTCTGTAACTAAGGACCAGCCCTCTGTAACTAAGAACTAGCCCTCTGTAACTAAGGACCCGCCCTCTGTAACTAAGAACTAGCCCTCTGTAACTAAGGACCAGCCCTCTGTAACTAAAGACCATAGCGAAACGTGGGGGCAATTCTTGTCTGATGTGCAATTTGAAGGGTGCAATGGCTCCCTAACAAAATCCCAAAGGTTTATTTATTTTTTAAATGTACTGCCTAACATGGCATGCCATTACCTTTCCCATAAAATGCTGCAAATATAAAAGGGAAAACACACATAGGAAAACAAAAACAACAACAAACATCCAGGGGAGATATTTGGAGTACACAAGATGTAACCTCAGGAAGAATCATCCTTTCTTAAAGCAGAACTCTGCTCATTTCTCTTCTCTGGGGAAATAATGAATCATGTGCAAGAGTTCAGGGGTAATTAAGAATAATGGCAGTGCCAACCCCAGGACAAGTGATAAATCTTGGTTTGTTTATGAGTTAGAAATGTTATTAGTGCTTAGTCAAAAGACTACTTCTGAGTTGTAGCTAAAATGTGCTAGGGTAATTCTTTAGCTTCAGAAATGGAGAGACAGACTTGCAAAATATGTTCAGAGATTTCCTTCCAGGAGGTATAAAGTAAACTTTGATATTCCACTGATTATTTTAAAGCAATTACAGGCTTTTCTACAGAATTTAATATACTATTAGATATGCTTATATTCTAGATGCCTAATGTCTGTACTGATGATACAGTCCCCACTGCAGGTCCTCATGGGGAGGTGGATTAATGACACTTCCTTCTACATAATTACAGAAATGTGATCAATACAAAAATAACAGTCTACACAAAGTGTATGGGATAACAGAAGTTACAATGCTTGAATGGGTCCTTCTAAGAAAGGAAATGCTATGTCCTCAGCCCTAGAGATTCTGACTTGATTGTCTTGTGGTGAGACCTGGCTTAGGCATTTGTTTCTGAAGGTTCAATAATGGTGTCCATGCACAGCCAAGATGGGGAACCACCGTCTCCTGCCGAGCTTCCTTATTCTTGGCAATAGCAGCTTTATGATCCCTCCTGGGGAAAGGGCAATGGAACATTTTCATATTCAGGTTTCAGGATGTCATCATGTTAGTACAGCAGGCACAACACTCCTATGCACTGCCAATGCAAGGAGCTGCACAGCTGGCAGAGGGAGGGAGGGAAGGGGACTAAATGTAGTTGAGTATATTCAGAAACCAGGGCTTTCTCATTGGCAATCTCAATTCCTCAATCAGGACTGGAAACTGCTGACCTAATAAAATTAACAAGTACAGAAAATGTTGGAAAAAATAGCTTAGGGCAGTGGTTTTCAAACTTAGATGGGCATAAGGATCACCTGGGTGCTTGTGTTTCACCAACTAGACAACTAAGTCTTGACAGTAGTTTTGGTTTATCCATGAAGCATCTAAGAAACAGTCATTATTTCTGCTGTAGGAAGTCAACCCCTCTCCCCACCCCAGGAGCACCCATCCTTGGATATGTTTATCTAATGTGTGTGGTGGGTGGAAGTGAATGTGGGAATCCCTCCTAGAACCCGGCAGGTACTAGAATTAAAATAACCAGCAACTGGTGGCTTTGGGTTATTTTTCTTCTTGATTTTGTACCCCATGAAATAGGGAATTACCGCCAAAACCGGTTTGGCTCAGTGGATAGAGCGTCGGCCTGCGGACTGAGGGTCCCAGGTTTGATTCCGGTCAAGGGCATGTACCTGGGTTGCGGGCACATCCCCAGTGGGGGATGTGCAGGAGGCAGCTGATCGATGTTTCTCTCTCATCGATGTTTCTGGCTCTCTATCTCTCTCCCTTCCTCTCTGTGGAAGTTCAATAAAATATATTTAAAAAAAAATAGGGAATTACCAATCAAAAGACCTTGAAGTTTCTGTTATTTTTTAGGGAAGTTTTGGTAAATGAAGGTGCTTGAGGTGAAAGTCTCCATCTGCTTTATCCCCTTGAACTTACTTTGGGGACTGGTAAGATAAAATTCATTAGGTGGGACAAAAAGACTTTGCTGGGATACCTTGTATGCTTGCCTAGCTTTCTCCTGAAACTTTCTGGAAGATTTCTAGCCACTAATGCATTACCATAAAATCTGTCATGTAAATTTAATTTGCTAAAAAGCTTATAAGTAAATAACCAAAACCATCCTCTAATCAGTGTGTTAAGCTGGCATAATTATGTGATGCTATTCTGGAAGACAGTGCCTTTGACATCCTGCCCTGCAACTACCTCCACACCATCCTCCCTTCTGTCTGAGGCTGCAATTTATAAAAATGTGTATTTTACATATGAGGGCTGAGAGAGCATTGATCATGCTGCCTTTGAAGGCCCTGACCTCCAAAGGTCAGGGCTGACATTTTAATTTAACACCTGGACATCCATATTCATCTCTGTTCCTTTGATATCATCAGCATGGCCTTCCTGGGAAAGCAGGACTTCTAATAGCTAAGCCCTTAGTGACAAATGACATCTAGGGTTCTTTTGGTATAATGGAGCTTGAGGTCCCATCTCTTCCCCAGCTTATGAGGGAGAATGTCACATTTCACATTTACCATGCTGGAGGATACAATACACAAATGAATGAGGGACATGATAAATGGATGGATGGATGGATAGATAGATAGAAGATGAAGGAGGAGGGGGAAGGGCAAGAGGAAAGAGGTGGTTTACATTCATAGAATACAAAAATGTGAGAGAGATGTATATGATTTAAAAGTGATCTGACAATGAAGCCAGGTATATTCCCATTCACAAAAGTGTAAATTTCTGAGTATAGTGATTTCTATATGGATAAATAATGAGAAAATTGAGATCAGAATCAAGTCACAGAAGCAGAGAAATTGGTCACTGCTAAACCTAGTGATGTATTTGATTGACATCCAGAGTAAGTTGTCTCTAGAAGCTTCTGAGATATATTCTTACAGAAGTATTATTGGATTAGTTCAGAAACTGCCACCAGTGGAGAGAGGGGGTTGTTTTAACTAACCTCTCAATGCTGCTAAATGACTAAGTCCTAGTTCTGGGTGGTTGAAGGGCAGCTTTGAATGCTAAGAATGACATTTCTAGAAATAATGTCATTTCTAGAAAAATGCCTTGGGACAAACAGTATCAGGTTTATATTCATTGGGTCACAGATTGATATATATAATTATGCAACTCCAAAAATGTTTTTGTATGGGGCCATGATTATAGTGTCTATAATGTTAGTGTTTTAGTCTCCTGTTGGCAGAAGCTCTAGGAAATATGGAAAGTTAATGAAGAGAGACTGTTTCAAATGAACCACGAACTTCTAAGAAAGAGGTAGAAGAAGACCACCTAGTAATAACAGATATGGAAGGAGGGAAGTTAGAAAGCAATGTAGGACTCCCCCGGCTGTGTGAAGAAGGCATACTGGCAATATAACAATTCTGGTTATAACAATTCAGTCCTTTCAAGACTGAAAAGGAAGGGGGATGGTGGTGGTGACCAAGATCATTAGCAGCCCTGACCATATCTCAAACTGCAGAGTTTTCAGTTGTTGGTCTGCTTACTGTCTCTAGCCAAAGACCTAAGGCATTTCCTTGTTTACTTAGCAATAGCAGGGACAACAAAAATACACATATCCACCACAGTCATTTACTACATACACAGTGTGTGCCAGTAATTTCTTAATAAGCACATTATTTAGCTCTCACAATGATCCTGGGAGGTACTATAACCAATTTTGTTAATGGGAGGAAAAAATTGAGCCTTAGAAAAGGTAATGATTTGCCTAAAATTTCACCACTAATGTCTGTAGGTGGTAGTGTTTGAATCCAGATGTATATTGACAGAAATGTCTTACTTATTGGACTTTATAATTAAGATATTGTTATTATTAGGCTACTTTGAGGCAATTGAAATCAAAGATGCACTTTCTCCTACTAAGAGTGAGGGCTTTCGGTGGAAGAGACGGGGGGCAGGCATTACTGGGCTATATTTTATCCTGACAAGGAGGGCCTTCAGCAGAGTCCAATCAAATGGGAGTGCCCGGCCAGGCTGGCGTGGGTCAGTGGTGGAGGGTCGACCCATGCACCAAGAGGTCACTGGTTCCATTCCTGGTCAGGGCACATGCCCACTTTAGGGAGGCGTGCAGGAGGTGGCAGATCTATGTTTCTCTCTCATCAATGTCTCTATCTCTCTCTCCCTCTCCCCGCTTTCCCCTCATCTCTAAAATCAATAAAAATATATTTTAGAAAAATGTGAGTGCCCATACAATTTTAAAAAATTACA
>NW_006383012.1:1098911-1099425 GCF_000327345.1 Myotis davidii | reverse complement strand
TCAGTTCCAACCATCATCTATTTTCTTGATTGTGTCAGGTCTCTGCCTGGGGTCTTTCTATTTGATCATTGTTGTGTTAATGACTGTGAAACAATGGATAAGCTACAATACCTACAAGTCTAAAAGGAGGGGTGGTGGGGAGAGAATATATGGTTGGATACATCATCAAAAAAGTCAGTATGCTATAGAAACTTTATCTTTAGCTGAAGGCAAGGAAATCTGTCAAGTAAGTAAACACAAGCACAGGAACCTTTCTACAAACCCAAAAGACTAAAAGAATGAATTATGCGAGCCAAGGCCCTCTTCAATGTGTGTTGGGCTACCTCATTGAGATCAAAGTTCTAATTCAAAAAAATAATGCTTCAAGGTAAATTAAGCTCTCATTTACATAATGCATCAAGGTTAGAATACAATGTTTTAAGCCACTTAATGAAACAAACACATGACTAGTATCTGAATCTCATCAAAGATAGAGACTTTAGTCAGAATGTGGATGCTTCAGTCAAGGAAAGTA
>NW_006383012.1:1085787-1097938 GCF_000327345.1 Myotis davidii | reverse complement strand
CCATTTTAAAGTTACATGACAATGAAAAAATTACACCTTGTGAGTACATTGAGTCCACCTGGATAATCCAAAATCGTCTCCCCATCTCAAGTTTACCTGATTGGCAGCCTTTATTCTATTCGCAACCTTAATTTCTTTCTGCCATTCACAAGTTCAAGGGACTAGGACCTGGACACCTTTGACAGGTGACTCATCTATCTAGAGGTACTCTAGTCATAAGTTACCTGATTGGCAGCCTTTATTCTATTCGCAACCTTAATTTCTTTCTGCCATTCACAAGTTCAAGGGACTAGGATCTGGACACCTTTGACAGGCCCTTATTCTACTCATCTATCTAGAGGTACTCTAGTCATAACTTTTCACGTCCTGGGAAACCCCTAGTTCTGAAGACACAAAACACAAAATAACTCCCTGAATTGCTTAAAGTGCCTGGCCACTAAAATACTATGAGGCAGCATTTCTTTTCCCCTTATCTACCCGCATCCCCTGTTCTGTGAAGTCTAGCCAAGGTGAATAAATAGAATTCACAACTCTGCTGAGTATTCTGTCAAGAGCAATACTCTAGGTCCCTGACATGGCAGGTCTCATAGCTCTTCCAGAAGAGCAAGCTTTGCCAGAAACACCAGCAACACCTGACCGATGTCTGTTTGCCCATCCTTCCTAGACTGCTTTAATCTCGCTGTTCCTAAACAAATCATGGAAGAATCATTAGTGTTTCTCAGTGTGTTTCAAAGTGTGCTCTGTGGTCCATCTGCATAAAAGTCACTTGAAGAATTATTTTATAATTTCTGCTACTCTTCTTCTATCCAAGACTGGTTTCAGTTAAAGCCTCAGGATCTTTTTTTTTTAAAATGAGCATCTTAGATGATTTGTATTCCATCATTCCAGAGCCCCACATTGCAAAACACTTGACAAATGTAGATAAAGTTGCCCCAGAATACAGACACTGCACTGTATTGTAGTTTGTGTTAGTGTGTATGTGGGTGTAGGAGTGCGAGAAGCAATACAGATACAGAAACAGAGAGAGACACAGAAGGGGAGGGGGTGGCAACTATCAATGTAAACATGCCTAAATTATAAAAGTAGCCTGCATTTAATCAAATTAATGCTTTCCCTAAATCTTGTTCATTTTACTTCATATTGTATAATACACCTTATACCTTATATTTTCAGTTCAGTATAGTTACTTCACATCTTGTTTTCAATATGTATTTTGAAAGTAGCATATGCTATGATTTTTTATTGTCATTCGAATCTGAACAAGAATTTCATTATTAGTAAAAAACCCACAACTGCCATTTTCTTCACCATCATTTAATGGTGAGGGTTGGGGAAACTCACATCATCTTTCCTCCTGACTCCACGCTGCAGTGAAAATATTTCAAGGATTGGAGAAGCCTTGTGCAATGTAAAACTATAGAAAGCATAGGGAATCAAAGGTAGCAGAGCAGATTTTTCTCTTTCCTCTTCATCCCTGACGTCTGAGTCAGCTGCATTGAGAATTTAATACAAAAAGACATGATTTGCAGCCACATGTACAACACCAACACCCTTCACACAGCAGAACTCCTACCCTAGGAACCCTCTGCTGCATATTCATGGAGCAAATCAAGTCCCAGGGCTGTAAGCCTTCTGTAAATACTGAGAATTATATTCCCCTGGAGGAGGCTGGCAAACAGATAGTAAGCTCCTGGGAAAGCCAATCTTCCTGCCTTTTGGAGAGATGGATGTTTCCGGATCACTTAGAACTTTTTGTTCCAAGGTGGTGTAATGCTTGAGATGGGCAAGGGCACCCTCACCACAGATGCCTACAGAGTCACTAACCACACTGAACAGTAGGCCCTCTGAGGACCAAAACGCCCATATCTCTCCAAGTTTGGCATCACATCATCTTAAAGTTGCCCTATCTATTCAACACTGTCCATCCCAGGAAGTACCATATCTAGTACTTTCCATGACTTCCTCTAATCTTGAAAACCTACAATTTAATTGTGTGTGTGTGTGTGTGTGTGTGTGTGTACAGAGACAGTGTATATTCTTATGATATGCCAGGAGAGTCTGTGTGAATAATCTTTTTATAGTTTCATTTAATATTTTAATATTCTTAATAATCTTATGAAGAAGATTATAGTAGTATCCCCATTTTAAAGATATGGATTGCTCTTTTTACCTGCTACTTAATTGGAGTGGGGGGTTGTCAAAACAGACAATGACTTAATGGTAGAATAACCATAATTTATTACTATTAATTTAGTAAGGCGGTTTTAATAATTATGCTTGGACAAAAGGACTACACTGGGACTGTCCTTGGCAAAACAGGACATGTGTATATGGCTTAGTGTTTCTCTACTCTCACTGAAGCATCGTTGTATTTGGTCCAAGCTCCTCTCTTGGGGCTAAATGGGTTGCCTGGTTTCACCACAATGGAAAGAGTTGCCTCTCAAAGTGCTACCTAATGATGCTAGGAGTGATCCCAGAAGACTCAGGTTGGAACGAAAGGCTTTCCATAATGGTTTAGAGGATATGTGCTGCCATAGTGGTTCATAAAAGTCATTGAAGTTGCATTAGGCTATTGTTTTGGTAAATTCCCCTAAAACTATGCCTTATGATTGCACAAAAGGAACAAAGGCTTTCTCTAAAGTCTTTCCAGCAGAAGACTTTCTCTGCTAGAGAGAACAGCCAAGGTTCTTACATTTCTTTCTCTGGGAGGTTAATGTTTTTCACACGCATGCACGCACACACACACGCGCGCGTGCACTCACACACATAACACCAATGCCACCAGTACCAACATACCAGCATCAATACAAAAATGTGAATTGTTGTTACCCATGGAACCATAGGGGCTCAGAATGCTAGAAGGAGGTTCTGTCTCTTTCAAATTCACATTTTTCTTGAGGCATGTTCAATTAATTTCTAGAAGAAGACCTCAAAATATGGACAGCATTCTTCCAGACTCTTCCATTGCAGGTCTTTTATTAAAAGATGTATCTGGATTTTTCTTTTCTTTCTTTACGTTCTACTTTTCCCCCTTCTCATTCTGAATATATTGTCTTGTTAATGAAATAAAGACTCTTGCCAATAATCCAGAAAGTGGGTAATAATATTACACCCATTTTAAATAGACTCAAAGATATGAAGTCACTTGCTCAAAGGTAATTTAGACTGGGATGAAGGTGGGGTTCATACCAGGTCTGTCTGGCTTCAGAAACATAGTGTTCACCATTGAGATACAACTGACCACTCTGATGAAAAGGCCACCGTTTTAAAATGGGCAACCCCTCAGAATGGAAGCTCTCCCTCCCTATCCTGTTTCAGTGACACTGAGAAAACAAGGAATCTTATAAGGACTGGTTGAAAAGTGGATGTTCTAGATGAGGCCTTTGAAGGACCCAGCTTCATTCTGGGACTTGGAGATATGTAGGTCAAGGCGATGTGTGGGTTACCCAACTCAAAACAATGGATGTGGCAATAATCAATTCTTTTCAGGGTGGATTGTGCAGTGTTTAAAACAGGGTTCAGAGAAATATGTATTATTTAGCAAAGCATCATCACAGCTTTAGAGAAAAATGACCCATCACTTGTCTTTAATTCCAGGGTTGTTTTTTTTCTTCTGGTCCCTAATTTGGACCCCGGGTATTCTGCCTAATTGTATAAATGAGATTAATGATTTCATACCAGCAGAGAACATAAAGTACTAAAGTCTAGCAATATGACACATCATTGTAGGAGTAAATGGTGAGGTAGTTAGCATTTACAGAGGGCTTTGTTTGCAGTGTGCCTGTTCTGATTGCATATTCAGATACACATTATAACTCTAATGATCACTTTGTGCCTTTCTATTTGTTATGCTTGTATGTATTTGCAGCATTTAACATTTCTAATATTAAGTAAAATTAATGCTCCTGAAAGCCTGCAGCTGCCTGCCCTGTGTGGTTTGCTGCTTCATTTATTTATAGAGTCTTTGCCTCCACTAGTGAGAATCCTAAAACCAACTGGGTAGGCTGTTTGGAATCAGGGACTCTTGTTCAGTAATCTGTTGGAGATTAAAATAAAGCCCTAAGGGTTTTTTGATTCAATGAGTGTCCTCTGTTTAGGGCATCTTCTCCATTGAGGTGTCTGTATTTCTAGAGGCCAATTCTGGAGGCTTCAAGGCCTTTACATAGTCTGAGGTGCCCTGAGTTCTAAATGACCAACTCCAAGCTGACAGCAACCTCAGAAAATGCAGAATACTAGTAGACTTTCCATGAAGGCCATTTATGACTTCAAGTCTCTATGTAGTAAGTGGTGATGATGATGACATAATAACAGTAAGAATAATAAATTCTTATATGTAGAGTATTTATCCAACCCAGGCAGTTGGGTAAATACTCTACATATACTGGCTTGTTTACTCCTTGGGAAGTCTTTGGAGATAATTACTAATATTACCCCAATATTAAAGAGGAGGAAGCCAAAACTTGGAGCATTAAAGTGGCTTGTTTGTGATCCCATATCAAGGAATCCCTATTTTAGTATTCAGACCCAGGACAAATGGACTCCAAAAAACAACCACAAACCTTAAATTTCACCTCAAGTCTCGCAATCAGGGAGAAAATTTCAAGTTGGTCATTGAAAACATGCAGCACCATCTACGATCTGCTCTGTGCACTCACACTGTTCTGATATTTACAATCCAAAGTCAAGGAATTGCCCCTAGCAATACATTCCTCTCTGTATTCCCCTTTTTTTCTTTCCCCTCATTTTCTTTCTTTCAAGAATGATCACCACTTTCTCAGCATTGGGCTTTTCCTGTTCAAATATAATTCAGAGGTTAGCCTCTTCTGCCCCTTATTTGAACAGGATTTAAGTGTCTTTTGAGTGTTGCTCTTTAATGACATATTGGTGATAAGGATATAATATCTGGCAAATGGTGCTCATGTTTTTCTATAAAGAACGTGAACTTCATTGAGACTGAGGAAATTGCAACCTCTTGGTTCTCTGCTCCTTTCTCTACCCTCATCATTGGCTACTATACTTCCCCGGATCACTTCTCTCATGTAGAACAGTGATCTGGGTCATACATTCATACCTGGTGTGGTACCTTAAAAAAGTGCTTCTGTATTCATTGTGGTAGGGGTGTTCCTGGCTTCTGGAGGGGAGGAGACAGGGCGTGAGGCACATCTTTAAACCCTAGCTATTGATGAAGGAGCAGCTTTCTGTCATGCACTCAGAGAGCCTGCTGGTGTAGCTCCTCTTTGAGCCAAATTAACTCTTCTTCAGTAGTAGTAGGAGAAGACTAGGGTATCCTTTGTAAGGTAGGAGGGAGGACCTCTTTGTGAGCACCTACTGCGTGCTAGGTATTTTTAAACTTTCCTTATGGAAAACCCTTTGTTTCTCCTCTCCTCCCCCCCTGTAGAGCTGGGTCATTAAACACTGCTTTGTGTGGTGAACAGATGTAAACAAATCCTAGAAAGCTCATTTTAAAGAAGCATTGCCATTCTTGGCTTGGTCATGGTCTTCCTTGCCCAGATAAAGGTTTTAGAATTTAGACTGAAGCTTTCCTCAACTTCTCCAATCTAAAATGCTTCAACACACAACTAGGAGTTGCCTACTGTGGAGTAAAGATATTGCTCCTGTCTTTTCTCCCAAATGACATTTCTGAAATCTCAGCATGGACTTGAAGCTCTCTGTTTGCTTTTTACTGCCCCTTGGATCTGGAGATGAGAGCATCACATGACTGTGAGTTCTTTTTACTATCACCACCATGTCCCCCAAAATCAAAACAGAACCCAGTGTGGCTGAACAGTGTCATCAGTGGTCTGGAGTTGTATGGCACAAGTCTGTTTCACAGTGTCATTCCAGAAAATGCCATTTGGGAAAGTCTATCACTTTTAGAGCCGCTGCAACTCAGGGCCTCAGACTGCTACCATTTGTAACATCAAGTCAGACGGAATAAGTTCCTCTCTGACCGATTTAAAGTCTCCTGAGACCCAGGGAAAGATTGTCCAAAGGGCCTGAACATGAACTGATCTGCTTCTCCCAGTAGGAAGTGAGTAAAAAACGTCATTGTGTAAAATGTGGCAGCGTGTGTCATCCCATAAATCTGTCAGCAACCTGCACTCGACATGGACATGAAATTAAGCAAACCATTTTTCTCCAATTTCCATTTGAATTATGAACTCTGCATTACAGATAGATTAACTGCCTCCCAGCTGGTAGCCACGTTTACCATAGATATGGATGTGTTTTAATTTAACCTGCTTCATAGTCAGTCATTAGGGTGACAAGTGACCACTCATCCGATTAGAAAAAACAATCTGTAACAGGTGCAAACCACTCTTGATGACACCTACTGAGATAAAATTGTTGATATTGACAACACCTTGAATTTCATTGATTTTTCTATCCAGCTGAAACATTGAGGACACTTTTCCTTTCACCTGTACTCTGCCTCTTTTTATGAAATAATGTTTACAATGGGGGAGAAAAAAGAACACCAGGGAAAATATCAGCTAAATTTCGTGCGCGTATCTGTGCTATTTTCTGAAGAAAATGTACTGGACATGTGTCATCTTCAAAGGCATTGGAATAGTGGTCAGTTAATGATTGTTGCATATGCAGAGCTTCCATATACTATTATGCAGCTTTTACTAGTACATCACACAAGTGCACCAGCCGAGGAGAAAAATGGTGTCTGGAATCCTGCCCTATTCCACCTGCCAACTTGGCCTCCCAAAGAAAGGGATTCTTTCTTTAATTTACACAAAAGCACTGTATGAGCAAACAGAAGTCACCTACCATGTGCCAGGAACAGACTAGAAGCTCTATGATGACTATATTTAAGGTGTTACAAAACCCACAGAAAATATTTACTCATTTACCCATGCTAGAGACAAGGGAAATGAAGCTTAGAGAATTGAAACAACTAAGCCAGAACCTCATAACAAATAGGTGAACACGTTGGATTTCAAACCCTGGGCTCTGCCACTAGAGAGCTCTGTATTTATTCCACTGGATTCTGAGGCCGACACTGCACCTCAGTAATGGTTTCTGAGAAAAAGACATGTCATAGTTCAGATGAAGGAAAAAGAAAGATAGCTTCTCTGTGACTTCTCCAGCCAGTTTAGAGTATGCACACCCATACACACACACACCCACACCACCCTCCCACACACACATATAGTATATTGGAGGGAAGGTGGGTATTTCTCTGAATTATTTTCACAGCATCAACCACTATGCATTGGCTCAATTGGGGGAAAAAGTTAGTTTCCTGCTCAACCTCTGCTTTCAGAATGAACACAAGGCTACTCCCTAGTCATGGCTCGTTTTGTGGCAAATGCAGAGGGTAGATGGAGGGACCCCAGTGAGGTTTCCCATGGACACAAAGAATGCTGATTGCCAAGCCTCTGGAAGATTGACTTGAACTTCTCTTAGTTTAACAGCCTCTTCTCATGGTTTCTCTGGGTCTCTTTCTTGTGTTACACTCTATATTCCTCATCTGCATCCTTTGGGACTGGAATTCTCCATAATTCTGGGTGTACATGTTCTGATACTGGGGGCCCAAATTTTGACTTTGTATCACCTCTCATATCCACCATTTAGAATTTAAGTCTGTGTTTTCTGAGTCGAATCCCCAACATTGTGGATCCCATTGACTCACTCTTCTTTCCATGCTACATATCCTACTCAGCTGTCTTCTACTATGTTTTCTGTTATGGATCTGGTTTCTACAGAGATTGTGTTGGGGGAAGGGATTTAGGATGAGAGCACATGCTATAATATGCACTTCAAGGTGCCAAGGTTTGGGAGCCCACATTAGTGGGCATTGATTGGCAGTTTCCTAAAATAGAGTCAATGTACTTTCCAAATTGTCTAGCTGATGTTGTACTTAGGGAGGGTCATTCACAGATCTAATCCATAGGAAAGGATACAATGGCCAAAGTCTTATTCTAAGGATGAAGTGTAACCAGATAAAAGAGTAAATAAGTCTTATGGTAAGGATGAAGATAATGGAATGGCTATTAGATTTTGGTGAAAAATATCTGGCTCTCCCTTTTTATTTTTTGGTGCCCAGACTAATATCACCCCTTTAAAAACTCTACCCCTGCTGAGATCATTGGCCAGAGGACCTACAGTGACTACAGCTACCTGCATGTCAGATCTGATATAATGCAAGGCTCTAACTCCCATCCTCTGCTTAAAACCTCCCTTGTGATCTGGTCACCTCAGCTGCAGATGTCCCCAGCTTCACTGGAGTAGCCTCTTTGGATTGTAGCTCGTAGGTAGCCCCTTTGATTAATGATTGAATTTCAGATGATCTTTACTCTGGTAAGAAACAGCCTTAACATGTGGCTTCTCATTTGGGCCCTTAAGCTCATTTGGTCATATCCAGGCTCACCATTTTATTTTTCTTTATCTAATATATTTGGAGCATTTACTGAAGTCAGATACTACATTTACTTCTTCTCTTTCACTAACTCATTCAATCTTCCAACTGTCCCTATGTGGTAGGTGATATCATTATCCCTATTTTAGAGAGCATAAAATAAAGTTCTAGAGAGATAAAATATAATATGCAAGATGACCCAGAAACTAGGAGGCTTGGATGCGATTTAAACCCAAACTCTGGAGCCTATACACTGATACACTATATTATACTGGTCAATGGCAAAATACTAGATGAAAACACCTAACACTGAATCTCCTATTCTCTTATATATAAGGAGCAACCCACTCACTTGCTTATCCAGTGGTTACACGACTAAGAGTAGTTGTAGGATTAAATTATATATATACCTTAGCCCAGTACCTGGCACTACGGAAGTACCCCCAAACAATAGCTAATACAAAAACATAATTGTTCTTAGTAACTATAATGAATAATAATAATGTTTCTATGTAATGGTTAAAGATCTTTGTCCAAGACAACCAGCTATATCCCAACTTTCATTTGGCTCCATATTAGCTTTGTTCTATTTAGTTTCTTTCACCCACTTCCCCCAGGGCTTCCTGTAGGTCAGGGCCTGCCTTGTAGGGAGCTGTCCTCCCCAGTGAGTCAGCCTGAGCACAGAAGATTGTGATTGCATTAGATTGGCGCCTGGATCAGCAAGGCCAAATCTGATCACCGGCTGACTCAGAAAACTGTCCCTCCTGAGGCATAGCCTGGCTGATCTCTGCCAAGATAAGACCCATCTCGTTTTCCCCAAACAATTGCTTATTCATAATTAATAAGATCCAAGGACATCTCCATCATCCATGGCCCTAATTTAATGAAGTATATTGTTAACTAAAACAGTGGTGCTTGAAATGACTATTGATTCCAACTTTCATATGAGGAGAAACTAATTTTCTCTGAACAAGGATTTCAATAACAAAATGAGATGAACATCCAAGCATTTCTCTTTCTGGTTCATCTGCAGCATGGTGTTACAACTGCTTAAAGCAACTAGATATTGACAACTTAAGCACCAGGAAACCAAGAAAATATTCCTATGAAAATTCTATAAAGGGGGGAAAAATAGGTAGGTAACAAGTCCTGTGGCTCCTACTTGGAATCTACAGCCTTCTACCACTGGAAACTCAATGTGTTGCTGAGCAAGAGAAGAGAGGGGCCTACCTCACCTAATTGCTGCTTAACTATCATTAGAAAAACCACTTGGTAGACCTGAGCAGAAGAAAAATGTTACAGCTTAAGTGCATACTTAGTCCAGAAACCCAGTGTATTAATAATATTGCTAGGTAACAAATTACCACAAATTTATCAACTTAAAACAATGCTCATTTGTTAGCTCCACAGTCAGACATTCAGACACCGTGTCACTAAGTTCTCTGCTCAGAGTTTTCCAAGGCAGAAATCAAGGTGTCAGGCTGCATTCGGAGCCGTAGGCACTTCCCACTGATACAGGTTGTTGGCAGCAACTTCCTTTCCTCACCCATTGAGGAGTATTCATTAAATCTGAGTATGAATATCTATAAAATGACCTTTATAAGTGTGTAAAATTATATAAAAGTCTGAAAATTTGTAGGACAATTTTTTAAAACCTTTCAGATCAATGCTATTCTGTACAGTTTTATCCAGTTTCACACTACACAAAGGCTCCTGGGTGAGGAGTAAGTAGGAGTTACGGTCTAACTAGTGTTGCACGTGCCAAGCTATTCAGGTTGGGCTGTCTCTGCTCAGTGGTGTTCCTTTATCTTATTTGTACAGGGGTGTCATATCCTCACCAAGCCATTTGCCCGCTTTGCTCACCTGCAGAAAGTACTTTTTTCAAGAAGTATTAGCACAAATACTTCTTGCCCAGCAAGGGACCCTCATTGAGATTATCAAGGAAAATGAATCTAATTTGTACAAAAGTAGGTTTATAATTGTTCTTATGGAAAAATACATGTATGTTATGATTATTACAATAGCGTTATTAACTCAAAAGAATGTCACAATAGCATAGTCAACCTACTTTGCCCAACCTTATATATTTATTCTTTTATTTTTTATTGATTTCAGAGAGGAAGGGAGAGGGAGAGGGAAATAGAAACATCAATGATGAGAGAGAAACATTGATTGGTTGCCTCCTGCAGGCTCCGCAATGGAGGGGATCAAGCCCACAACCGGGGCATGCGCCCTGACAGGGAACCATGACCTCCTGGTTCATAGGTCAATGCTCAACCACTGAGCCTTACCAGCTGGGCCCACCCCGTATAATGAGTTTCTGTGTTAATGTTACTTTCTGAAAGAAAGGATGAGGCAATTTTCCAAAGGCCCCTTATGTTTCTGCATATCTTGTGAACAGTTACTGACTGTCTTTCTTCCTGGACTATCTTGCCAAAGATGCTTGTTAACAAACAGTTTTGGGTAGAAATAGCAAAGGGCAGGTCCAACTACAGCCTTGGAAGATAAAGATACTATCTCCCACTGAAGGAAAAGGTCTCCTTTGCTTACTGACCATTATAAGACATTTTCATTCCCCAAACTTAGATTCCCTTTCCATAGTGTGCTCATATAAATACTGGGCATTGAGAGCCCAATGCAAATGCTGATTCATGTTTGTCATAAAATGTCCCTTATCTCTGAACC
Organism: Myotis davidii; assembly: GCF_000327345.1. NCBI lineage: Eukaryota > Metazoa > Chordata > Mammalia > Chiroptera > Vespertilionidae > Myotis > Myotis davidii. The sequence goes on along the minus strand of NW_006383012.1, from coordinate 1,086,882 downwards.
AGAAGTTTCGTATCTTCTACCAGCTATGAAACTTTGGCTGGCCAGCTTGTGAGTTTGCATGTAGGGTAAAAACATGAGACCCTTTACAGTTTTTCACATTGCTGTGTAATTGTCTCTGGTCACTACAACTCACAATTAGCAATGACTTCTTCGCTTGAATGTGTTGCATCTATATTTATGATAATTATATTATTTAGAAGAGCACCTTGTTTAGAAAACAGGATCCATCACTTATACTTTGAGAATTTCTTAAACTCTTTGTATTTCAGTTTCATCATCTACAAAATGGTAATAACAATAATACCTGTGGGGGGAGAAACAAGTAAATATGATTATCACTGTAGTGCCTGGCAAGTAATTTTGCTGTTTATTTGTTTGTTTGTTTTGTGGGTATAAATCTTGTTTTGCCAAATCAACTCTTAGTTATTAAGAGCAGGATTTTCTACCCACCTCTTTTCTGTGTGTGCCTGTGTGTGTGTTTACTTCTCTCTTTTAATTTTTATAGGTCTCTGCACAAGGTAGACATCATTTTAAAAAATGAATAACAATAAAAATGGAGGAGTGTCTGGCTGGTGTGGCTCAGTGGTTGAGCATCGACCTATGAACCAGGAGGTCACAATTTGATTCCTGGTAAAACACATACCCAGGTTGTGGGCTCAAACCCCAGTAGGGGGTGTGCAGGAGGCAGCCAATGAATGATTCTCTCTCATCATTGATGTTTCTCTCTCTCCCTCTTCCTTCATCTCCGAAATCAATAAAAATATACTTTTAAAAATGGACAAGGAGTGATTTGACTGAATTACAGGTTATTTCCTTTTCCTTTTCTCCCTTGCTCACTTTCTTCCTTCCTTTCATACTTTCTTCAATAGATTAACCCCTATTTCAACATCTGGGGCTTCAGTGAATCATGATCCATACCACAGAAGCCCACAGAAGCAGACCCATGAACAGATGGTTGAAATGTGGTGAGAAGAGTGCTATGGAGCTATACACAAGAAGTTCTGAGTGCATAGAAGGGGACCACTGACCTGGGATGAAACCAGGAGAGGTATACACACAGCTAAAATCAAGTGACCCATTATTATGTCCTTCCTG
>NW_006383012.1:1083710-1085585 GCF_000327345.1 Myotis davidii | reverse complement strand
TATATATATATATATAGTAATTGAATGACCTGGAAACAATCCTCTCTTGGAAAGAACATCAAGTCTGCATTGACAATGGTTCTTGCATAAAAGAGGGCCCAAGTTTACCAACATGTTATAGTGATTTTCCTATGCAGTTGCCTATTATAAATGAGAAATAAAAAAGAACACATTATTAATATTCCCATCAACTTCCACCCTGATGAAAAAAAACTTTGGAGATACATTCATAAACAATTTAGCTGAGTCAAGTACTTTTTTTTTGATGCCAGCTCAGGCATGAACCAGGCACCAAGCCACTTGTGGCTTAATTACTAGATCCTATTAAAACAAGGCAATTTAATTGCAATTAGTGTTAGAATAAATTATTCATAAAATGCCAGTATATGTAATTTATTTCCTATAATCCATTACTCCCAACCTGGTACTATGTGTGCCCCATTAAATTATAAAGTGCAAGGTCATTAACCTACAATTCTGCTTGCGATCATGTTTTTAGATTGCATTCTGTTTGCTCTTTGGTTAGGATTAAATTGTTAACCCTCTTAGGTCATTTATCTTTAGCTATTTAATTGCTCTGTGATCATCTAAAGGCTCTTATTATTGCTAATTAAATAGGTGTGACTTGCTAAGAAAACACTTGGCTTTCCTTGAACATCTGGTAGGGATCCAAAATTGAGGCAGCTCTCTTTTGCTTTCATTGTTCCTTTATAATTGACTCCTGTCATTAGTGATTCTGAAATTGTAACATATGCCTGCATGTACTGGTTTATTAAAGTTGTGGAGGCCTTTGCAGAGAGCATTTGGCACATGGATATGTGCACACATACTGTTGTTGTTTTGTTTTTTGAGTCCAGGCTAAGGGTTTTAGTTGGTCAGGGATGGTCAATTGAGCATAAGATATAATGGATTTAGAGTGAGTTTTCCCAGGAAAGTAGCTTCACATAGAGAAAAGCCCATTTCACCAGCAAAGAATGCATGCACCCCAGTCAAGTCCAGCCTTCCATACTTGTAAGCATGCTTGTTTGAGAGGGAGTAGATGGTCCCATTCAAGCCCACCCACAGTGTGGCAGACTGACGGCTTGTTGGTAGAAATCCAATGTATTAAGTCCTTCCTGCCAAAACAGCAGGGAACATAGAGATAGAGATTTTCTGATCCATGGTCCCAGGCAAATACCCCAAATCTTCAAGAGAGGTACTACTACAAACACCATTTAAACAGAGAGAGCCACTGAGAGCTAAAGATAAAGTTATTACCCAAGAGAGCTAGTATGGAATTCAAACCTCGGTTTCCAGGGTTCTAAAGCTCAATAAATACAACACTCTATCTTTCCTGTCAGCATTACCATACGCACAACAATCAATATTCCAGGAACTAGTTAAAATTGTTTAAGATCTAACCACATATTACCTTTTTCCCCCTTTATTCCACATTCTTGCTATCCTCTGTTAAGCAGGAGAGACATGAAGAGAAAATGTATGGCCGTTCATATTGTCTATTATGGTATGTCACCAAGGTTGCTCTTTAGGACTAAGGCAGCTTCAGGAAATGCTGCTCATGGACCTCCACCAAGCTTCTCCCTCAGAAAATGCCCTTGGCCAGATCCAGAACCACAGGAAGCCTGGCTGACTGTAAATTCTACAACTAGAAGGAAAGAAAAGCACACTGAGAGCCAGAGAAGCTGCAGAAGAGAAGCGCAGAGGTAGGGGGCTCGTGCGCGTGGAAAGGGGCTGGCACCTGAGGACGCGGCTGTCTTTTTTAATCCGGAGGGAGTCACAAGCTCCCGACGGCTCTGAACTCCGGCTCTGAACTCCGGTTCCGGGAAGTCTCTGGGGACCCAGGACTCATGCCGGGAGAAACTGAACTGTCCGGCA
>NW_006383012.1:1063706-1081791 GCF_000327345.1 Myotis davidii | reverse complement strand
ACACGGACAAGGGGGGGGGGAGGGCAAGAGTGGGGGGGGTTTGAGGGTATCGTGGGGACAAGGACACATATGTAATATCTTAATCAATAAAAAATATATTAAAAATAAAAAAAAAGAAAATGCCCTTGGCCAAAGGGAGCTGTTTCACCCAAGTTCATAACCCCTCCACTGCACCCTCCATCTAATGACAAGGCTAATGTAGGAAATACAGGTCTGGCCAGTGCCTCAATTAGGGATATCTTTGCCTATCCCAAATTTAGAGCTCCCTTTGTGATTAGCTGAGGCCTCTGTTGTAACTGGCTAAGAGTTCAACTTACTCCTCTGCCTGTCCCTGCTTTCCTCACTCCCAAGTAGATGTTCTTATTGAATACACTACACCAAGTAAAAACAACAGCATGCCAATGTGACTCTGACTCTTGTAACTGAAGAAATCAGAAATGGTCCTAGCAAACTCACTAAAATGGTGTTTAGGAACAGGACCACCCAGCAGCTGGCTGGGAGAACCCCATTCTTGATGGAAGTGGGGATACTGACAGTCTCTGACAGCTCTGCAGGGCATGTGTTAACCTTTCACAGTGTGAAATGGGATAAAAACATTGTAAGAGGGAATTTATTGGCAGGTTAAATAGCTTGAGTGTTTGAGAAGGACAGAGAAAGTAGTTACTGTAGGAACAATTGGGGCAGAATGGTTGTGGCTAGGGTTGCTCAATGTATCTAAGAAAGATAATGAAACACTGATGGTGATTAATCACCAGTGTAAAGATAAGGGCGGTTGGTTTTTCAATTACAAGTCAGAAAATACCTAAGGATCAAGTCTGCTACTCAATTATAAGGGCAGAGATGTCCAGAGAAGGTTAAATTATCAAAATATCAAGTCTGCTCTGCTAAGGCAGAGCCCTGAATGGTGAAACCCTGAGAATCAGATTGTAGAGGATGTAGGAATGGCCCCATTATATATACATTAGTCCCAATGACCCATTGGGGCTTCTCTAGATCTAGAGATCCCTAATAATCCCACTTTCTTTACATTGTTGCTGTGAGCATACAACTGAATGGGTAATTTCTGAGAAATGATTTTGTGCTATGTTCAATACATCATAAACACATATGTATAGTGATTTATTGTTGAGATATTTAATTGAGCTGGGATAAAATCTCCCTTTTCATAGTTTGATGTTTATCTTGCATGCCAATTACCTTTGAAAAGGTAAAACAGAACAACAACCCATGTGGGTTCCCTCTCTGCTCTCTTTCAATAGACTTTGCTTTCCCTTTTGCTTAAAAGAAAAGGTAAAATAGTTCATTCACTTAAGTTTATATTTTAAGTGTTTAATCTATTTTATTAAAATTCACACAATGATGAAAACGACTAAAAGCTGTATTTGCTGATGTCCTCACACTTTGTAAAGCTTCCATGTAAAAGAAGGAAACTGGGCAAAATTTTGTCTCCTGCAAACAACAACAACAACATGCTGGAGTCCTAACTCCTAGGACTTCAGAATGGGACTTTATTTGGAGGGTACTTATAGGGGATATTAACTTAAAATGAGGTCATGAGGGTGGTTCTAATCTGATATGACGTTAGTACTTATAAGAACAGAAAATCTGGACACAGATACATACAAAGGGAAGATGATATAAGACTCTGGAAGAAGACACTACCTACATACAGGCCAAGGAGAGAAGACCGGACCAGATCCTTCCCTCTGTGTCCTCAGAACCAACCCTGCTGAAACCTTGATCATGGACTTCTAGCCCCCAGAAGTGTGAGACAAACTTGTGCTGAATAAGTCACCCAGTCTGTGATACTTTATAATAGTAACGCTATAATCTCAGACAAGGAGGCATTCTTGATTTTCTGATGAGGACCATTTTATTTTCCTCTTAACCTTGGGAGGGCAACTAAAGCCGCTTTATTCTTGTTAGATGCCCTTGAGGAATCCAGATGGCACTTCTTGAGGTACAATAAAGTTCTCTCCTGGATGATCAGAGCTAAATATTGGACCGGGAAAGAAAACAAGGAGAAAAAAATGTTTCCTCAGCAGAGACACTCTGTCTTTCATCGAAGAACAGAGCTGCTGATCTCTTGGTATATTTATGTTGATGTTTGCAAACATTTAATTGAGTCTTTTTTTTTTTCAGTGTAGACTTCTGGCTTAAAATGTTTTTTCTTGGTATTCTTTTGGTACTTCTTTAACTATATCTTGGGGACTTCAGTAGAATTTCAAGTAAACAATGTAATGACAGGAGATGAAGGAACCAATCTGTTCTGTTGTATTTTGTTTTGTTTTCTTCCAAATTGGCTGGGCTCTCTTCTGGCTCAGACAAGTAGGAAAAACAAAAGATGCATCTGCCTCCTCTGATGAACTACTCTGATAACGTCACTTACAGCTTAGACAAATAAAGGCAGGTGCTGTTTAATTGTTTTAAAGATGAGAAAATAGTTCAGAGATATTTAAAAGTTTCCAGTGGCCTGTAGCAAGTAGATGGTGGAGGTCACTGGACTCCAGGTCATGGCCCCCATCTGCCCTCGGTGGAGACAGAATGCTGCTGCCTCCGTGGTGATAGCAGGAGGAATGCAAGGTCTTGCTGCAACCAAACTAATTTTCTTTATTCCATAGCTCAGCAAATACAATGCCATTTACATGGCGAGGGACCCATTTTTGCTGAAAGATTTTACTTTCTTCACAAAAAGGAAAAAGGAGTTTCTAATAAAATACTAAAAGGATGAACTAGTTTCAGTTTCTGGATGGGACTTTTTCTAGCTCATCGTGAATAAGCAGGCATTTTTTCTCTTAGATGTGAATGATTAAATTTTGTGTTTTGCTTTTACCATTAACATTGCATAATCAATACTCTTTCTTTCACTTGTTCCACCCTAGCTCCACCCTTGTCCTTACAGACATAGTGAAAGATTAAACACACCCTTTACCCTTATAAGTCTCACATTCTATGGAGAGTAAACAGATATTGACAAGAGTTAACATTGATACCTCTGCCTGCTCAAGTCCAGGAACCTTAGGACACATGAAAGAAGGTGGAAGTGGGAAAAGTATGAGAAAGCAATTGTAAATGGCTGGACTACTTACAGGGGAGGGATTCCAGCTAGTACACTGGAGAGACGAGAAAAGATCATATTATTAAGCTGAAAATCAAAGGATTTGGATGTAAACAGTAAGCAAGAACTTTAACCTCTGCTGCTTGCTTTACAGCCTCCTTAATTGGCAGTCAATGAATATAGTCAGCATTCTATACTGCCCCATTCTGACATCTGGTGTAGTTACTCTACCACAGGGGGCAATAGAGTGACTTACTAGAAGTATAGAAATTTGATGACCATGTTTTCAGAGTAATTTTCAATTTATGCCTGACCACAAGCCAGAATATATTAAATTAAAATGGTTCGAGGGAATCTAGGATAATTTACTGCCTTTTAGTGTTTGCTAGGGCAGTGAAACTAGATTGCTCTTGTTATTCTGTCCCACAGGTATTGTCCTATTTGGGTAATTTGAATATATATCTATCTGTTTCTGAAGTCTGAGTGTTGCAATTCTGATGTGGTTTCTAGGTCTAATATTATATAATTCTGTAGGGTTGCTGTTTTGCTTGCTTCTCCTTCACAAAGTATGTGTTTTTATCACCACAGGGCTTGACAAATAAAGTCCTCAGGGCTTGTCTGCAATGTTGTCTGAATATCAGAATTACCCCGAGGTTTTTAAAAGCCCCGATGCCTGGTTAAGAAGTACAAATTTCCAGCTATAAAAATAGTTACAGGGAGGTAAAGTATAGCATAGGGAATATAGTCAAAAATATTATAATAACTATGTATGGTGTCAGATGGTAGTAGACTTATCAAAGTGATCATTTCATAAGGTATATAAATGTCTAATCACTATGTTGTACACTTGAAACTAATATAATATTGTATGTCAATTTGTAATTAAAAATAAATTTAAAAATTAGTGAATAAATAGAAGCCCTGACACCCAAGCCAAATCAATGATAAATTAAATCAGAATACCTGATAGCTGGAGATGGAACAAAGGTATGTGTATATGTATATCTTTATAGATACTATATCTACATATAACATATTTATTTATATTTTATTTCTCAGGTTATTCTAATGGACAGTTACGGTTAAAAATGTCTTCTATGTGGTCACTAGATGTTTGCTGTGTAGCAGCTATGCACCTGTTAGCAGAATGTTAAGTAGTAATTAGGACAACAAAAGGGAAAATACAGGGTCTCTGTTCTCTAGGAGTTGACATTTTTCGATTGAGGCCTAAGTCAAATGCATGAAATGGTTACATGAAAAAAAATCAACATATAATGTGATTAGTTGCCATATATATATGTGTGTGTGTGTGTGTGTATATATATATACCCTTCTTAATGCAAAGGGTAAGTATACATTTATGTTCGTGTGTGTGTGTGTGTGTGTGTGTGTATACCCTTCTTAATGTAAAGGGTAAGTATACATTTATGTTTGTTCAGAGACAATAATGGCTTACACCTGTTTCCATAACATAATTATTAATAGCAATTCATGCACTTTCAAGTTTCCAAGATTAGCATATATGATCCCCCTAAATATTAAACAATGAAGCAATGGGGAATCATGGAATGGACCTGGGGAAGAGGCAGACATTGATGGGCAAGTGTGGAGGAACTGACCAGGAGAAAAGTGAGAAAAAGATAAAGCAACTCACATAAATAAGTACTTAGAGTTAGGAATAATCATGGCCAGTAGGAAGAGAGTGAGTGGGAGTTCCAGCCAGCACAAAGGAGATTTGGGGAAATTAATCCATCCTCAGATATTGTAGGTTAAACACATAGGAAGCCAAAGCAAAGTTGTAAGGAGTTTTCCTTATGCAGAGAAAGCTATTGAGAGAGGTCTGTTCTCCCCATGTTGTCTGTATCTGAATGTGGGATTCCCACAGTTAACCTCTCATGCTTTGACTTTACTCAATACAGTTCATCCTCAATTTTTCTTCCCTCCTCTTTTCTTATGCCCTTTATCAGGGCTACCTTTTAACCATTCTTTAAATATTAACTTAAATGTCACCTTATAAGGTAGACATTCCCTAACTTTGAGGATAGGTTACCTCTGTGAGGAGTCAGACCTAAATCAAAACTTTGTCTTGGGAGTTAGCCTGGACCAGTGGGGGGAAATGCAATTCAGGACTCATATAGAGTTAACCTTCATTCTCATTTTTCTTTCATGTCTGCCTAAAAATGGTATAAAGTTGGTATAGCTTCAATTTATACATAAGCCCTTTTTGTCTCTGTAGAGCTTAAATTCTCTTTTTAAAGCAACCATTAGGATCACCTTTTATATTCAGAGCAATAAAAATTCATTTTGCACAAATAAAAGGCAGCTTTGGCTACTGCTTTGAATTTTTTTCATTTTCTTGCAACAACTGTTTTCTGATCAGACTTTCACTCCCTGAGTGTGTACAACCTATTCTGGATTCCTGTTTTGGTTTGCTCAGCACCGACTGGCCCTCCGAGGCTTTTAGAGGATTTTTGCATGATATGAATGTCAACCCCAAAATAATGTGATTTGTTGAGATATTTTCAGCTCTGTCACGGACAATACAATGACCACATTTGTAATATGTTGACTTCAAGCAACACTTTGGGTGAAGTTGGTATTCAGTAGGCTGAAGAAGAAGCAAGAAGGTAACAGAGTAACCAGGCATCTATTATGCATGACAGCTTTTCAGTGTCAATACTTCTCCTCTACAGTCAAGATCAACATAGGAAGTCAATTCATTCAACTTACAGTTATTAAATACCAATAGAGTGCCAAGCTCTGTGCTCAATCCTAAGAACCCAGCATAGACCCCTAATCTCTATTGGATTTCATGGTCTAGCTGCCTCATGTTCTGCATAGAGATCTATATGAAGTTGCTAAGTTAAGAAACTAAGCTATTTCCTACAACTCTGTCACACTATACTCTTTCCACTGGCCCCATGATCAGCAGTCCATATGATGTGAAGCAGCTAAGAGTTGCTACATCCACAGCACTGGAGCTATATTATATTCATACAGAGCAATTCATTCCTCAACAACTTCGACAGCCATAAGTTCATACAGTTATTTGTTCAAGGATGATTTCTATGTTGACATCTCCAAGGACGCTTAATAAAATCATTGACTTCAATCTGAAATTCCCCTAGGAACTTGAGAGGCTGGCAGGGTAGAAGACTGTAACCAGCTGAAACCAAGGAATATCCAGGGCCTAGCTTGTCACAGAACATCTTCCTCAGGGGAAGATTGTCCCTGGGGTGAGCTGGTGTCTCTAGAAGATAACTTAGCTTAATTACTCTGTGTCAGTGAATAAATCATTTGTCATAAACTTGCATGCTGCATTGCTGTATTTAGAGGGTAAGATCAGACCAATCTTTTAGCTTGTTTTCCTCTCTGTTTTTTTCTTTCTGTTTTTATTTTTTCATTCTGTAAGCCTCTATTCATCTCTTTGACTTTACTTTTGTTTTCATTTTTAACCAAACTATTAGCTGAACAAGTAATTAGAAGTCAAGCAATTATTGTGCATTAAAAATATAGGTTCACTTAAAACCTATGGCACATAGCCCTAGTCAGTTTGGCTCAGTGGATAGAGCATCAGCCCATGGACTGAAGGATTCCAGATTTGACTTTCTATCCCCCACCCTGGTAGGGGTGCATGCAGAAGACAATCAATCAATGCGTCTCTCTAACATTGATGGGGTTTTTTTTTCTGTCTCTCCTCCTCCCTTCTACTCTCTCTCAAAGTCAATTAAAAATCAATGGAAAAATTTCCTCACGTGAGGATTAACAACAACAAAACTATATTGCATAAAACCTATACAATATTAGGTAAAGCCTATGATGATAATGAATTTACTTACTGGAAATTCTTCTCTAGAGTTGGCCATCCTTAAATTTTATTGGCATCTAGGTAGGCTTAAGGGCCAGGCTTATACTATAAGTAGCAACTGCATCAATAGTAATTCCTTTTCTGTTAACACCTATTAAAAAATAACACCATGGGGTACAGGATGTGAAGAGCCCCAATCAATCAGAAAATACAAGAGCAATAACGTGGCAAAGGGATAATTTTTTTATACAACACATATCCCTCCTTCCTTCTGTATCTTGGGCAGTAGCCTACACTGGGGGATACAAGGATGTATGACACAACAACCTCTCTCCTCAAGGAGGTCATAGCCCAGAGGTGAACACAAACACTCAAGTACAAAAGATACAGATAATTTAGGGGGAAAGGGTGGGCATGGAAACGTAATCACATCTAAGGAAATTGGAGAAGTTTTCTTGGAAGAAGAGACCTTGGAACTCAGATCAGAAAGCAGAATGATGAGATTCAACCAAGGGGCAGGAAGGGGAAAGTGTTTGAGGCAGAAGTATAAACACAGAGTGAAAAGAGACCATGAAACAAAGAGAAGCATTAAAAAGCTCACTGTGGTAGGAACATGGAGTTCAAGGGGAGGAATGGGAGTGATGTGGCTGGAGCAGGCAGCAGGGCCAGGTGACATTGGTTACTAGGGAGGCTACTAAGTGGAGAGTCACAACACCTTTATGGAGCTCATGTAATAAAAATGGACTTTTCCACATATAATATCATCAGCATATATTATAAATAGCAATGCCCATTGTCCACCCCTTCGGGTGGTGAGTATGAAGGAATGGAGATGAGGGTTGCAAAGGTCAAGGCTGGGAGAGGGATGCCTTTTACCCAAAAGGCATCTGTGCATTTCAAACTGTGCATTTCAGAGCATGTAGATCTAAGAACTAAGTCAGAGGGTAGATCAAGTTTGGCAAAGAGAAGATTCTAAATGTGTTGGGAGTTAGAAATACATATTATTGCAAAATAACATTCCTAAACAGGGAATTGCATAGAAAGAAACAATGCATGGAATCCATATTTTAGAGGACAGCTCAGGTAATTGGTGACTCATAGGTTTGTGAATGAAAGAAGGGCGATGTAGTAAATCTGACAAACTCAGTGATCAAAAATAACCTCAGAGGATGAGCTCATGGTCATGGGGAGTATTCACACCATAGGCCCATGAGTTCCTGGGCAGAGAAGAACTAGATGGAAGACATGTGAGGCCCATGCTGGGGATTCCCAGATATAATGAATGAAACTCTGAGGAGACTCATTTTTCTGTATCTGTGGATGGCAATAAGATCCAGATAAATCCTATTGATTTCTGTATCTATTGATTTCTGTGTCTATCTCATTTTTAACCCCATCTGGATATATTCTGGAGAAACACAGTTTATACTCATCAAAAGTATTGAATCCCTAAGATAATCACAGAAATAAAAAATAAATAAATAATATCATTCAAGGTGTCCAGATAGAATTTAGATTAGAAAAATATTTCTGATTCTATGTATCTATTTTGAAAGGATAACCTTGTTTCTAAAATCTGTGTCTTTCTGAGGCCCACATGTAAACATTCATTTATAAAACCAGAAAATGAGAGTTAGATATGAAAAGTGACCTTAGGTATGTGGTATAAGTCTTGGTTTAAGTACACCAATAACCCCTTAGTGATAGCCCTGGTTTGTGGGGAAAAAATGTTCTTCCTTAAATATCCAGTACCCCAAGTTAGGATAAACTGTTCATTCAAAACTACAAGTAATATCAACGTCCTCTTAAAATTCTGAAAAGACAAATGTACTCTTGATGGTGGGTAGTATCTGCTATGACACAATTCAAAATGTCTCTCTTATTTTTTTTCTTTTTCCTCATATTCCCTCTATATCATATATTTGATGGTGTTCTCCAGCTAGTGTGTCTGGAAGATTTCTTTGTTGGTCCCTCAGTGGTTCTCAACCTTCCTAATGCTGTGACCCTTTAATACAGTTCCTCATGTTGTGGTGACCCCCAACCATAAAATTATTTTCATTGCTACTTCATAACTGTAATTTTGCTACTGTTATGAATCATAATGTAAATATCTGATATGCAGGATGTATTTTTTAGGGGTCGCGACCCACAGGTTGAGAACCGCTGCTTAAGTGACAAAGATCTCTAGCGGGTTTTACTACATTTTTATGATACATTCAGAATTAGTTTATGGACTTTAAATTCTGACTGGTTTCTTGGTATCTAGAGGCATGAACGAAGGTAATCCTATGAAGTTGTAAAGATTGTTTATTCACTTATTAAGAAAATACTATTGACATATCATTAGGGTTCAGTACTAGGGTAGATACAGGGGATACAAAGGAGAGTAAGCATGGGTGGCATTCCTAATGTCCTAAAATATAAAGGGATGATAAGGAGAATTGTTAAAATGGTGATGAGGATTGACTAATCTCTTATCATGTAGAGATAGTGTCTTGATGAATTATAAATATAATCAATTCTTTATTGACCACAGTAATGTATTAGGTAGAGGAAATATCACCCTGTAGTGTTAAAAAAAATTTAAGTACTGACTGTACAGGTTTTAATACGGACTTGGCCACTTATTGGCTATGCGACTATGGACATGTTACCTGGTAAGTTGGGCTACCCACTCCAGGAACTATGGCAGGTCATGAAATGATACACATGTACTAAATAATGTACTTTCTGAAATGGTCCTTTTATAAACATTCCCCAAGAACCCGAGGGAGCCAAACATAGGGTACCCTGACTCTCATTAATACATGACCTCTTCTGATTAATATAGATAAACCAATTCTTGTCACAGGCCTTGTAACCAACATTTCTATTTACAGAGTCTTAAATAAAACAGATTCACAGCTAAGAGCTTTTCTGAAAGGAAAGGTTATTGAGCCAAATGCTAGCCAGAAAAAGACCAGGTCTAGGGGCATGAAGTCTTTTTTTTTTTTAAATATATTTTATTGATTTTTTACAGAGAGGAAGGGAGAGAGATAGAGAGCTAGAAACATCGATCAGCTGCCTCCTGCACATCTCCTACTGGGGATATACCCGCAACCCAGGTACATGCCCTTGACCGGAATCGAACCTGGGATCTTTCAGTCCGCAGGCCGATGCTCTATCCACTGAGCCAAACCGGTTTTGGCAAGGGGCATGAAGTCTTAACCACCAGCAGCAGAGGTACCTGGAGAAGGCAATATCTCTGCCATCATGGAGTTGATGGACCCTGTTATACATTCTGGCTTGGGAAAGAAAGATGTAAGATGCTTTGAAAAAAATTGACATTATAGATAAAAGGTGAAGTGGGGGCAGTTCTATGATAGGTGCACAATTTGTAAGGAAGAAAATTTACTGCTTTTCATTAATGGCAGGTGTCCTGAAGGTTCATGCATATGTAGGATGCAATGGCAACTGGTAGTCACTACAGAAGTTGACTCAAAGCTCCAACACGTATGCAGAAATGGGGAAAGTCTATTGTTAGTTGACCGACAGCTATTGACCCACGAGTCTCTTTCTCTCATTCTCAGGCCCATTGTTACTTAGTTTAGGACATCTCAGAAGTACTGAATTGTCAAAGACAATGCATACACACACACAACACACACACACACACACACACACACACACACTTAATTAGCTCTAGGAAAAAGGCCTACCAATGTTTTGTATATTAAAAAAAAAAAAAGGATGCTACTGTCCCACTACCAGTAGATATTTCTTTTGAAGATTTCTACTAATAGTGGGGATGAGCTGGCTCTGAATAATCTATACTTTCTAAGCTAGGTAAAAAAAAATCTCTGGAAAAAAATTCGTTGGCCACTATCTGTATAGAATGTGGCATGCCCCCTCCGCTCGATGACAGTGAGTAACAAACTATTTTTTTTTTCTTTTAAATATATTTTATTGATTTTTTACGGAGAGGAAGAGAGAAGAATAGAGAGTTAGAAACATGGATGAGAGAGAAACATCAATCAGCTGCCTCCTGCGCACCTCCTACTGGGGATGTACCCACAACCAAGGTACATGCCCTTGGCCGGAATCGAACCTGGGACCCTTCAGTCCACAGGCTGACGCTCTATCCACTGAGCCAAACCGGTTAGGGCAACAAACTATTTTTTAATGGCAATTGTCCACTGATCTATTCACCTCGCCATGCATACATAATAATAAAACCTACACCTAGCCCTGGCTGGTTTGGCTCAGTGGATAGAGCATCGGTCTGCAGACTGATGGGTCCCAGGTTCAATTCTGACCAAGGGCATGTACCTTGGTTGCAGGCACATCCTCAGAGGGGGGTGTGCAGAAGGCAGCTGATCGATGTTTCTCTCTAACCAATGTTTCTAACCCTCTATCCCTCTCCTTTCCTCTCTGTAAAAAATCAATAAAATATACTTTTAAAAAAACGCTACATCTAAAAACAGGTCCTGGGGCTCAAAGTCATTCATTTGCCTGATCTTTGACATTTAATTTTGGTTCCTTACTTGGACACTTGTTCTTCTCTTGGTGACACATTCAATCACAGTGACTACTTGCCTTTCCACTTGAGTGCCATGGACTTTCTCATGTCTGTAGAAAATCTGAGTCACATTCACCACACTTTTGCAATAAGTAAGACAGGGATGATTAGTTAATAACAATTATTTTAACATTACCTTAGGAACAGTTTTAATATATGGAACAAAGTCTTCTTGTACTGCAGTTTAAAGTAACTTCAGATGGAATATCTATTATCCATACTATTTCATAACCATGCCTATGACTTTTACTTTTTAAAGCACATCATGTCATTTTCTTATTAGATTATTACGGTAACAGGCTTATTATTCCCACTTTCTAGATGAAGGACATTAAGTTCAGAGAGGTTGTGATTCACTAGCAGCAAAGCTAACATTAGAACTCTGGTTGACTTGGTCCCAGTCTTGTGTTCCTGCCTTCATATCATTCCCATTAATGACGTTACTTTTCATGATGAAACACACATAATAATGATAATGATAATGATAGTAATGAGATGTATTCAAAGAGTTCCTGTCTGACATTTTTGTTTTTATTTCTGCAAAAGTAGCCTTTTCGTTATGCCCAAACATCAATAAAAGGTCATGTTTCATAAGCTAGAGAAAAGAAATTGTTCTTCTCATTTTTCCCTAGGCTTTTTTCTTCCATGCTAAAAATATTTTTCAATGCTGTTTTCTTAACTGTGAATAAGGTTGCAAGAGTGTATTCAAGCAAAACAATTATAATTGGCTACAAACAGAATCCAATAACCTCGTCTCACCCGTATTGTTAAAAGAGTTAATTGGACCTGCAAATACAGCCACCAGCTAAATATATTGTTGTATGCAACCAGGAAATTCAATTTTCTCCATAACATCCCTCTCCAAAAGTGGCATATATAACAGTGGAGGGAATGAGGATTCTGCAGTGTGAGTCCCAAAGTTTATCCATTTATCCATTCTGTTCTTGTGTACTAAGTATGTAATCCTCTCAATATAGGAGAAAAAGAGAGAGAGCTAGAGAGCAAGAGAGAGAGAGGGAGATAATATATATGTGTAGATCTATATAACTTTTCAAGCAAAACAGGTAAAAGATAAAAAGAAATGTCTTTTACACTGCAGCCAATCTCAGCCCTAATCAGAGGATGCCCCCTCCCTCTTTTCTGCCCAGACATCAGGGAAACATCGCACCTAACATCTATTCACATTAACCTCAATGGGATATGGTGACTTCTGTTGTGTCACATCAGCATATATTTTTCATTTTAAAAACTTAAACTATAGTGAAATCTTATTTTTTTCAGACCTTACTGACTTAAAAGTATGGCATTCCTATCCATTGTTACCTCATCAGAGGTCCAGCCGTGAGCAAACTATGGTCCGCGGGCCAGATCCGCCTTTTTGAAATGAATAAAACTAAAAAAAAAGAAAAAAAAAGACCATACCCTTTTATGTAATGATGTTTACTTTGAATTTATATTAGTTCACACAAACACTCCATCCATGCTTTTGTTCCGGCCCTCCGGTCCAGTTTAAGAACCCATTGTGGCCCTCGAGTCAAAAAGTTTGCCCACCCCTGTGACAGACAGACAGCATGCACCTCGATCTATGGTCCTACTGCACTGCTTACCCACATTGCAACCTGGGCAAGTCAGGAAGTATTTTGAGCCTGATTTTGTGTACTTCCAAAAGGGAGGCATAATCATGCTTTTCTTTTACTAATGAGGTCATGAATGGATGTGAATGGATTTTTAAAATGTGAAATACACACAGACTTGGGAAAATATGGACTCAACTCAACTAATAATGTAAATAAGTGTAAAAGAGAAAAGTTCTCTCCTTATGACAAGCTTTTTTGTTTTTTGTTTTTTTTTGTTATTTTCAGGTTTAGTTTATTGGTTATGTAGATTAATTTTCCCCCTTAAATTTGAAAACTGTTGACTATCTTTTCCTTCAATTAATTTATCTCCTTTCCTTCTTTTCTTCCTTTTTTTCTACCACCTTTTCTCCTCTCCTCCTTAGACTCCAATTATATGTATGAACAAAATCTGCTATTGTCATGGATTCTTTGGCTATTTCTAATCCTTATTTATGTCTCCTGGTTGCTTCAATTTAGACAATTTCTATAACTATGAGGTCAGGTTCATTGTTCTATTTTTTTGGTTGTTTTTTTTTTCTCTGTCTTATGTACTGATGCACCAGTGATTTCTTTTTTCTACATTAAAATATCTTTCATTTATGGAAATTCTAACAGGTTACTTTTTACATCATCCATTTTCCTCTGCATTCTACTTGTGTTTTCTCCTTAATTCTTTGAGTATACTTATAAATTATATGGTAAAGCCCTTCTCTGCATATCCTGAATCTTATCTCTCATTCTCAGTTTTCTACTGATTGATTTTTCTCCTTATGGAGTTCTTACTTCTTCTTATGCCTAGTCATTTTTGATTGGTGGCTCTATATGGTGTTTTCTATAGTTTTTTTTTTATTTTTTTGCTTGATTTTATTTTCTATTTATATTTACAGATTATTACACTTTGATCTAGAAGGCAATTAAGTTATTATGGAGCAACAATACTTTTGAGGTTAATTTTTAAGTTTTGCTAGAGGTTTAGAGCCTCAGTTTTTGTGCTAGTTTGACAATACAGACACGTCTTGGCCTCTGTTGTATGTACTAGATATTTAACAATGATTCCTCACTCTATGAATTGTTCTACTGTTTGATAATTATTTGCCAGGTATTATGGAGTTCACATACATTACATAGCGTTTATCCCCAAATTAAAGGGACCTGAATGTAGATTTCTGATCTTTTTTTTTTCTAGGAAGAAATCTATCTGGCACTCAGCTCCTCAAATTCTACTTGCCTCAATTACCCTGAATTCTAAACTCTAATCTCAGAGTTCAACTCAGCAAACCTGCCAAGTTCTATTGGATTTCTCCCTTGAGCCCTCAACTTGTGATCTGCAAAATATTTCTAGCCAGAACAATTATAGGACTTAATTATTAGTTTCTCTTCTAGCAGATGTTATAATATTGCACTGCCTGTTAGTATCTGGAAATAGTTGTTTTACCTATTTTGTTCTGCTTTTTCATTACTAAAAGCAGGAGGGTAAGTGTAGTTGCAGCTACAGAGCAGAAGTTCCAGTACCTCCTAGCTGATTTTTAATTCCTTGGTACCCCCCAATACTTTAGGTAATTAATCATTTAAAATGCACTGAAAGATTTATTATAACAATAATAACAAAGACATCAGTCTCTTCTTAACCCTCCCCCATTTTCCATAAACAATTACTTTTTCTTTTGAAACTGTCTCTTGAAACTGATTACCCAGTTGTTCCCTGGATTTTCCTTTCAATGTTCACACTGATTTGCTCCTTTGGCTTAAGAAAATTTCTCCTGCACATTAATAAGCCAGTCTTACTCTCTCTACATTAACAATACTATAGTCAAGGACAAAACATGTAGCTAATTAATCACTTCAGCATGTACCAAGACCTCTGCATCAGAGTTCAGACATGCTTTCAAATGAGAGGTGGTAGAGCATAATGGTGAACGACCCAGGCTCTAAATTTAGGAAGACAACTCCATCTCTAGCATTTACATACTTTTTAGCTTTTGAAGTTGGAGAACTATTTAATTTTCATTTGTATAACTCCTATAGTGAGAATGCCTACATCACAGGACTTTTTTTCCTGAGAAGTCAATAAGATAATGTCAGCAAAATACTTAGCCTAGCACATGATGTATCTAGTATATGGTGCACACATATTTTATTAATATGGTAAAGAAGTAGAAGGAGAAAGTGGGGGAAAGAGGAACAGGAAGAGAAAGAGAAAGAATGAAAGGGAAGAAAACATAAAATGCCAAGAACTATCAAGAAATATATAAAGGGGTGGGAATGGTCTGGAGGGGATCAATGGGGGAAAGAGGGGACATCTGTAATACTTTCAACAATAAAGATAATGTTTTAAAAACAAGATACTTTTAAGACATAGCCTCGTTTTCTTATAAAATGCAAACCAGTAAACTCAAATTCAGAAAGGTACTCTGAGATAAATGGGTTTGATTATGAATAGGTTATAGAAGTTTCAGGTAAATGTTACGTGAGTGTTTCCCCTGCCATTAATCTGCTTTAAAATTGCAAGGATTAATTGATTGTAGTATTTCTATATTTTGGCTGAAAATATTCTTTCGCAATAGCTACAATAAAACTTAAGAAAACAACGTGCTATGACTAAAAATATAAAGCCTTCTAGAGATGATATTATAGTTTAACTGGTTCTCTATATTCCCTATTGAATAAAAGTAGGTTGCTGCATTACACCTGTCAGATTGAGAGGTAAGTACTTAGATGAAATCAGCATGCTAGCTTTGGTGGCCATTTTCATAATGAAGTAATTAACTTTGGTTTTCATATCACACACATGCATAGGCATACATGTGCATGTGTGTATATATATGAATATGTGTATATGTATAGTACAAATGTGTATATGTATATATTCATATGCATATGTAAATATCTGTGTAAAAACACAGATGATAGGAGAGTAAAAATTGCATGATATATTTAGTCACATGTAAATGTACACCGTGGCCCTGGGACAAGAGGTGCCAGAAGAGAGGAAGAAAATCTCATGATATGCAGAGTAAAAACAGCATACACAAAACACCAGAAAGAAGGCCAATTTTTTTGAAATAGGTATGTTTTTTATCACAAGTGTATGACTTGCATATGATATTCAGAAAATAAAGCAACACCACCTGCAGATAGTCCATTTTAACATGACATCTATTCTAATTTCAAAAAGGGCAACTTTCCCTGAGGAATGTACATAGGTCTTGCAATAAATCTCTGTTGCAACATATACCTTTCTGACATCACCAACACCAAAAGGTACTTATGAAGAACTAAATTATGAACATGTGCTGTAGGGCATACAACACAGTTGCTGAAGGGAGAGGGGACCAGGATCTGTTTATTGATTGTTTTGTGCCAGGAATTTTACAGTTATTCTCATAATAACACTGCAAGATGGTTCATTTCATAAATTAAGAGAGGAAGGCTCAAAGACATTAAATAAATTGCCTAAGGATACACAGCTGGTTTATTACACAGCAGGGATCCCCATGAGTTCTCTGTTTATTCAAAAGTCTTGCATTCTCCAATGCATCAAGATAAAAATAGAAAGAAGGAAGGTTCATTGCAGTAGCTTTAATGTATATGTCAAAGCCAAAATTGCACTGGGCAATATTAAAGAAGCAAGGACAATTTTATTTGAGGCTATTGCCTTACGGAAAAGAGGCCAGGAACTCAAATCCACTGAAACAAACAAACAAAAAAAAGTGTGGTTTTAAGGGCTGGGATGAGAAGAAGATTATAGCCGTCTGTGTTTGCTAGTTGGCTTTACCCAAAAGAAAAGTAAAATTTTTCATAGCTTCATGACAAAAGGTAGCTTCACTACAAGGGGCCAGGCACCACCCCGCTAGCTCCCTCTCTTCTACACACCCCACTCCCCGCCCCAGGAAGTTAGGCTCTGACCTTCCCACAGAAACTGGGAGAGAGGGACAGAGAAGAAGACAATAGGCACATGGGAGGATAAAGAAGCAGACCCAGATGTATTCATATTGACCAGGCTATCTCCCAGCCCCCAGTTAACTTTAAACAGGACTCTTCCTGAATCCAGGCTGCTGATTTCCCTTTAAAAACTTGTAATTTTAATCCTTTTTTCTGCCCCCTTTGAGATATAAATCTTCATAGGAATCTCTGGTCAGTTCTACAACTGAGGAACCTCTTTCTCAAGGACCTGGGATCCATCCCTTTGAAATATCATCAAGGAAGTAGTGTCCCTCTCTCCCAGTTTCTGTGGGAAGGTCGGAGCCTAACTTCCTGAGATTGGTAGGGGGTCATCTAGAAGAGAGGGAGCTAGCAGGGTGGTGCCTGGCCCCTTGTAGTGAAGCTACCTTTTGTGGTGACCCCCAATTTCATTGTTACAAATTGAACATAATGAAAGCATAGTGATTAATCACAAAAACAATATGCAATTATATATGTGTTTTCCAGTGGTCTTAGGCGACCCCTGTGAAAGGGTCGTTCGACCCCCAAAGGGGTTGCGACCCACGGGTTGAGAACCGCTGGCCTAGAGGAAGTAAGTTTATAGGCCAACTATTTGAAAGAGAATAGAGACCGGGTGTGCAGTGAAAACTGGACACTTTTGTCTCCTGACGCTGAGCAATTCCTTCCCCTCTTCTCTAGAGCAGAAATGTCTGCCAGTTTCCCTTTAAAGCAAGGAAAGTTTGTGGCATTTAGTACTAAATTCTAATGTTCTATAAATTATAGCCAATATTCCCCTGCCCTCTCACTCTATCCATGTCTCCACACTGTCCCTTTCTTAGCTATGTTTTTGCCATAACACTTATCATTCACAAATATATAGCTACTAAAATTCCGTCTTTTTTTTTTTTTTAATTTCTTTTTCTTTCTTTCTTCCTTCCTTCCTTCCTTCCTTCCTTCCTCCCTCCCTCCCTCCCTCCCTCCCTTTCTCTCCTCCCCTCTGCCTTATCTCTTTCTGCCTCTCTGCCTCTCTCTCTCCCTCATTCTTTTTCAAAATATATATTTTTTTATTTCAAAGAGGAAGAGAGAGAGAGAGAGAGAGAGAGAGAGAGAGAGAGAAACATCAA
>NW_006383012.1:1043655-1044318 GCF_000327345.1 Myotis davidii | reverse complement strand
AAAAAGGGTACACCGAGTTCATTATTGCTGCCTTCTCTACTTCTGTATTTGTTTGAAATTTTCTGTAATAAAAGAGTTGAAGAAAAAAAAAGCCTGTAGTCATTTCCTTGCTTAAAAACTTCCACTGATTGCCCTAACTGGTTTGGCTCAGTGGTTCTCAACCTTCCTAATGTCGCGATCCTTTAATACAGTTCCTCAGGTTGTGGTGACCCCCAATTTCATTGTTACAAATTGAACATATGAAAGCATAGTGATTAATCACAAAAACAATATGCAATTATATATGTGTTTTCCAGTGGTCTTAGGCGACCCCTGTGAAAGGGTCGTTCGACCCCCAAAGGGGTTGCGACCCACGGGTTGAGAACCGCTGATCTAAATACTATGTTGTTGTTATTGTTGTCCATATTTTCTATGGGTACATTTCATTGTCTTTTGCTCGAGTGTTCACAGAATTACAACTCAGGTAAATCATGTCAGTGTGTGTTTAGATTTATTTTTAGGTATGCTTTTTGCTTTCTTAACTTGAGACTTGTTATTAAAATAAAACTGCAGCTTGGCAAAAAGAGGGTTTTAAGAGTGTCTTACAGGCAGTCCCTTCCCTTCCTTTCCCTTCCTCTCCCTTCCTTCTCTCCTTCTCTCTCTCTCTCCCTCTCTCTCTCTCTC
>NW_006383012.1:1035301-1043414 GCF_000327345.1 Myotis davidii | reverse complement strand
AATAATGAGAGAGAATTATTAATGGATTGCCTCCTGCACACCCCCTACTGTGGATTAAGCTCTCAACCCCATCATGTGCCCTGACTGGAAATCAAACCATGACCTCCTGGTTCATAGGTTGATGCTCAACCACTGAGCAACACCAGCTGGGCTTTCTTCTTTCTAGTTGCAAACTTTGGTCTACCTTCTCTGAGTTCATTTTAGGGTCCTAGTGAACTCACAGAGAGCTCCAACATGAGAGAAAGCAAGGCAGAAGCAGACTAACCTGAGCAGGCTGCAGCATTTGAAACACCACACTGTTTTTACTAATCAAATAAACCCTCTGGGTAAATGCTGTTACCTTGAAAATATGATCTTTAGAAGATGGATTTTTGAAAAATGAGCATATAAGGCTATGAGTAGTGAAATGAACATTAGATATAACAGAAAATTAGAAGGGAGAGCAAACATGCCAGTGGCACAGGAGCCTAGATTGCTATCTATCAAGGGAGAGTGGTATCCATCCTATACTTAAACAACAGTGCAAATGCTGAAATATTCATGGAGCGATTCGAGGCAGAGAAGCTGAGTTACAACCCAAGACCTAGTTTGACGAAGGCTATGCTGCCAGGACAAAGGGAGAAGGAAAACTAGGCACTAACACAGGCAAAGCTCCATCTTTTTTTCTTTCTTTCTGTAGCATTCATTTATAAAATGAGAATGTCAGAAAACAGAAATATAAACACACAAGCTTTCTATAAGACATTGGAAACTTTCTGTAGACAGGAAGGAGATAGACTCAGTCTTTCTGAGACTTTTTATTTCAGGAAAATCTAGACGTATTTTTGTGAAAAATCAGTGGGAGTTCTGTTGGTGGTGGACTCAGAGAGGGTGGGGGTACAGCTTCACTGTCTTATGGCATTGGCTCCTTACACATGCGTGAGAGCTAGGATTCAATCATCATCACTACACCAATATTTTCCCTAAGAATGAAGGCAGATGAGACACTTCATTCACACAAGATGTGCCAATGATGCAGGAGGAAAGACCGGTGAAGGACCAGTCTGCAAGCTGCTCAGGAGTGAGGCTCTTTGCTTTTAGTTATCTCATTGACCTCTGCCCTTTTACTACAGCTAGCACTCAACTAACAAGACTTGCTCTGGTCCTTTTCCTTAAAATGCATTTCTAGAAAGCAAGCTGAGAAAATAGTGACTATGTAGAAAATAATGAATACTAATTAAGTTTCCAAGAAAACTGGCCAACAATACTGTTGAGCTCTTAATTGTGAAGATCTATGAAAAAGGCAACCAATTGTGCTGGATAATATAAGTTGCCTGGAGTGCTAAAATGCCCATTGAGCATTTCCTTAATAAATGTATAAAGGACACACAGCTGCTTGCCATTAGATATACTTTGCTCTTGCACTCTAAGATAAAGCACTTGCAGTAACCTTCACTAATTTTTACTCAATTTTTATATAATTCAGGGTGTCCATATTTGGTATCACAAATTATTAAACCTTAACATAAAACTCTGTCCACTACTTATAGGCAAGAATATTCAGTAAATAGATGAACGGGGTGTGGGGTGGGGGGGTAGGGACGGGAGGGGGCATTCTGCAAGTTAATGTAGTCAGTGTCTGAGTATGCTTCCATTGGGAAAAGTAATTCATTTTTCATATGCTCAGAGTTAACTGTAAGGAGAGAACTTAAGGGGAGTCCCAGTATGAAATAATCCTATATAATAAAGAGGTGATATGTAAATTGACCATCACATCCTTGCACAAAATAGCCACCCCCATGTGGTAAAAGATTGCCGCTCCCATGTGGTCACAAGATGACCACCACAAGATGGCCAGCAGGGGAGGGCAGTTGTGGGTGATCAGGCCAGCAGGGGACGGCAATTGGGCGTGATCGGGCTGGTAGGGGAGGGCAGTTGGAGGCAATCGGGCTGGCAGGGGAGTGCTTAGGCGGTGATCAGGCTGGCAGACAGAAGCAGTTAGGGGCAATCAGGCAGGCAGGCAGGCGAGCAGTTGGGAGCCAGCAGTCCTGGATTATGAGAGGGATGTCCCACAGGGATCAGGCCTAAACCGGCAGTCGGACATCCCCCAAGGGGTCCCAAATTGAAAGGGTGCAGGCTGGGCTGAGGGACACCCCCACACACACACCCAGTGCACAAATTTCATGCACCGGACTTCTAGTAAAATATATAAAGTTCAAACAGAAGTACATAAAGAAAAAACATTTTAATGGTCACTAATGTCTTAATTAGGAGAAACCATCACCATCACACTGTTAACAAATTACTATCCTTGGTGGACAGAAGCACACCTAGTGGATTTGACCATTGCTTTCTTCTGCCCCTATACTTGAGATAGGTACTTATCTCTATGATACGTATTTATGATTTATTTGTCACCAAGCTTTGTGTAGCTAGAAGCTGGTGGGTGCTCACCTGTCCTTTCTATATTATATTCATGCAACTGCCCTTGAGAAGTGCTACTTGGTAGCCTGTGGTCTTAGCTGACTCTAATTCACAGGTCGCTGGTTGGTTGCTCAGAATCAACTGCCTCTTACCTCTTAATTCCACATTAAACCGGCCTGCCTATGGCTACCTTTTCCCACTTATCTCCTGATGAAATTATATTGTGTCATGTAGATAACAGGATGTATGTGAAGTGTTACATTCTTTTTACAGCTCCTTGCTTCTGGATGACCTGAGATGTATAAGCATAGTTTATTATACTATTGGGAATTACAAAGCCCTCCCATCTTTCTCATTAACTCACTACAAGGAAATTCAGAGAGAAACGTATATGCCACCACTTAAAGCATACAGACTTTATTTCAGTCCCTTCAGGGATAGTATTTTTATTTAAGGAAGGAAGGGAAAAAGGAAGAGAGGGAGGAAGGGAGGGAAGAAATAAGAAGATATTTATGTATTTCTATCCTTTATGCCCCTGGTTATGGTGCAGTTCAGAAGCAATATGCCCTCTCCATTACACTCCCTGTTCACCAATCAACCAAAAAGTCTAAAAGGAGTGGTGAATATAACTGCTTTTACTTATTTACTCCGGAGAAAGTCCCTATTTTAAGTTTGAAATTAGAAACTTCATCATTTTAGTGGTTGAGTACAGGTATCACAGCTGCTTTTCAAGCTTTTGGGGAAAGCTATAAGATGACTGATGTCCCAGTTGTGGCTGACAGGCAAGAAACCTTCCCCCTCTTCGCTCTTCCCCACCATTTATAATAATTTCTTCAATCATTCTCCTTGACTTTATGAGCTGCTAGTTTTCCATGAGGACATGCTTGATTCCCCTCAAGAGCTCTGTGCTCTGGCATTGTTTGCTGGCTTTGTTCCAAATAGCTTAGCCCCAAACAGATTTAAAGTGGGAGGGATAGTGATATATACTAAGGCTACTGATTTGATTTTTTATGGGGTTTTAATAGTAGCCACAGAGCTATATCTGATTGCTGAACAAACTTTATGATAGAGGTTCTCATTCACACTCTGTGATGCTCACTGGGAGCCATGAGGAGCCATGATGAGCAATGGCACAGCTTACTATGGAGATGCCTGCACCTTGGGGCAATAAAATAGTTACCCCAATTCATTGCTTTCTTCTATAAGATCTCATTAATCTGAAATTTAAGGTTAAAGAAAAAGTGTGACTCCAATTAGAGGAGAACTCCTGGTGAGATTTGGGCACTTATTAAAAATTGTTTCACAGCATTCAGGACCAGAGAGCTCAGAGAAGGCTTGTGAAATTTAATTTCCTCATTTGTTTGTCATTTCTCTCCTCTCCTCCCTCCACTGGGCCCCTGTTCTCCTTCTAATTTGTTTACTGTGAACCTCTCCAATTTCATGTAACCAGGCCCCCCAATGCCTCGTCTCTGCTGTGAGGTATATACCACTGCTATTAGGAGAAAATGACTGGTCTGCGTCTTATAGGAGCATCTCTGTTTGGTATTTTTAATAATCTGCTCATCTTCAGAAGAAAGTCCATTAGCTTCATGAATCAACAAACCCTACCCAGAACTCCTCAAGCAATCTTCTCTGTTAATATTCAACATCCCAGTAAATAGCACCAACATCTTCTTTGCCATCCAAGCATAGATATTTATTCCCATTTTCTCTTTGACAGATCTTACATCTAATTTTAACCAATAGTTGTTGATTTTGCATTCAATGTGACTTCCCAGGCTGTCAATGCTTTGACAACCACAGAAATTCATATATACATATATACCTATGTATATCTATATATATATGAATTCATATTCATAAATATAAATGAATATTTTGTCAATTGATTTATTGCAATATCCACAAAGCTGTTGATTCATTTGTCCCTTATCATCAATATCCCTACTGTACCAGTTTGATTTTACTAATGCAATCTGAATATGTGTCAAGTCTTTTTTAAAATTCCAAATGTCAGGTTTCCTAAATCTCAGTGTATAAAGCTTAAACTTCTAAGAATGACAGAGAAGCCTCTTCCTAATCTGTCAGCTTTCTCTTATTATATGCTAGCCTTTCCTCATTCTACTCTTTGGTTCCATGTTCATTTCAAATGTCATGCTTCCAAATGACTCTGCACCAGTCCATGCACTGTTTCTTTTTATCAGAACACTCCACTCACACTTCTTTCCCTGGCAAATAAAAACAAAGACCTCAAAACAAGTCTCAAATATCACCTTCTCTTCTTCCCACCTTATGAACTAATGACTTTTTCTTCGTGTTTCAATTTTTACTCTACATTCCGTTACTTTCTAATCCAATATTTTCTGATGTTTCCATAGGACTGTGAGCTCATAATAACAGTAAGTTTAAAATATATGAGGATACTTCTACTTCTCGCCAAAAATGAATAACCAGAGCCAAATTTGCCTTACTGCACAAAATAACTAAAACATTGGAAAAATAGCCGAACCGATTTGGCTCAGTGGATAGAGTGTCGGCCTGCGGACTCAAGGGTCCCAGGTTCGATTCCGGTCAAGGGCATGTACCTTGGTTGCGGGCACATCCCCAGTGGGGGGCGTGCAGGAGGCAGCTGATTGATGCTTCTCTCTCATCGATGTTTCTAACTCTCTATCCCTCTCCCTTTTTCTCTGTAAAAAAAATCAATAAGATAAAAAAAGAACACACATTGGAAAAATAAAATATATGAAACAGTTTCCATTCATTGGACACTGGGCAACTGAGAACAATGGTCCCTGAAAATAAGAAAATGGACAAGGTTAACTGTGGAGAAGGTTAGCAGCTTATTGCCTGGAGATCATGTCTAAGCCAGGGCACTGGGAGGGGAAACCAAGGGCTAGACTGGCGGCCTCCTTATGCTGAGGAGGCAGAGCTGGGAGTCAGGGAAGACCAACTCAGCTAGAGTTCATACAAAGAAATATAGGAGAGGAGAAACCACACAGAGAAGAATTTGTTCAATATATTTTGTTTTTTAGTGAATTGTCATTACAATGTCATTATAAAATGGCCATCTATATCCCTGGTAATAATATACTTTGCTTTGAAATCTAGTCTTACATAGATTTAGCCATGTCACCTTCAGTGTTTTTTTAATTGGTGCTGAGTGACGTATCATTTTCACCCTTCTACTTTTAACCCATTTCTGTCTTTATATTTCAAGTAGGTATTCCTTAGATTTATTGAGATATAATCAACTTACAACATTGTGTAAGTTACAAGTGTCCATTATGATAATTTGATAGATATTTTGGTGTGGGAAGAATATTTAAGATGCCCTGTCTTAGGAACTTTCACATATATGATACAGTATTGATAAATAGTCAGTGCTGAATATTAGATACCCATAACTTACTCATTTTATTTCTGAAAGTTTTCACCTTTGACCAACATCTCAATATCAAATACCTGCCTGGCTTTTGAGCCAAGCTGATAATTTGTCTTATAACTGGGATGATTAAACATTTAATTTATTGTAATTATTAATAAGATTGGGTTAAAATTCTACCATACTCTTTGTTTCCTTTTTATTCATTTGTTCTTTCCTTTTTCTGCCTTTGTGGGGGCTTTGTGTATGCAAACATTTTCTACCTATAAATTAAGCTTGTGGCTTGCAAAGTAAAATTGTAACCTAAAATGAATCTCTTTGGTATGATTATTTCCCTTCATTATGATGATTAACAATATGATTACTATTCTAAAAAATCAAACATTTGGAAAGTAAATTTTCATCCAGAAAGAAAATATTTGATTCCTCACTTAATAGAAGACTTAGTCCCTTTTAAGTCTAACCTACAAAGGAAAGAATTAATACTGCAGCAGTAAAGACATACATGATGGAGGCAGAGATAGAGATAGAGACCTTCAGACAGATGATGGGGAGAGTGGGGAGAGAGATAGCGAGAGAGAGAGAGAGAGAGAGAGAGAGAGAGAGAGAGAGAGAGAGAGAGAGAGAGAAATAATTTTGACACTTTGATCAGTTGGTTGGAGCATATACAACATTATGTCCCAATGTCTTGCCAGCTCATTTTATGTATAGCATTAATTTATCAGAAACGTTATTTTGATTTGAGCACACATGCTAAGTCTTGGTGCCTTCATTCCACCCCCATCCACATTTTTCTTTAAACCAGGCTTTCATTCTGTTTCTCTTCCCTCTGACATTGTCTGCATGGCAATCTTACAACATTCTAACTTGGGAGAGAGATCACTGTTGTTTTTATATCTTGCCTTACTCTGAAATAAATGATCAGAGCAAATCAATATAAAGTGGATTTAAAAAAAAAATCAGAGGGAGACAGTATAACTCCCTTTTTATAGCCAAAGCCATTTGTACTATCTGAGATCTTAGCAAGCTCACTGTCAATGAACCACTTCACATCAGTTAGCTTCTTCTCTAAGGAGCTGAGCATCACTAGGAACTGGGATCAGTGTGCATAACAGCGAGCACTATTAAGGCACTGGTCCATAGTCTCAGAACTGGAGATGGTTAGGGATTAAGAGCTGCAGTCCATCCATCATGCTGATTTCTGTAGCTTAATGAGCTTGGATAAGCTTTCTGATAAAGGAAATATTATTCTTTAAATATTATGTATTTACATATGTTAGGGACCACATTGCATCTCCCCCAATTCATGTATAAGTCCTACCCACAGTACCTCAATATATGACTGCATTTGGAGATGACCTTTAAGAACGCAATTAAGGTAAAATTAGGTCATATGACTGGATCCTATTCTGATATGATTGATGTCTTTATAAGAAGAGGTTATTTGGACATGGACACACATGGAGGGAAGTCCATGTGAAGACACCAGAAGATGGCCATCTACAAGACAAGGGGAGAAGCTCTCAGAAAAATAACCAATCCTGTTTACACCTTGATCTTGGACTTGCAGCCTTCAGAACTGTGAGAAAATACTTTTTTTTTTTTTTTTGCATTTCTTTTAAGTCACCCAGTTGTGGTATTTAATTATGGCAGTTCTATCGCTTCTCGGCCTTTTGGCTAAGATCAAGTGTAGTATCTGTTCTTATCAGTTTAATTATGGCAGTTCTAGCAAACTAATACAACTTATTTATTTACTACTAGAGGCCAGGTGCATGAAATTTATGCACTCAGGGGGGGTCCCTCAGCCCAGCCTGCACCCTCTCACAGTCTGGGAGCCCTCAGGGGATGTCCGACTGCCAGTTTAAGCCCGCTCCCCGTGGGCCTTAGTGCTGCCGTAGAGGTGGAAGAGGCTCCCACCACCGCCACTGCGCTTGCCAACCCTAAGCCTGGCTCAGAGCTTCTGGCTGAGCAGCACCACCCCTCCCCCCCGTGGGAGCTCAGTGCCACCAGGGAGCAGCTCCTGCATTGAGAGTCTCTCCCTGGTGGGTCAGTGCATATCATAGTGACCGGTCATTCGACCAATCAGTTGATTTGCATATTAGCCTTTTATTATATAGGACTAGGGGCCCGGTGCACAAAATTCATGCACTGGGTGTGTGTGTGGGGGGGGGGAGTGTCCCTCAGCCCAGCCTGCCCCCTCTCACATACTGGGAGCCCTCAGGTGTTGACCCCCATCACCCTCCAATCGCAGGATCGGCCCCCTGTCCAGGCCTGACACCTCATTTCCCCCCCATCACTGGTTCTGCCCCCAGCCCAGGCCTCATGCCT
>NW_006383012.1:1034561-1035222 GCF_000327345.1 Myotis davidii | reverse complement strand
TGTCCGGCCAGGGAAGTGGGGACCCGCAGCTGCAGCGGCCCCACGATCTTGGGCTTCGCTTTAGGCCCAGGCAAGGGACCCCTAGCTCCTGGGACTGCCAGCTTCGACCGTGCCCAGCTCCCATCGCTGGCTCCACCCCTACTTCCTGCTATCACTCGCCAGGGCAGCAATGGCTCCTGATTCTCTGATCATGGCTGCCCCCCAGCTCTTAGCTCCCCGCTGGGTTTCCGATCACTGTCAGTGGCAGGGGGCTTCTTCCTGCTTTCCCTTTCGCCTCCCTGCATTGTGCCTACATATGCAAATTAACCGCCATCTTGTTGGCAGTTAACTGCCAATCTTAGTTGGCAGTTAATTTGCATATAGCCCTGATTAGCCAATGAAAAGGGTAGCATCCTACACCAATTACCATTTTTCTCTTTTATTAGTGTAGATAGCCTCTTATTATATAGGATATTAAGCTGTGCTAATTCAAGCTTATTAACATATTTTCTTTTAAATATTTGTCCATTTTCTACTAAGAAAAATTAATGGGGAAATAATAGTTTTTTGAAAAAAAATGATCCTGGGACAGCTGGATTAATCCATGCAAAATAATGAAGTTCAACCCTTCATTGCACATGCAAAATTTTTAAAAATATATTTGCATTGATAAGAGAGGAAG
>NW_006383012.1:1001809-1034537 GCF_000327345.1 Myotis davidii | reverse complement strand
GGAAAGAGAGAGATAGTGACATCAATGATGACAAAGAATCATTGTTAAGCTGCCGCCTGCACACCCCCGCCCCCCCATCCCCCGGGCATTGAGCCTGAAACACAGGCATGTGGGGAAGAGAGAAAGTTCCTAATTGAGTGGGGAAGTATAAATGTTCCTCCACAGTGGTGAATCCCACTACTTTAGTATCGAGCCTGAAGTCCCCAGGTTTCAGAAGCATAGTTCATGGTAATAGGAGGAGAGGAGAAAGCAATGGGAGAAGTGAGGGTGGGGATAAAGTTAAACTTCATTCACTTCTGTTTTGCTAATTCTGAATCTAGAAAGAGCCATGATAAAGGTGGGTACATCTACATAAATACAACATTGTTGGGGTAGATTTTAGAGAGTGACCCCTTTATTCCCCCAAAGTGTGCACAGGGCTGAGATGTGGTTTTAAGACACAATAAAAGTAAATAGAATGCAGATATTATTGGGCATAAGCTCTCATTACTCTTAACTCTCCAGGTGAAAATTGTGAACTCAAGTGAGCTGCATCACTTTTGCAAGGTTATTATTTATTTGAGAAAGCCAAAGGCAAAGGTAGTTTGGAAATGCCATGAGGTCATTGATCACATATATTCTGAAGCACAGTTTTGAGCAAGGAAGTTTGTCAAACTTTCAGTTATTTGTCAAAAACATTTTTTGCATATGTTATTACAGCACCATGGACCACCATTATTAGCTATTGGGTATTGCTATTGTTTCTAGATCCTAGAACATGCAGAATAATTTTCTTACAGGTTTCCTTCTGCAACCAGGGACCTCCTGGAAGAAGTTTCATCCCAAACTCCTGATGGGTTTTACTACTGACATAAAGAGAATGTGCTGAATCATAATACCACTTAACAATGATTGAGTACTTCAAATGTAAAAACCTGTAGTTAGCACTTCACATATCCTATCACCTTTTAAGGTGATTTTAAATCTTAAAAATAAAGATATATATATATATTATTACACATATAGACATAAACATGCACATACATATGTACAAATACATGTATAATACATATCTGTACATATGCACATGTGTTTTTAAAACAATTATATGAAAACACATTCCTAAAATTCTAGGACTTCCATCAGCTATTTTGCTCTATATTTATTTCCCATATGTGCCTCTTAAATTTTACCTACTTCAAGGGAAATTATTCTTCTGGCAGCCTTACTGGAGACATATAATACAAATTAATTCCATTCACAGTGCCCCAGTGAAACCTCATCATAAAATCATATTTCCATACTTTCAGACATGATCAGTAGTTCTGGGAAAGAAAAATATTTAAAACTGGTATGTTTTATATAACTCCTCATTTTGGTAAGTTAACAACAAATGGCATGGGTTGACATTTGATTCCACATCTAGAATATAAATTCCTTGAAGTGAAGCCTATGCAACATACTTTTTATGTAATTCAGGGTTTCTTAACGTTGGCACTATTGACATTTGGAGATGGATAATTCCTGGTTGTGTGGGGCGGTCTTGTGCATTGTAGTATGCTCGGCAGCGCCTTTGGTTTCTAACCAGTAGATGCCATTAGCACCTCCCCTACAAATCTGTGGCAACCAAAAATGTCTCCAGACATTGGCAAATATCCCCTGAGGAGCAAAACTGTCCCTCTGTTAAGAAACACTGATGCAAATACAATCCTTCACATAGTGTTGCGGTCAGAATTTCAAACAGAAAATAAAGAGACATTTGAATGAAAGTTCTTCCACCTATGGAGGAATGGCATAGGCAAGAATGGCTGGCAGGACAGCTACTGAAGGTGGAAACTTTGCTTCTGTTCTGATGGGTTCGGGACATGCCACCCCCAAATATGACACCTTGTCCTATTGAATGTTTTAAGCTGAAGGAGTATGAGAGGACCCAAGATGGCAGCGGAATAGGTAGAACTTACACTTAACTCCTCTCAGGACCAAACTGGAATTATAACTAAATTATAGAACCTTCAACCTGAATAACCAACTGAAGACTAGCTGAAGGAGTATGAGGAAGTGGCAGAAGTGGGTAAGTCTGTCCGACCATTCCCCTGTCAACCTTCACCCCTGGAGCCAGTCATAAGACCCTTATGTGAAAAGTGTGCGTTCTCCTTGCACCTGGAGGAAAGAGACATAGAAGAATCTGCAGAACGGGCCTTGTTAAGTTCCCCACTTTACTATACTTAGCTCAAACACTTCCCTCTATTATATTTCTCCATGACTGTCCACGCCTCATCAAACCTAGTGTAAAACCAGTTAGGCTTAATTATTTATTCAGCTCTTCATTTCCTTATGAAGGTCCTATGTCACATAAAACTTATATTGCATAAATGTTATATATATGCTCTTCTCCCGCTAATCTGTGTTTTCCACTTTAATTTTCAGACCCAGCCAGAGACCCTATGAGGGTCAAGGAAAACTTTTTACTCCTCTATAGCTTTCATCTGTTGTAACTCCAGGGCTTAGCACATTGTCAAGATCAGAAATTGAATTATGGGTCAATTAATAAACAAATGAACATCAACAAAAATCTTCAGCTTGCAGATGGGACTTGATAATTGCTTTAAATTCCTTATGAATACTTTCAATGGGAGAAATTTAGATTTGTTGTGTTTGATGTTAGGGGTGTTCTCCCAGAATAGTGAATGTAATTTGAGGCAGGAGACTACAGCTTTGAATAAGGGAAAATGCTATGTACATTTGCTGATTTAATTTTACCTTTCACTACATTCTTGCTTCCCTCAAGTAAAATAATGTATCCCTCGATCACTATTGTATTTTTCTTGCTAGCACAGTAACTGCTAAATATTAGACAATTTTTAAAAATTACATACATTTGTAAGTGAAAAGCTTCAGAGTTTTTAAAATATAAAAGTAGGCAGTTCCCCATCTTTGGAATTACTTTAGCACTCACTGAATGGTGACACAATGTGGATCTTATAGCAAAGATGCTGACATTAGGTAGGGGTTGAACTATATGAGATGTAGGACTATTTGCTCATTCTGACTGTGGTGTTTTAGAATTCCATTAAATGTATGCACTTGATTTGTCTACTCTTTGCACAATTGCTAGGAAAATCCTTCCCACCATCTGTCAAACATCCTGTGAAAAAGAAGCTTCTTGGACCATGTCATGGGGTCATGAGATGAGCCTTTTATTATGGCTTAAATACACTGAAAAGCCTTTTCCTTTATTCACCTTCCAAATCATCTCAGTCTATTACATAAATTCCAGAAGTTTTAGGTTTCCCAGACCTGTGGTAGGAGCTGGTCTTACTTAGAGGCTAACTGAATAAAACGTTCTTCCTAAATGGTGGCTGCATATGGGGTTTCTGTCAGGGGATACACCACGGAGCCAGGCCACCATCAATAAAACTGATGTTGTTAAATGTTCCTGAAGTGCTGCTCTGAAGTGCCATAGAAATGCTAGGTTTTGTGATGTGTGTGCCTTTTCTTCCTTGTGGAAGCATTAGGAGAGTAAACAGAGAGCGATAACAGCAATGTCTTTAGGGCCTCCTCGCGCCTGGAGCACCTTTTTCTGGGGGCAGAATCACTCCGGTTGCCATTCTTTCCTGGTGGAAACATTGTGTTATTGGAAGACATACCCAGAGTAGCATTGTGTGTGGCCACAGAAGAGCATCTTCCTTTTAAAAATAGCATCTGCTGAGGATTTCTTAATCCGCCGAGAAATGATCGTGCACCATTTGGACATTTGCCTGTTTATTTCATCTCTTGTGCACGTACTTCTCCACAGCGACATAATTTACTGTTTTCATTTTTTTCTTAATTTAGAAATATTATCATCTTTTGAGAGCAAATCAAAATAACAGCTCATCATAGACAGCCGTTGCTGAATGCTGAAAAACCTGCCAAGGCGATTGTAGTGGGTGATAAAAATGGTCACAATCCTTCCCTCAGATGAAAAGGTCGG
Organism: Myotis davidii; assembly: GCF_000327345.1. Lineage (NCBI taxonomy): Eukaryota > Metazoa > Chordata > Mammalia > Chiroptera > Vespertilionidae > Myotis > Myotis davidii. The sequence goes on along the minus strand of NW_006383012.1, from coordinate 1,030,585 downwards.
GTTCAAATCTTCAATGCTGTCTGCTGAGCTGTGGTATTTTGACTTGCCTGTGGCAGAGGTGACCTTGTTGCAGACTCTGGTCCCAGGCCCCAATGATGCCTTGCAGCCTCAGCTGTTGCTACTTTTGCATTCCTGTACGCTGAGTGAAGAAACTGAGGCTTACAGACAAATTTTTGGCAATCTTCCTCCATTATTTTGAATGTGTTTCTCATACTGACAATTTTTAATTGTTTGCATTCCTGTACGCTGAGTGAAGAAACTGAGACTTACAGACAAATTTTTGGCAATCCTTCCTCCGTTATTTTGGATGTGTTCACAATCCAAATATTGACAATTTTTAATTGAAAAAAAATCTAGAATTAAACAAGTATACTTAATGTATATGCAACCAAAGTTAAGGAGGTATGGTTCACATCACAGTCTTTCCTATATTCATGTGCAATTGGACTTTCCATGGAGGGACAAGTATATGGACTTCCCCCCAAATTACTTGGCTGCCTGTATTTTTTATTTGGAAGATTTTTTTGTGTATGAGAGAGGGTTTTTGTTTATTTTTTTGGGGGGGGGGGCGGTGCTGGGATAGGTAGATTTTGCTAGTCTCACTAAGCATTTATAGTTGAGTATGCACAGAGTCATGAAATAACCACAGAAATTTCAGCCACCTTCCCAACAGACCCTGGATTTCTATGTGCCAACGAAATGGTTCCTGCCATTGCCCAAGACGGTGAGTTTATGTTAAGGGAAGGCCTGATTGCCTTCTCAACCTTCTTCCTATGATTTTAGTAGTTTGTTAAAAATCAAATATCACACTAACAGCAAAGCTTTCTGTAAGCTCTCCAATTTATTAGAAGGACAACTAAATCACTAACATTGTGATGCCCTAGATTACATGACCCCAAATCTGGCTGTCTGTGCTAGGTGCACTCATAAGTGGCATCATATTTAACAAGTAAGCTTTTAAATTCCCTTTATGGGGTATTTAATTCTCAATAAAGTACATGTTTACCCAGATTATAGAGTTTATCATGGGTTGAGTTGAGATGGGGAACCACAGCTTCTGGTTTCAACCTGTCCCTCCCAGTCTGCCAAATCACACCATGAACAAACTTCATGTATCCTTTGTGGTGATGAAGAGAAGGGACATCAGAGTGATACATGAAGAGTGAGTTGTTTAAAAATAGGAAAATAAATTTTTGAAATAAAATGTTGTATGAAAGTCATGTGTTAGGAAAGCATGAAGCTTGCTAATACAATAATGACCATTAATAACTGTACCTGTCAGAAGAGAGGCAATGAGCAAAGTGCTGTCATAGTTATTGTGTCATTTATTCTACACAATGACCCTATCATCAAGGTCCTATTATTATCATCCTCAATTGATAAATGAATTAACTGAGGCTTGTAAAGAGTGAATTGTCTGAGTAAGATCACTGAGCCTGGGATTCAGATTTGAACAACCTAATCACTGCATAATACCCCATAGGTTGGAGTCAGGAGTCCTGGCTCTTTCAGAGAATCAGGTTGTAAACTGACTCCTACCTGCCTTTTGTTTTCACCATTGAATTAAATAGATGATGCTTAGCTCCTTCCCACCTCTGCAAGGCACCACTTCTATGAAAACATGCAAACTAAGGTAGTAGGATGGAAAATCAAATAATACCCTATCTTTTCTTAAAGTGTGTGTTGTTTTTGTGTTCAGTGACAACCCCAGTCAAAAAGAAAACACGTCTCACAATCAAAAACAGAACCACTGTTCTTATACCTGAGGTTTACCATGTATTATCAGCATAGATTTTGATTTTGCCAATATGGGTCCTATGTACTAATCCCTCACACTATTAATAGATACCCCTTGTGGAAAAAATCTATCATCAATAGTTTTAAGGTCTCTCTAAATTAAATAAAAATGCTTATAATAAGACTTCTCATTGCATTTAAAGTGTTTGTGCTCATCGTGGTTCTTCAAGGAGTTTACTACATGCACTGATGCCTAAATTTATTTAATCCAACAAAGCCTATTTTTAAGGTCTTGCATTGGCCCATTCTTATTCAGAGCTCATAGATCTGTTGGCAGCATCAGCTTGCTTTATAAAAAAAATCAGCTAGTAACACATAAATTCCAGCAATCATCCTCAGAATGCCATGAATCTCTGTGCCAAGGAAAGTTGCCCAGCAAAGGAAAGTTGTGTTTATGGTAATAGCAGGGTCTGCCTGTGCTCTCAAATTTTCTCTCCTATAGATTTAGCAGTTAATTAAAACTAAACTTCTCAGCAATAGACACATTTTTTTCAGTGATTCTATCCTAAGTAAGGTGAACAGTGAGTCACTAAGATTCACTATTCCCAAGAGACCCTGGATTTCTATGGTTTATCAATCACAAAAGCATTTACATTGATCCTTACATCCCATCAAGAAGAGGAAGAGTGATGGAAATCCAAATATATGTCCACATTGGCAACGACTTAGTAGAATATGATTTGGGGAGCACTGTTTCCAATCCAGATTGGAGTTAATATTTACTGAATACCTACTATGTAGCAGGCAGCATGTTAAGTAGGCACATATTTAGGTGGTATCTCATTGAGTCCTGGTAACTCCACAAGATAGGTCTTGTTATTCTTTTTTTTTTTAAATATAGTTTATTGATTTTTTACAGAGAGGAAGGGAGAGAGATAGAGAGCTAGAAACATCGATGAGAGAGAAACATCGATCAGCTGCCTCCTGCACATCTCCCACTGGGGATGTGCCCGCAACCCAGGTACATGCCCTTGACCGGAATCGAACCTGGGACCTTTCAGTCCGCAGGCCGACGCTCTATCCACTGAGCCAAACCGGTTTCGGCTTGTTATTCTTCTTTCAATAAGCACCTAATGCTTATCCTCCCTGTCCTCCAGTTTCCATCATCAGTTTGCTTGAACCTTTTTCAGCTTGTCTGCTGCCCAGTCCAATTTCAATGCCATATATTTTAAACTTTTGTTACAGCAGCACCCCACTTCCAGCTAACAAATTATATTACAACAAGCTATTACTGTATAACAACCTACTGCAAAACTCATGGCTTAGGTTATAAACATGCTAGGCCAGGACTTTGGGCAAGGCTTGGTGGTGTGATATTTTTGTTCACATAGTTTTCATGTATATCAATAAATTGTATTCATCTATAGAATGAGTTGGTCTGAGGGGTCCCTTGTACTTGGATGTGATGGATGGAATCCTGAACTCATATGGGAGTCTCAAGGAAAGCCCATATACTGTCCATTGCTTCTTTAGGATGGATGTTTCAGATTTGGACTTCTTACTTATGGAAGGTACAAGGTTCCTAATGACCTAACATTAGATGACTAAGAACATCACTTATCTATATACATTTAGTCAAGTAAGTCACTAATACCATACCAGATTAAACAGGATAGAATTTGATTCTACCTCTCTACAGGAAAAGTATCAAATGATTTTTAGCCATCTTTAATCATAAAAGAGTTTCCTTCTAGACTGTTTTTACATGGGAATGTAAAGTGTAGGTTCATACTAGATAAAAATGTCAATTGCAAAGAATTTTTTTTTCTCTAGAGAATTTTCCCTTCTCCAATCTTTTTTTCTCTGAAACTCATGCTTTCTCAACTCTATATATTTGTTGAATAATCCATGTTGAATTATCAGTTGGCTTATTAATGTTAAAAGTGATTAAAATCTGGCTAAAATAAGAGTTTTAGATACACTGTTTATTCAATCTTGTTCTAAAGAACAAATTTTCTGACCCAGGTAATGAAAGAGACTAGAAGCGGCTGGCTTCAGATGAGGCTTAACCCAGGGGATCAAATGATGGCATTAGGTCTCAGTATTTCCATCTTTTGACTCTATATTAATTCAGTCTCAGGTCTCTGCAAAGGCAAATTTTCTGTTTTTTAGGTTTATATATTCCTAGGTTTAAAATCCATTGGTAAATATGTCTATTTGTTCAATAATTCAAAAATAGGATTAATTCTGATATGACCTAAGCCAATCATTATAAACAGGAAAATAGAATAATGAGCCTAGATCACCTGCTTGTAAGAACACACATTCCTGGAGAGAGTGTGTGTGTGTGTGTGTGTAAAGTCATCTGAATTTGAAAAGCAGGAGATGCGTACAGGTGCTCTCACAGAAAAAATTTGGGTATTTTTACATAAAGAATAATGCCTTGATGCCAAGAGGCAGATACAAAAACTTTGTATCAAACTTATATTCTTCCTTCACATGAGTAACTCTCCCTCACCTTCTCCACCCATTGAACCTTACCCAACCTTGTCTAAAATGCCACTTCTTCTATGAGTCTATCTTGATTCATTCCCCCCATCTATTACTATAGGAGGTGAACTAAATTAGATGTCCTCCTCAACTTAGGTCAAATTAAAATTTAACTTTATCAGATAGCTTTATATTATGAGCTTGTCTGACAGCTGTTCTTGTACATACCCTAGATTTTTCACAAGTGTGTACCATTCTTATCAGTAGAAACTATGTTTTAGTTATCTATGATGTCTTTGCAGTTGCATTGTAAAAATCTCAGTGACACCATGGTTACAAGATAGAAATTATGATTATATATTTTATATATGTTATTAATATAATAGTATTATATTTTACATAAGACATTTATATAAATATTAGAGGCTCAGTGCACAAAATTCATGCACTGGGGGTGGGGGGTCCCTCAGCCTGGCCTGGGGGAGCAGGCCTAAACCTTCAGACATCCTTAGCACTGCCACAGAGGCAGGAGAGGCTCCTGTCACCACTGCTGCGCTCGCCAGCTGTGAGCCTGGCTTCTGGCTGAGCGGCACCCCCCGTGGGAGTGCAATGACCACCAGGGGGGCAGCTCCTCCATTGAGTGTCTGCCTCCTGATAGTCAGTGCATGGCATAGCAACTGGTTGAGCAGCCTTAACATATCATTAGCATATTATGCTTTGATTGGGTGAGTGGACAACCAGACACAACATATTAGGCTTTTATTAAATAGGATATACAACCAGCCGAAGACATAGTTTAGTTAAAAACTGCCCTTTCCTATCTCAAAATCTGTCCAGGGTATTAACTCCTTCACATGTGATTTAAAGAGGAAATATTGGTTAGTTTAAGCCAAATTAGCCATTTCTATTCTTTTCTCCTGTGATTAGTTCAAGGTACCCTTGTGAGTGATCAAAAATGTGTGAGGAGAGATCTTCTGGAGTGGTGTCTGAGTAAAATGTCTTAGCTCTTAAAAAACAAACAAACAACAACAAAAACCTGAGAGGAAAGAGTCCCCTTTCCTGGGTGAGGTATTTTTATAACTTCAGGACGCATGGAACTGTAGCAGATAACATGTGGTCACTAAAGGTGCCGCACTGAAGGCTAAGGGAAACATGAGGAGGCTGGAAGAGCACAAGCTGTGAGGATGCCCTTACATCTCTGTCTTAATAATCCTTGAACTGTCAATCTCTTCACATGATGGATGTGTTCGTTGTTTAAGCCAGTCGGTGTTGGGTTTTCCATTACTTATAGCTCAGAGCATCTTTATTGATGACCAGAGTCAGAGATGGAATGCTGGGTTTATTGATTCCCAACCCAGGGATTTTTCCAAGAGAGCTTGACAGTTAGTGAAAAAGAAGAACTTTGCCCGGGGTGTGGAAGTGAAGCAATTTGGCCTAAGCTAGTGCAGAACAGTGCCCATCTGGACAGCCAGGTCATAAATGTAATGCCTAGGAAAGGACATGCTAGAGTCTTTACATCTTCTGGAAACAACAGGACAACATTCAAATCCTAGTTTCTGCCTTTTTGCATCTTTCATTCTTACAATAGGCCTATGAGCTGACCTGCCCAGATTTCACAGGACACTGTTATGTTTCTTATCTCAGCTGTGCTGGGTACAAGGTAGGCAATAGATCTACCATCACTTGATATATACAAGGTGATTGGCTGATTGTGTGACTCCAGAGAGAACAAATACCAGGAGGTTGAGAAGGAGAAGGGGAAATGCAGGAGAAAAATAAGACTGGCTAATTCCATTTTCGTGGTGGAAACATTACTTTAACATTTAGCTTGAAATACTGTCAGGCCTAGTCTCAGAAATGGGCAATGACTTGCAGTTAGAGTTCTGAGGAGCATCTCTTTTATAAATTATAAATTATAAATTATAAAGCAGAAGCTGTTCTATGTAACTCTGTCCAAATTGCTATCTTAACATGGTGATTAGTGTGTGTGTGTGTGTGTGTGTGTGTGTGTGTGTGTGTGTCCTGAACACATTTAATTTAGGAAGCAGAGAAGGGAGTGAGGAGACACATGGTTGGATGACAGTAACATTTCTTTGAGTAATTTTCAGCTCCTTAGAGATAAGGTGTGTTTTAGAACAAATCAGAGAATCAATTGACATATTTTAAAGGGATTTGTGGTGCCATTAAAACAACATGAAACCAAACAGTAGTCAGCATCTTCTCATTTGCCATGATACATTTTTCCCTTTTTATAAATTAACCACCACACTGGAATTCAACTGACCTGTAAATGATGGACAGATGAAACGGAATTATAATTTAAATTCCACAGTTTTAAAATGTGTTTTATTTACTGAAGGGAATACATAAATCTGAATTTTTTTTATTTTTTTCTTGTGAGCTGATTAGGATCTTCTAAAGTGACACAATTGAATCACTCCTGTGTTTTTATTATTTGTGTTGTATTCAGGATGAATTTATTCATTAGCTCCTTATTGGACACCGGAAATATGCTAAAACATCCTATTGGATGGTGGTGCATACACTTCCTATCACTCTGGTAGGAAATTACCACAAATGGTCCTGGCTGGTTGCTTAATGGTTAGAGTGTGGCCCATGGACCAAAGGGTTGTGGGTTCGATTCCTGGTCAAGGGCATATACCTCAGTTGCAGGTTCAATACCTGGCCTCGATTGGTCAGGGCATAGGTGGAAGGTAATCAGTCGATGTCTCTCTCACATTGATATTTCTCTCTCTTTCTTTCCCTCTCTCCCTACTTCCCACTCTCCCTCTAAAGATCAATAGAAAAAATATCCTCGGGTGAGAATTTAAAATATTACCACAAATGTAGTGGCATAAAATGACACACATTTATTCTCTTATAATTCTGGAGGTCTAAAGTCTGACATGAATTTTATGGAGCTAAAACCCAGGTATCTGCAGAGCTGGTTCCTTCTGGAGGCTCCAAAGAAGAATGTTTGTCTTGCCTCTTCCACTTCCAAGGCTGCTGTCATCCGTGGTTCATGACTATATTACTCCAGGCTCTCGCTTCTGTCATCTGACTCCTATTACCCACTCTGATCTCCTGCCTCCTGTTGGTAAGGATCCTTGTGATTCTAACTGACCCACCTGGATAATCCAGTAGAATCGCCCCATCTCAAGATATTCAAATGAATCACATCTGCAAAAATCCATTTTTCCATAGCGGGGAACATTGACAGCTTTGGGGAATCAGGAAGTGGACATTGGGGATGGGCTTCTTACGAATTATATAGTGCAGTAAGGGAACTAATATATTTAATTACAATGCTTAATACAAATAAATGCTGAGGGATTTATGGACAGAAGGAAGAATGCTCATACCTAGCTGAGGGCACAGGAGAGGTTTCCTGAAGGAGGTAGTTGAACTGGAATTTGAAGGAGGAGAATGACATTTGGGGCTGGAGTGGTAAGAACTGGCAGGATTTGAGTACCTTTAAGAAGCATGGAATTTAGTAATTGCTTTGGGAATTATTTTATGTGTTACTCCATTATAACAAATCATTGAAGGGAGAGAGAGACAGGTTAAAGTATTTATCCCCTATCAGACAGCTCATGAGTGAAACTCTGTTGCAGGACATCCCAGGCTGGGGTAATAGTGACCGACAGGGCAGGGGCATAGTGATGGGAAAGTGGCTTTACTTCCTGCATCCCTACACCCACCACAGAGGCCCCCTGTCATACACAGAGGTCTCAAGACCCTAGGTAGGCAGGGGAGTTTACTTGTGCAACAAGAAATGTAGAGACTGAAGAAATGGAAAAAATAATTACCTTCAAACCCTTAAAAACAGCTCTGTCTTTGTTTTTCTAGTTTTTTAAAAAAGTGTCCTCTAGAAAGTATTTTAACTGAAACTTAGTACTGCAATGTGACTTCAGTTAGCGAGGGAGGGAAGGAGGGGAGGAAGGGAAAATGTAACTATATGAGGTGATGAATATCTTTTTTTTAATATTTACTGTTGAGAGTATTATATAGGTTCTCTTTTTCCCACATTAACCTCTTCCAGCTACCTCCTGTCCTCTTTTTCCCTTCCTCCCCCTCAGAGGTGATGAATATCTTAATTAGCTTGATTGTGGTACCTATTTTGTAATGTAAAATATATAAAAACATCAAGTTCCGTATCTCAAATTTATATCATTTTAATTTGCCCATTATCTCTCAATAAACCTGGAAAAAAATGAATTCAATTGGGTAGAAGAATTCCTGTCACTGAGCCCGAGAGCCTCTGACATGTGGGTCAAAAGCATCCTCATTTTAGAGGGAAGCCCAAGACCAGTCCACCATTAGACTATAGGAGTCCAACCAGAAAGAAACTCAGCTAGACACAGTGGCTCCATGCACATAGCTAACACAGAACAATAGAAAGTTGGCAACATAAATTGTATCTAAGCAACCATTAAAGAGATAATGTGAATCTTCATTTATAGACATGAAAAGATGCACTCTCTTGTTAATTGAGAAAAAAAAAGGTGACAAAAGAGTCTCTGAGCATCTCAACTTTGTTTAAAAAATATGTTTGTGTACAATGGGAAAATAAACAAGGTGCTAGCAGTGGTTATATTTGCTTGATAAGAGTGTGGATGATTTCTATGTTCTGTCTCTGTTAGTTTCTATGTGTTCTCTTCCTTTTTGTTTTTGTGGGTTTTTTACAATGAACACAGATTTCATTTGTAATTAAAGAAACTGATGTCAATAAAGACTTCCTGAAAAAGAATTTAATGTTCCTATCCCCCTCCATACCCCCCAATGCTAAATATACATACTTTAATTTTTAATTTGTTTAATCCTCACCAGAAGAGTGAGGGTATATTTTTCCAGTAATTTCTAGAGAGAAGGGAAGGGAGGGGGATGAGGAAATATAGAGATAGAGATAGAGATAGAGATAGAGATAGAGATAGAGATAGAGATAGATAGAGATACAAACATCTATGACATGAAATGGTTGCCTCTGACATGCACCCTGAGCCCGGTCAGGAATCAAACCTGCAACCCAGGTAGGTGCCCTTGACCAGGAATGCAACCTGTGAACCTCTGGTGCACAGTCTGATGCTCAAACCATTGACCCACACCAGCCAGGTTAATGCTGAACATATCTTATAGGATTATCTCAGGGATGTTCCTGAGAACTCAGGAAAACAACAGAAGGTTCCAGAGCAGAGCAGCATGAAGGTGAAAGTGTTTGAGAAAACAAAGACGTCTTTGCTGCTTTTCTCGGTTCTGAATTGTGATTTCTCAGTGGGATAATTATAACAACGCAGTAGGGAGAAAGATAATACAATGATATTTAATTAGTTCTGCTGGCTATTGGCTGTTTTAACCTTCACCTGCGAATATTATTAGTAGGCACATTGCATTTCGTATTGTAACCTGCATCAAACAGTTTTCTTCACTTGCTTGTTTGTTTTTACTCCTTGTTTGTTTTTCTTTCCCTTGGCAAATGCTACCAGGGTAATAGATTCGAGTACTGTTAAGCTTATTATATGATATATTATTTTAGCAGTGCCTGTAAGACAGTAATAAAGAGAAAACTCAATAGTATTGGCATGATAAAGTGGAAACTATTAATAAGAAGAAAGAGTTCATCATCGTCATTACACTTGAGTGTTGGAAAGAAGCACAGTAGGTTAGGGTTGGCAAAGTTGCATTACAAAGTCATTTAAATTCTATATGGATTTTTTAGTGAGTAATTAGTATAAATAATTCTGGCTACTTTTTAGAACCATGGATATTGACAAAAATAAAGGAGAAGATGATGGGAAGCAGATGGGTCATTTAATTTATTTCTCAATTATAGTTGACACATCAGGCACAGAAATCTGCAAGTCATCTATTTCTTTATGGTCCATTTTGCAACTGTGTTTATTGTCCAACAAATAAATACATTATCTCATTAATAGAGCACTGAATAATGTTTATTCCAAAAAACACAGCCACACTCAATGCCCATGCTTCAAAGAGAACACAAAAGGGGAGAATGTTTACTTCATTGAATGCAACAGAGGAGTAGGGCCCATGTGGAGTAGGGCCTTAGAAAATAAGGCTTGATCACAACAGAGTGTAACCTGTTGCCTTTCAGATATGATCTGTTGGTCGTCAAGACAGTTTCCTTCTCAGGTGACCACACTATCAAATAGAGCCACACTTGGAAATCTGCATGCCTGTCCCAGTTAATGTGTAATGAGTCTGATATGCAGATGGATGATAAAGTTTATTGCGCTCCATTTTAGGATCACTCTTTAACTGGAAATGCCAGAAACTCTGGGGAACTCTCAGAGCCTGCCTCGGGGCTGCATTTACAGCTGTAAAAGCATCACACGTTGGTTTAGGACAAGATAGGTCCTTTGTTCTCAAGTGAACAGATGGACTGTTACATCCTAACGGTTTCCACATTAGAGTAGTGCAGTTGGTGGTAGCGGTTGTGGGGTGGTTGTTAAAGATTGGGTCTACCAATCAAGAAGCATATAAATTTTGATCACCTACCATTTTTTTTTTCACTTTGGATTAGGAACTTCTCTGGTTTATGAGTATTCAGTGTTGGCAAGGATTATAGAAATGGACATGCTATTGGGAACATAGCGTGTTTGAACTTATAACTCATATATTGGTTCCATTCATGAATTCTCTTAACTATTGTGTCCTCTGTTATCTGACCATGTGGGCCTCCTTCATTCCATAGCTGTGTTCATGAAAAATCCATGCAAATTAAATTTTAGGAATGTTGAATCTAGCCTAGAGATCCATACTAATCCACCTTCAAATCTCACTTTTGTACATTTTAGTTTTGTGACCTTGTATCATTGACCTAATATTACTATGCCTCAGTTTCCCCATCTGAAACATGGGGGTGAGATAAGTGTCTGTTTCACTGGATTGTGACATTCAATGAGATAATTCCTTTCAAAGCTTAGGAACATGCTTGGCACAGAGTAGGTGCTAAAAAGTACTATTTTATATTAAAAGATAAATGTCTACATTATTGTATGTTCATATTGTATATTATGATATTTGCTACACAGCAGAAAAACACACAAATACTCCTGTAAAGAGAAGAAATGTATTACATGTGTTATACATCATCTTCCTCAGGATATAAGTTTGGGTATTTGTGTTGAAATTTCTCTTAAAGCAAACTAATTGTATGCAAGGTAGAATATAGAAAAATCACTCATGTTCCAATAATGCATGCTAATACAAGACTTTACTTCACACATTTTATGTCTCTGTTTTATGCTGAGATGAATACTATACAAACACTCACATTTTGGAAGTATTGCCAGTGGTCAGACTAGTGCTAAGACTTTGGTCTGATGATAGATTTGATGTTATATAAGAGGTAAAAATCAATCTAGAAAAAGGCATTAGATACCAGCAGATGAGAATATCTGGCACCTTTTATATCATTTCTAAAACTTAAAGACTATGATTGGAGTGATTCTTACTGACACACCTATCACACACACACGATTTCAAGGTCTGTGCATTTTCAGAGATCTGGTGATATGTGGTTGCAGTGTTCTTACCCCAGAATGAGCTTCATGAGTATCTGATGTTGAGTCTGGAACAAAGAGAAAGGCCACTAGAAAAGAGAAAGGAGAAGTTAACAGGGAAGAGAGGTTGGGTCTAGATCTGGAGTTGTAAAGTGCTAAGAAAAAAAAAGGATAATGTCTATTGACAATTTTTTAAAAAAGAAATTTGGTTATTAATTAGAGGCAAGGTAACTGAGGCCCCCATGAAATTCACAGCAAGCTTTTGGGGAGCTGTGAATCCCCACAGGCCATGGAATTATTTGTGTCCTTCATTTAACAAAATTTAGCTTAGATCTTTAGGGTCAGAAGCTCTGGCAACCCATCTGGTTGACAGGTATAATTTGATAACTTTCCAGGTATTTATCATTGAGAGTTTGTTGCCTAGATATGCCATATTATTAAAAGCATGGATTCTCTAGACAATGATGGGAGGAAGGATGGATACAGCAGCTACTACCTCACAGAGGATGGAGTCACCTTCACAGAGGATGTGTTTATCTTTAAACAAATGAGGAGCAAAGAGAATGCAGCTCACTCTGAACCCTATCAGAAGTCTAGTCTGTAAAACTCTGGGCTCTCTCTTTGTGAAACTCCATTTTCCTGAGACTGCAGCTCAACTTACTCATGAGCAAGCACAGACAATCATTCTCCTGCTCCTTGCTCAGTGGGGGTGTTGCATGAACACTGGTGACAGCTAAAGACAAGCAGTTCTGGGGAACAATTGTGAGAAAGCAGGGGTGGTTGGCAGCATTTTTCAGGAGTGTGAAGGGATGTGTGGGTTCCTTTAAGATGCCAATCCCATGAGTCCCAGTAGGCAGCAGTTGGAAGGGTAAATGTGGAAACACAGGAGAAGGTCACAGTTGCAGACAAAAATGGGTGACAGGTGGTGGCTGCTTCCCTACTGTGATTTTAAACTCATTTAAAATTATATAACTTGGCCATCAAGAGGTAAAGAGCTGAGGCTGGAACAGATGACTTCTAATTTTTAGTCCAATGTTACCTTGTTCCACACATATCATCAGCTCTATCTAAAGTTAGAGCAAGGATTAAACATTATTTTGTTCATGTTTAAGAGAAAAAATCTTAGTATTTAGAAGTATCTGGTATAGTCATCCATGGGCATTTCTGCATCACAGAACTTCACACAAATAATCACTGAATCCCAGTAAACTGCATAACAACATTTATCATTTCTTCCCAGAAATGGATCTTGAGACCTAATTAAGTTTAGGAAACAAAAATAGAACACTTCCTGTTCACTACCATAGTTATACAACCATTCAGTTATTCTCTCCAAAGCAACAAATGTAAACAACCCTTCAGATGCTGTCAGTTATGGGTTTTATTAGACTGCATGCAACAGAAACCCTATTGTAATGGCTGAGCCCAATGGAGATTTATGCTCATCGTGTAACAAGAATCCAGGGCTAAGTAATCCTGGGCTCCTATAGCTGCTCAAAGAGCCAGGCTCCCTCTATTTCCCTGTATCTTAGGTGGTGGCTTTCTTTCTCAACGTGTAAGAAGACTTCTCCTCTTGCCTCATGTTAGCATTCCAGGCACAAGAAAAGAAGCCACTGCCAGGACTGCGATGGTCTCATGCAGATGAGCTACTGCTATGGAGGAATCTAAGCCATGAAGCAAATTGTCTTAAGATATTCATATACTCACTTATTCATTAAGCAAATGTTGATGGAGTTATTATAATAATGGTGCTGATGGTACCACAGTTACATGCAATCCCTTCCTATGAGCACTAGAGGCCCGATGCACAAAATTCGTGCAAGGGTAGGCCTTCACAGCCCTGCGACCCTGCCCTCTGCCAACTGGTCATTCCAGAAGGTCGTTCTGGAAGGTCATTCCGCTGTCCGGTCTAATTAGCTCCTCAGTGAGAGAGGGCAGACACAGATGAGTGCACTGCACTGTGGTACCTGTTGTGAGAGGAGACCCTGGGACAGGTAAGGAAGCACAAAGGAAGGACAGTTGGGATCCCAGGAAGGGAAATAAGTGAAGACTTCCCAGATGAGGGGCTCTTTAAAGAAACACACTTTACATTTCAAAAGGCTGGCCTTGAAGATCCTGTTAATTCAAAGGTGGAGTATTTCAGAGAAGATGAGCCACTTATTGTGTGACCTTGCCCAAACTGCTTACTCTCTCTGAAACTCAGTTTTCCTTTCCTGTTTTTACCAACAACATAGGGCCAATATAAAGCTCCAAAGCACTAAACTGAAATGAAACTTCCCGGCACCAGTGATTGAACATGAGACTGAATGCAGATTCTAAGACTATCTCCAGTTCTCAGCAAGAACAATGTGCTTCAGGAAGTCTCTGTACCTTGTTAACAATCTCACAGCCAGCCAGTGAAAGAGCTGAGCTCTTTCTGGCCAAAACCTACCTGATTCACACCTTGCTCTCCTCCATCTTGAGATTTAGAAGACACCCACTGGTATAATATAGACGACACTGCATATTGTAATGTTCACACAGTGTCTGTTAAGAAAATGGGCCGGTTCTGTAAAGTCAAATTAGGGCAATTTGGCCTTTCCCTCCCTTCACTTCACATCTAAGGGATCTGATTCCACCAACAACAATGAGGTCCCTCCTGTGTTGAAAACTCTGTGAAGGATGCAAAGAATGCATCCCAGAGAGCTCTTCTTCATGGAACTTTGATGCGGATATGAAAGTATTTTGCTTTCTATGATTGTCTAGTGCATTTATAAATATAGGTTATTTTTCTCAAGAGCTTTCAAAAAAAGACTTGAAGCATTATTTCATAAAACGTACATATACCAAAAGGGGCCCAAACTCACTAACCAAAACTTCCAAATCTATAACAACAAAGCCCAAGCAAAGCTTGATAGAGCCACCAAAAGAAAAGGAAGGATTAAGTAATAATGAGTAATAATGACAGGGATGAAATCAGACAATTTCAGAGCTGTGAGATCATGAGATATAAAACTCAGTAATGATCTTTCTCAGAACCAAGGCAAGAGAGAAAGAGAGAGAGAGAGAGAGAGAGAGAGAGAGAGAGAGAGAGAGAGAGAAATAGGATAAATGACAGAGTTCTTATTGTATAATAAAAGGAAATAGCTCTTCCTGTGTAATAAAAGGAACTGAAGCCACATTTTCATGTGTTTTGTCAACTTTAAAAATCACAAGAGTCTGTCATTGGACTCTTTATGGAAGAGGCACTTCATGGCCTAATTATGGGTATTTTTTAAATGACCTACTTAACAATATTGAAGAACTGTTTTAAAGTAGGTAATGTGTCCATAGGTATACACATAAGACCAAAAGTGGTTTGATGCTAAGATACAGAGTGGGAAAAGGAGCTTTTTGGGGAACACATGTGTTCTGTCGCTCTGGACAAGCAGGGACGTATAATTGGGATAATTCTTTGCTACAAACCAGGCTCTAGCATGAGCTGAAACTTTCCATGCAGCTGTCTGCAGACAATGAACCAATTACATCCCAGACAAAGAGGCTGGGTCCTTTGGTCTTGCTTTTAATTGGCATGATTTTGTTTGCAAACATCTTTTCCCAAAGTCCATGGGTATTTGAGAAAGTAAGGTCATTTGGGCCAATTTCATTGAAATGATGCAAGAAGAGAAACAGAAACCTCTGACATATGATCAGGTAACTATTGTTTTCAAATAGTATTTAATTTTACCCTTTTCTTCTGTACATGCCTACCGTTTAAGTTTATATTTTATTCATTTGGGTTACTGCCAAGTGCAATGTCTCCTCAAGAGAGAAATAATTTAGGAGAATACCCGGGGATGTTGGGATGTGTTTGTGAGTGCACAGCTTCTGTGTTTCCTTAATGAAGCATCAGAATGTCGTAGGGATGAAGCATCAGAATCCGTTTTGTGTGTGTAATTGGAGAACTGGATACTGGAGAGACTTCCACGTGACCTTATTTGGCAATCAATGCCAAAGAGGGGAGTTCAAAAAAAAGTTCACGCATTTATGAAAATCACTGAACAAAAATCTCAGTTTCATATGAATAGACATAGCATTTCTCCTATTGTCTTTTTCACATATTTATGAGGGGGATGGGGGGATCTCACTTCAGCATAGTTTCCTCAGAGCATTTTTTTTTTACTTACAACTGGCATGCAGATGGCTGTATAAACTGTTCAGCAGATTCATCACTATTCAGAAGAGAGAAACCCTCATGAGGGGGACAGCAGAATCACTGACCTGCACCTTCGTAAACCCACATAACCCAGGGCTAGAAACTGCCTCCATAGGAAAGATCAGGGGGGGATTCTTTACCATTGATGAGGAAAATAGGGCCCAGGGGCAAAGCTGGGCTCTGTTTTTGGTCTCCACTTCTCCAGCTCTGCCCCTCAACCTCTTGTGATCTCTACAGCTGTTTGTCTAACACTATTTCAACGTCATCATCAGAAGAATGAGTTTACTGAAAAATAAATTATCATTGGTTCATACCTTTAGCATTCCTTCTCTTACCATCATACTAGTACACATAGATTAGATAAGTACATAGACCAGTCACTGAAAATTCAGACTTTACTACAATATCTTGGGGTCCCACATACAATGCCAGAAAGCCTGCATTCACTCTGTTTTAATGTGGCCATACTGTATTGTATTTCCACAAGCTTTTAAGATCCTAAGTGGAACCAGAAACTCTTCATCATGTTTATAAGATTACTCTAAGATATTTAACATTTATAGCTAGAGGAACCCTTCATAAGTCAATCAACAAATACCGATGGTCTCTTATATGAGAAAGACATACTCTTAGTTCCAAGAAGGCTTACAAACAGTATCTCTGCTAAAACTAAGCTTACAGAATACAAGGGGTAACAGGACAATCATAACACACTGGTTCTACCAAATGGAGCACTAGGAGTTGAGCTAACAGGACCTAGTCATGTATCCATTCAACCACCATTAATGATTATTCTGGCCTGACTGCTGTAGTGGGTCCTGCAATCACATTAATGAATAAAACACAAGATGCCAGCCTTCTTTAAAATGCCAATGAAATGAAACAGAAACAAGTTAAATGAGAATAGAGCATGCTCCAAGGGAAAGTAGGTGTGGTTAAAGTTACAAGAGGGGAGGTAGGTAGGGCGGTTATCTAAGACTGAGCTTGAGTCTTGATGCTTCTTTGAAACACATTTCTCCTGTGCTGGGCTGAGCAAGCTGAGCTTCTCTTACCCATGTTTCCTCTTGCAGCAACATAAAGTCCAGCCATGGTCGGTGGTCCTGAAGAGGACCAAAGTTTTGCCACCCTGGAATATGCCTCTAGAGAAATTGATTTTAAGCTGGTGATTAAGAAACAAAATACTTAGAACCTTTGATCTCACCCTTACCTGCCTAAAGGAATCCAGATAGAAAAACCTGTTTAATATAAATTAGATGTGGCAGACAGGGAGAAAATTAACAGTCTATTTGTTATACTTCCATTTCTATTCTATTGTTTCTGGGTGGCCTAGAAAAATTTATTTACCACATGTTTGCTATTTTTCATCAACCTGTAAATCACCTGCTTTTCCTTTGAAATCCCAGACTCCTACCTCCTTCTCCTTTGTCCAGAATGAAATATAAACCTCAACTTCCCAAAGCTTCCATAAGTCTCATATTCATACGGTACCCCCAAGGTGTACATCCATGACAGGATTTGGCCTTTTTTCCCCCTGTTAATCTGTCTCATGTTAATTTAATTATTAGCCCAGTCAGAATAACTTAGAAATGTGGGAGGAAAATTTTGTTTTGTTTTTATTCCTCATAGTGCCAATAAATTTTATCAGTTATTATTACCCATTCTTAAGAAAGTTTCAAGGAAGTCCCTTGGAAAAGCAAAATGTGAAACAGATGAAATAATACAGTATCTTGGAAAAAGCAAGCAGTTTGCTTGTAAAGCCTTTGCTTTCCATATGAAGTAATATTCTAAACTATTTCTCTTAAGATGCTCTTGTACACTTCAATAATCATGCTTGGCTGAAAAGAAAGGCCAGTGGGATTTTGTGGAAATGGAAATTGACAGTCACAAAACCAGTTTTAAAAGCTCCATGTAAAAATGCTCAGGGACATTTTACCACTCAATGTTGATTCAAACTTACTTTTGTTATGGGTGGGGTGCCCTCGCATCCCCACCTGCTATGGGTAGAAGTGGCGCTCTTGAGGTGCCCTGAGAACAAGAGTTTCCTGAGGCCTCCGCAGTGGATGAGGAATTGTACAAAGCTTTACTGTTGATGTAATATTAAGGGAGTTCTTTTCCAAGGTCCCATCCCCTTCCCTCTCACCATGGAAAAAGTCCTATCATATCTTCAGCAGAGCTAGAATTAAAGCCACTACCAGAGTCTTTCCTACACATAAAAGCACACTCCAGTCCAGCACCTAGCTAGCTTGGCTTGTGCTCCTAGCTGCAGTCCATTACATGTACGGTCCACATGGCCATGGGCCATACAGCTTCTAGGGCCACATGGCTATAACAGGAAGATGGGTAAGTGAGGGTCACAGAGCAAGACAGTGAAGGGAGCCAGAGCATACAAAAGGAATAAGAGAGAGAGAATTCGATAGGGATTTTTAACTGGGAGTTTAACCAATGAACCCTTCAGGATTTCATCTGCTTTCATTGGCTCCACCCTCTTAGCCAATGACTTTTGTTTCCCAGGGTAGACTGACAGGCAAGCACCGTCCCTACATCACCCTAACATCACTGAGCATGTAACCATTTTCCCCTTTGTTGTACCTTTCCCCTAGTGATCTGTAGGAAACGGGCCAGTGGTTCCCTGGGGAGTATAAAGTTGCAGGTTCCTGGTGAAGCTGCCCAGATGACCATGCTTATAATGTCTAGTCTCCTATTTGCTCCTTTCCTATTATTATTAATAACTAGTTAATTATTATAATATTTTCACTGATCACTTGAACTGGGAATGAGCAAAGGACTTTTAATATGCTAAATGTTTAGAGTCTGTTCCAGGGAAGGCTAAATACAAATATTTGAGTTTGTATCTGGAGATTGTTCTCCCTAGAGCTCTTTGCAAGCTACTCCTTATTTAGGGCCAGTACAATCTTTTCAATCTGCCAGGCAATGAAAGGTTTTGCATCCAAAACATAAATTAGTTCAAAATAGAAACAGACGCATTAATACAGAGAGCAAACGCCAGCTGACAGAGGTGAGGAGGGTTGGGGGGCTGAGTGAAAAATGTGAAGTGATTAAACAACAACAAAGCCCCCAAAACCCATAGGCACAGATAACAGTATGGTAATTGCCGGAGGGAAGAAGAGGAGAAGGTAGAAAAAGGTAATGGGGACAGAGGGAGCAGTAAATGGTGTTGGAAGGAGACTTAACTTGGGCAGGTGAACACACAATAAAATATATAGATGATGTATTATAGCATTGTATACCTGGAACTTATATAATTTTATTAACCAATGTCACCCCAATTATTCTAATAAAAATGTAAAACCATCAATTAGAATGAATTTTAAGATCTTATTTTTAAATAGTTTGTAGGTTTACCATTAGGAGCCTTTTGCTTTAAGGAGACACATGTGTCATCCAACATGACACTGACTCAGCCTGGATTGATTCTGAGCTGAAGTAAGAATAAGCAAGAACCAAACATGCATGCATATGTGGATATTAATCTACAGATATATATATAAAACACTGCATGCCAAGCATAGTTATAATGATGTCAACACAGCTCCCACAAGTCCATGGCACTCAAAAGTGACCACTCACACCTGATATGCACACCATCTGACACACACACCAGTCACACTATGGGCAGACCTTCTCACAAAAACATTTGAAATATGAGCACTTTTTGCTCATATTTTTCCAATTTTCAAATCAGCTTCTTCCAAAGAGAAGGCAATGATAGCTATCTTATTGAGTAGTTACTGGTGTATTCCAGTAATTACAAATGACATTTTTCTGATTCAAGGTCAATATATACTCTTTGGGTTCCTTCACCCCACTGCCTTTTGCACCATGTTTTATTTCATAGCTATGCTAGAAGGGAGAGGATACCTTCTCCTTCATTTCTAACAGGTGGAGAAAATTTTAGATGTAATAAATAAAATTAACTATGAAAAGTATTCAAATGGCTACATTTTGAAAAAAATAAGTTAGAATTATTTATTCTGAAACTGTACCCCCAAATTGTAATTTTGGTTAAGGTGGATATAATAGCAATGAAAATTTGAGCACTAGGAGAGGCTGGACAGAAACTCTATGCCCCGTGGCTAAAGGATGTAAACATACTTTATTACAAAATAATAGCTTAGAACCAACGCTGGTGACACTCAAGGCTCTTTCAACTCTGACATTTGAGTCCAGTTAATTATGACAACTGTAGCTGGTGTTCTGGGTGGGCTGAGGGTCATGCAAATGTGGCTAAATCGGGTGGCTCTATCCCATGTCTCCTGACTCTTCTCAGCAGTACTCTGGGGAAATTCATTAAAGCAATAATAACTGCATATCTAAACTATGGCCTGTGTCTTGGTTTAGTTACATGTCTAGTTAATTCATTCCTTGCAAATAGTATTGAAATTCACTGGGAGACAGTAGTGACTTTCCCCAGAATCTGTAATAAACAGGTACCATCCTCAGAATAACTTCATGCGTAGCTCCAGCTCAAATTCTCTATTTGAGAATTTTGGGAATTTAAAAAAAATGGTATATTTATTATCACTTATTAATTTTTTATTCGCTTGAGAACATTTTTCATTTATTTACTTATTTTTGCAGTTGGCTTCTGCCTCACACTCACTGATCTCTGGGAATCAAACTGTGATGTATCCATCAGCTGTGACTGACCATGTTGAATATCTTGCTATTGATTATAAGTTTGATACTTAAAATAAAGAGCCACTTGTATTATTGAAATAAAATTAAAGAGTGCAATGTGTTTCTGAGATAACAGCCAGGTTCAATGAAATGAATGGGATACAGTCAATGCACTGTGTCCCCTGGGCTGGGCTGCTGTTCCTGGTGGCAGGCTTCATGGCTTAATTGCTTTCATCAGCATGTCAGACTGAGGTTGAAAAACAAACACTGTGTTTCAGAATGTCTTCCCTTTTAATTAAGTGTGACAGAGTAATTTGCTTCAATCTTAAGCCAAGTCAGAATCTGACAATATTTTTCTTACAGTGTTAAGCATGGAATAAAAATATATGTCCTTGCACACTTTTAAACATGTGATGTTTAAATGATTTTTACAGTTTTGCTGAACTAGCTGTTATAAATATTAACTTTTTAAACTGACATAATCCTTATATGATCATTAATGAACTATGGAAAATGAGGTCCTGATGCTGAAAATCATTTGGCAATTATTCAAGCAGTCGGAGTGGCTTTTCCCACGAAGAATTATGAAAGGTGAGGTGGCAGTCTTAGATAGGAACATATTTTGTACATTCATCAGTAACTGGATAATCAGCGGAGTTATTTCTGATATTGGGAGTGCTGAGAATTCTTTACATAGAATAGTGAGTCAAGCCATTCAGTTCAAAGAATATTTATGAGGCCTTTACTGTGTTTATGGGAATCATCCCGCCTGTCCCCATTCATATACAGCCAATCAGTTACAAAACTGAGATTACAGATAGTTTCCTACAAATAAAAACACCTGCCATTTACTCTAAATTCAATGCATACAATCTGTAATACTCAATCCCATAAGCAGTTATAACAATCCCCATTTTAGAGCCGTGGAAAACGAAGAGTGAAGAAAATGTTTACAGGTCATGCTCTGGGACTTACTAAACCAGGATTCAGACAGAGGTTTGTTACCCCTTAACTGAACTCAACTCAATATGTGCTTGTGTGAGTACACACACACACACACACACACACACACACACACACTCATGCACACATGCAGAGCAAGGAAGGTTGCTGTAGCCGTGATGCTAATTATGGTGAAGGAACAGAGAAAGAAGTGGATTCTAATAGGACAAGTTAATGAAGGTCCATTGACTTTCTCCTACCCAATTCTATAGGATTTTGGTGACTGTCACACTAAAAAGTTTTGAAGAAGACTTTAGGCTCTAAATTGAAAGCACGAAAGCAAAATTACGCTGTATCCCCACGTGTCCAGAGAGAGATGCACTAGAAACTGGCCATGGTTATTGGAGATAATTCAACGCCAACAGGAATCCCCAGTTTGGGGTGTGGTGAAGAAGGGAAGTGTATTCAGTGCAAATAGCTTACTGGTAATACAGCATGCTGTGGAAACAGCACTGCTGTGGAGCTGCTCAAAGTGCTAACAGCACAGCCCTGAAGACAGCAGGGCCAATCAGCAAGGCTGTGAGGCTGCCCTGGAGCCTGGCCCCTAGTCAGCCTGGCAGCTCCACTCCAAGATGGTCTACTCATCCCTCATTGCCTCTTACTGGTCAGTAGTTCTTGGCTGAGTCCACCCGAGAAAGCCTTCCCTGGAACGTGTGCTTCCCCAGTCCTAGGGGAGCTGGCCTGTATAGACAGAAGTTCCCGCTCCTGGTCCCTGATTGGCCCATCCTCATGTAAATGAGAACACTAAATCCTCACAGTTTGATTGGGCCAAAGGCACTCTTCTGATTGGTTAAGAATAGAGTCAC
Source organism: Myotis davidii (assembly GCF_000327345.1). NCBI lineage: Eukaryota > Metazoa > Chordata > Mammalia > Chiroptera > Vespertilionidae > Myotis > Myotis davidii. The sequence goes on along the minus strand of NW_006383012.1, from coordinate 1,008,215 downwards.
TCTGATTGGTCTGATCTGTGCAGCTCTGATTGGATGGGGAAAGCCTCAGTCCACCCGGTTGGATAGGACACCAGAAACTCTTCCTTATGGGCTGCCTCAGCTGCTGGAAACAGTGCAGGGAGGTTAGGTTAGCTCAGAGGCAGGTAGGTTAGGGCAGAGGCGTGTCTGGGAAGTGCACTTAGTGTGAGAGGCCCACGTGCAGAAATGATTGCTAGACTTTTTTTTTTTTTTTTAACTCAGACACCAGGATCCGTTAGTCCTCAGTGTTCACAAAACTAACCAAAGAAACCCAGTACAGACAGGATCAATCTCTAACTACAAGGAAGACTAGGAATTTGAGGTTATATCTTTTACAGACTCTACATTAGGGAGAGACTTGGGGCTGATTGGATGAAAACTGAAAATAGTGTCACCCTTGGGTAGCGTTGGGTAGTGGTGAGAATATGTAGGTACTCCCACATTTTATAGGAATATTAATGAGCTATCACTAAAAGCTGTGGGAAATTAATTACAACTTGAGAATTTTCTGCCCTTTAATATTTAATGTTTTCCCTTCCAACCAAGTGAGAGATTTTTTTATTACGAACCCAAATCTTCTGAAAAGTACATAGAATTGTCATTTTATAAGAACTGTATTAAAGCATTAATTGATGTTACATCAAGCCATTAGCAATATCAGTTCATATAAAACTCATTATCTCTCAGTGAAAATCGGTGGCATCCCCATCGCAGCCAATCTCTCTTTTTAGGTTGTTTTGCTTTTGGATCTACAGATGGTCTTAAGTCAGACCCTCTTAATAATCCACAAACTTCTTCTGGAGCCTTCCTTCTCAAACACAGATTTGTTTCCCTTCACAGACAATTACAGTGCTCCTCTCCTTCTACCAGGTTAAACTCATTAATTTTCTTTTCAGTCAAATAATACATAAAAAGAGTGACAGTTTAGAAACATAGGTCTTTTGTGTGTGTGTGACCTCCCTCAGGACTGCCCTCTTGCAACCTAATGTCAAACCCATGCTTGTCATTCCACTATTAAGACTTTACTGAGCCCAGATTTCTCTGTGTATTCTGAGTCCTGGCTGCATTAGAGGACCAAAATGTTTAAAAAAAAAAAAAAAAATTTAAAAAAAAAAAAAAAAAAAAAGGAGGCGGATAGGACTCTTTTCAATATTTCAACTTTATTTCCACTCAGTCTTTATGTGAGACTCTCAGTAAGTCACCTCATCATTGTTGGACCTTAGTTTACCCCTCCATAAATGTAAAAATTGTAAAAATAGTAGTGAAAATTCATTATAGCTAAATTTTTATTATATTTCATTAAGTTTAAGTACAATTCTATCCTAATTGCTTATAAGCTGAAAGAACTCTCTCACTAGCTTTTATGTGGTTAAAAAAATCATTTCTTTTATTGTTTTCTGGAAATTAACATATATGTTAACTTTTAATGGAAATGAGATTCCCCTAGAATTGTGTCTGGTACACAATCTAAACAATTGTATGCAGTCGGCCCCATTAAAAGTAAAAATAAAGAAATACTGTATAATAGGCAGGAATTCTTAGGTACAAGATAGGCATCCATGTGAAGAAAGGAGTATAAGAGAGTGTAATTTCAGGCAGATGGATAACGTTGCTGCACAAGTGGGAGAAATGGCAGGAGGCCAAGATTGTCCTGGAGCAGAGATGATATTATGTCCCATCGGGCATGCCAACTTGAATTTATATTGGCCAAATATTGTTTTTAAAAGATTCTGAGGTTGCACCAAGGCAATGGAAGAGTGTTCAATGGGTATTTAACAATGGGTGAAAGGAAGGAGAAGTGGCATGTATTTTCCATCTCTGATCCAGAGGTAACTCTGTCCCAAACACTCTTGAGGACAAAAACCAAACTCGTTTTCAGCAGGTGCGCATACCCACTTTGATACTCTTCTACGTAAGTATTTCTAGTTCTCTCTCTCCCTCTCTCTCCTTTGTTATCAAAAGACTTCAGGTGATTTAAATAGCATAATAACTACTGATGAGAAAGTTGCTAATCATTATAAAAATTTACCATTTAGTTTAATAGATGATTTAGTTCAATAGATAATCTACTATTCTTTAAATTACTTCCCCTTGAAACCTTCCACCACCATCTTATCTCTTAAATAAAATATACAAGTTGCTTTCAACTTTTCCAAGAAAAAAATGTTATACTATTGCAAATTACTAGGAATTTTTCTTGAAGAAGACAAAAAGTTTTTCACTGCTTTATTTTTTTTTAATTTATAATATGCAAGCTCTTACTTTCTGATAGTGACTGAAATAAATACATACACCAATGAAAAGGGGCATAAATCAACTTTAATGTCTCATTGAGCTTCAAACTTTGTTATTGTCCTTCTAGCACAGTGATGGCGAACCTTTTGAGCTTGGCATGTCAGCATTTTGAAAAACCCTAACATAAATCTGGTGCCGTGTCACATATAGAACTTTTTTGATATTTGCAACCATAGTAAAACAAAGACTTATATTTTTGATATTTATTTTATATATTTAAATGCCATTTAACAAAGAAAAATCAACCAAAAAAATGAGTTCGCGTGTCACCTCTGACACACGTGTCATAGGTTCGCCATCACTGTTCTAGCACAATATAGGTGCCATAAACCACGTCTAAGTAGGCAGAAAAAATTACTTCCATTATACGCTTTCAGTTGTATAAGATTCTTTAGGTCTCTCTGTTCTATCATATAAATGTATTGTAATTTAAATGCATTCTTAATCATAGCTTAAGAAAACTCATCTCACAGACTAACCTAAGCGCATTAATTTCTAAAGTAATTGCATCTTTAAAAATTCATTAGAAATATGCCCAGTCAAGGTCTTTAATTATTCTACTTGCATTATTTTTTAAATGTATTCAGTTGCATTGTGTGATTATATAGAGCTTTTATAGTAATGGAATACATGATCTGATGCAAACTTTCCAACTGCCATCTCCACACACATTATCCGAAGAGTCCATGAAAAAACAGAGTTTACCCAAAACAGAGGCTTTCAGGAAGCCACCTAATGAAGAGCTGGGAGACACAAACTTCTGAAGGTGAAGGCAAATTTAATCAAAGACAAGAAAGTGAGGTTGTGAGATGGGAAATAAAATAGTCATTTACACACAGTACATCAGAGGATATATGATCCACTGAGGTAAAATGCCAACGTCCTAATTTTCATATTCAGGGCAAATTCTCACTTTCAATGCCTTCCTTTCTAATGAGTCTGCCTGAGTTGAGGGAAAGGGGTTGGTTTGGGTATATGAGTAATAAAACATTGTTCATATTTCTGGACATATATCCTCTTAGGAACAAACTGATTGATTTCCACAAGAAAGTGATGGGTACAGTTTCTGTTGAGATGCCCAGTTGCCTTTGAATCTAGGTGGGCATATAACTGTGTGTGACCCATACGTGCAGCAGAAGGAACACTGCATGACTCTTAGGCCAACTGCAGCCTCCATCTGATTTTCTGAAATATCTTCCTTGTGGAGCCTCAAGCTGCCATGTGAGAAGTGTAACTACCCCGAGGCTTTCATGCTTTGCAGAAGCCAAGCCAAGTAGCATCATCAGATGTAAACCTTAAGGTTGGCAGTACTGGTCTTGGAGTCATTTCAGCCATGTGAATGCATGTGACTTATCCCTTTGATGATTCCAACCTCCAGCCAGAACCTTCAGCCTCTGAGACTACCCACCTGAAGCCCCAGAAACCATGAAAAAGAGATATGGTATCCCACAGAAAAATAACCAAATTCCCAAATTACAGAATCCACAAGATTTATGAAATGACTATTTTAAGCAAATGAGTTTGGAGGTGATTTGTTACACAACAATTTGAACTAGAAAAGAAAATTTTGATTTGTAATTTTGGGACAAATAAAACAACTCCTATCCACCATCAGTAGACAAGGAATACAAACAGGTGATTTTTTCTAACATTTTGGGGAAGGGGTTGGAGGTAGATAGAGAATAATAAACTTAGAAATGTTGGCTTGAAACAATTTGATGTTTGAATAGAATTTCACTTTATGTACTATTTCCAAAGAGCACATGCAAAGACCTTCTTGATACCATTTACCTTTTTATCACTCTTACCAGATTTTTTCATATTTAGCCTTAATTTTGAAATCCAGTACCCAAGATTTTGCCCCACTTTCCAGAATGTTCCAAAGAATGCTATTGCTAGGCTCTTCAAGCATTTCACACCTGCTGACAGTGAATGCTACCCTATGGAGCTGAAAGGCTTAAAGATCCCAAACTGTGATGTTTGTGGATTTCACATTTATTTTAGTCCTAAAACAGGGCCTGTAATTAAACCTTGGACTTTCACAGTGATGTTTTCCGCACCAGCCTGGACCTTGAGCAGCCAGGGACCCATTGTATCCCGTTTCACGCCACGTCTGTGTCCAGGTGGCAGGGTGTTTTAGACTTTTTTGTAGGGCATGTTTTCTTTGTATTTGCAATGAATGTCTCAAGGTAAGTGTCACAGAGGCATTCTTTTTATTTTTCTGAAGCACCAAGCCTCAGAAATAGAGCTGCTTTTTCAAGAATAAACAGCTGGTTGGTAACTCATTCGGGACTAGAACCCACACCATGGAATTTAAGAGGTATTTTCACAAACATTTATTGAGCCCTTCTCCAAAGCCAGGTTCTGGGTTAGGCACTGGGGTTACAAAGACTGAAGAGACATTCTCCTTGCTGTCCAGGACTGACAGCTGCTACAGAAAAGAGACTTTGCAATTAGCATGGCGATAAAACTGGGGTCTGAACCAAATACAATGGGGTTATTACAGGGGAAGAAGCAAGTAACCCAGAGACAAAAGGGGAAGCTGGTGTTTTAAGCTGAGTCATTGAGAATAGAAATGATGAGTCAGGGAGAAGCAGAGGGGCATTTAAATGTGTTCCAGTCTCAGAGGAGAAATCAGGCAAGGACATTAAGCATCCCACATGTTTAGGGAACAGGAGGGCATTCAGTGTAACTGGATTAGGGCCAAAAATACAGGTAGGGAGGTGAGCAGGCTTATGTATGTATAGATATGCCTTTAGACTAGCTTATATAATAAAAGCCTAAGTGACCATTATGGCAGAACAACCTGAACAACCAGTCACTATGATGCGCAATGACCACCAAGGGGCAGACGCTCAATGCAGGAGCTGCCCCCTGGTGGTCAGTACACTGTAACAGGGGGGATGCTGCTCAGCCAGAAGCTGGGCTCATGGCTGTCGAGTGCAGCTGCCACAGCATTGGGAGCTTCTTCCGATGCCGCAGCAGCACTACTGAGCAGCGAGCAGTGGCAACAGGCCAAGCGGTCCGGGATGAGGCTGGGATGAGTGTGAGCGGCACCCAGCACCGTTTCAGGCTCCTCCCTGGCCTCCTGCCGCTTGGCACACTGCTACATCCCCCTAAGGGTCTTGGACTGCGAGAGGGCACAGGCCGGGCTAAGGGACACCTCCCCCTCCAGTGCATTAATTGCATGCACCAAGCCTCTAGTCCTATATAATAAAAGGCTAATATGCAAATTGTCCCCTCCACTGGGAGTTTGACCAGGGGGTGGGACCGGCTGGCCAACTGCCTGCAGCCCTTCCCCCTGGCCAGCCCCACTCCCGATTGCCCTCCCTCCCCTCTGGCCCAATTGGGGGCAGGGCTGGCCAGCCAACCTTCCACATCCCTTCCCCCCAGCCCACCCAGCCTGATAGGCCCTAATTGGGGTGAGCTGGCAGGATCCAACCCATGCATGAATTTGTGCACCGGGCTTCTAGTTATTAATAAATATCAATATAAATACACACACACACACACACATGCACACACACACATGCACACAAAAACATTCATTTATTTGAAAAGGTGTGGTTTATTATCAATTATGATAAAGGCCAAGAAAAGGACTATTGCAAAACTGATTTCTAATATAGTGAGAAGTTCACCTCTATCCTAACTTCACCTCTAGACAAACTTATGTTCATAATTACACTTGTCTTAGATGGAATTCTAGTGACCAAGTGATGCAATTCTGACTTGTATTTTGGAAGTCTCACTATAAACCCAAAGCAGCCCAATAGACTATTACTAATAACCATTATAAAATCAGCCCCAAATAAGATGCGGTTGGTGAAATATTTTTCTTATTGTAACAAGTTGAGAACTATTTTAGTGCTTTTTATAGATTAGTGTCCTGGACAACTAGTTTCCATTCTGGCTAAAACACAGAAAGAGAAATGGAAGAAATGGTAGAGGATGAGGCTGATGGTGAGAGGCTTTGCAAAGCATATTACAACATTTGGACTACATTCTGCAGCCTATTGAGAGAGTGAGAGAGGAAGGAAAGGCGTGTGTGTGTGTGTGTGTGTGTGTGTGTGTGTGTGCGCGCGCGTGCGCG
>NW_006383012.1:990828-1001705 GCF_000327345.1 Myotis davidii | reverse complement strand
GGGTCCTCAAACTTTTTAAACAGGGGGCCAGTTCACTGTCCCTCAGATGATTGGAGGGCCGGACTATAGTTTTTTAAAAAAACTAGTAGGCTGCTAAGCAACAGGCAGCGGTGGCAAAAACACCCTGCGGGCCGGAAAAATGTTTTCAGTGGGCCGCACATGGCCCGCGAGCTGTAGTTTGAGGACCCCTGGTCTAAAACTTTAGATATTGATATAGCCAGAAAATGCCCTAACAACCTATTTTAAACCTTAATGCCATAAATTTATTGATTTTAATTTTCTTTTAGCTTCATTCTTTTTAAAAATATATATTTTTATTTATTTCAGAGAGGAAGGGAGAGGGAGAGAAAGATAGAAACATCAATGATGAGAGAGAATCATTGATCAGCTGTGTCCTACATACCCCCTACTGGGGATCAAGCTGACAACCCAGGCATGTGCCCTGGAATCTAGGACCCTTCATTCCACAAACCAAAGCTCTATCCACTGAGCAAAACAGGCTAGGGCTCATTTTTAATTTTAGGTACATGTCGTTCGTTCTTCCTAATTCTTCATCACCCCAGTCTTCTTAGTCTAAGGCCAAGACTTTTCATAATACTATAGATCACATCTTTATTTTGTAATATGGAGACAAAGATTAAGGCAATAAACAAGCCAAAATATTGTAATGTCTCAAAACACTTGTCTTGTGTAAGGAATCACATGAGTGGTCTAAAGTCATTGTACCACAATTTGTTAACAATCTCAGGAGACAAGGTACACAGAGAACACAGTGTGTACAAAAATTAAACATGGTCTGATATTATCCTGGTACCTGATATCATTTGTAACCATTCCACTTAAGTCACCTAAAAGAATAATCAAGTTTCAGTGAATAAAACTGCTAACCAAAGCACTTATATGCCTGGGCACAGACAATAGTGTGGTGAAGGCCTGGGGAGGGGGCAGGAGTGAGATGGAGGGGGGTCAATGGGAGAAAAAGGGGACAACTGTAATACTTTCAAGAATAAAGGTAAATTAAAAAGAAAAGGTAAAAAAGAAACTATTGCCTTGGACCCTCAGGAAGTATTCTCTTCTCCCACAGCACATAGTTTTCTGAGATATTGTCCTGTCTGGGGGCCAAGACTGTGACATTATACAGGCTGCATCCAAATCCATATAGGTTACATCTAAGACTTCAGAAACCTAGGGAATACCTCCACATGTAGTCTCTCTAATCTCTCTCTGGGAAGAAACTTCAGAATTGTTTATTTTCATGATTTCTAATCATCTTTTACCCGCTGACAACTTTTTTTTTCTTTCTAAATTAATCCTTAACAGCTAATTCTACACAAATAACACACAGAAGCCCAGTGCACTAATTAGACATCCCAGCAATCCCCTCAGGTCCCCTAGCTCCTGGAATGTGAAGCTGAAGTCACTTCACTCCTCTGTGCCTCACTTCTTGTTAATCTTTGAATAGAAACAGCAATACCTGCCTTACTTCAGAGAGCGAGAAGAACCAACCAGGTAATTTATGTGAAAATACCTTAAACTATCACATGTATCTAAGTTTTTATTAGAGCATGAAAATAAAAGCACACAGACTAGAACATGTGTGTGTGTGTGTTTAAGTAATACATGGTGTTAGAAACCAGGAATATTCAAAAATAGAGAGAGTAAAATATTCTTGGCAGTGTATGGCATGTCCCCTTCTGGGATCCATTCTTTCCCAAAGTCTGGGGATAAGAATGCTTGCTCTTGCTCTTGCTCTTGCTCTTGTGTGAGAGAGGGGAGTTCTGTGTGTTTGCCACCCATCCTGGATTCTCTTTGTGCCCTCCTCTCCTCTTTTCCAAGTTCTCCATTCTTGTCTCTTGGTGCAGGCCCATCCGGTTTCTATGGGACACAGAGGGCGCACTGTTCTCGGTTGCTGGATGAGGCTGGGAGTCACACACTCATTAGCAGAATCTGTGTCTCAGTGTCAGAGCCTTGCTGTTGTGACTCCTGACCAGTCTGGCGGCACTTCAGTGTCCTTTCTCCCTGGCACACTCTCTTGAGTGTAAACCAGACTAAATCATCACCTAAAGGGATCAAGTTCCCTCAGGATCCATATCACCGGGGGCTGACAAATTGACTACTGTGAAATGTAAATGCCTCTTCCCTCTTTCTAGCCTACGTTGAATGGAAAACCCAGTGCTCTATGTAAAGAGGGGGAGCTTTTCCTAAATATGTCAGTAAACTAGTGAAATAAGATCCTAGTGGGAAGAGTGGCTGTAACTTCCTATGCTATAATGTGTTCATTAAAGCTGACCCAGCTCTTGGCCACTGAGAGATGGAGCAGGAGGAAGAGATAGATACACAACCTCACCGGCTTCCTACAGACATGAGGAGGGAACGAATTCCCTGCACCCCAGAGGCAGCCCTGGTGCCTCCTGATGCCCCACCTCCATGCACAACCATAAAGTCAAGGGTCTCTGATATATTTGCAAGCATTCTGCTGCCCATAGCAATAATCCAAATTATGCTAAGGGAGAGGTGGTGACAACAGCATTTCTGTGTCTCCATCTCACCCCTATAATTGTGATGGCTCATGAAGACACTGGCCTTCGGTTTATCTTTGGAATCAGCAAAAAACAACCGTTTTCCATTCTGAAGCAGGCACAATGACGGATTGGAGTAGTATAAAAATCACTGCCTGCTTTATGATGTGTGGATTAATGAAAGTATTAAACCATTCTAATGATAGAGAAGGAAATTATTTTCACTGTAGCTGAAAGAAATAAAACTGCTCCATCTTAAATTAAAAAAGGTCTAAAACTTTGCAAGCTCATCAAACGTGCGTGGGCAACAAAGAGGTACAAGTTTATAACCCATTCTGGAGCACCTTAATTTCTTAACATCCATCATTTTTCTGCTTCATTACTGTTGGTGTGCTTCCCAAAGGGTTCTGGGAAAACTAATTTTTGCAGAAAAGAATAATAAATATGGGCCAGGCTAATGTCATTTTTTAAATAGGAAATACTGGGATTTCCCCGTTTTATTAGAGGCCGCACTGTTAATTTTATTTCATGGACATTGTTGCCTTTATAGCATGATTTGAATGGCATGATTTATCACTCAAAGATTAAATCTGGACTTGGACAAAATCCAGGCAGTATCACTGCTGGGAAGGCCACGGCTTGTGTGCGTACCCCCAGTGGGTGAGATTTGATCAAGTTATGTACATAGAGACAGAATAGTCTTGCACATGTGATAGAAATGTAAGAATGTTCAACGCAGACTTTGACCAACTTTGTTCAAATTCAACCTCAGGCCCTGGGCAGCCTATTTCTTGCTAAATGAAGTCAGGGCCTGAGAAACTGATAGGAACTCCTTGGGCATTTTTGCAAGCACGGTGTGGAAGTTCAGTCAATTCATGACCAAGGAGCTACCCTCGACCAATGAGCCATGGGTTTAGAAATACATTCTTTCATATTTCATTTCCTGGGCAAGAACTACAAAGAGCCATTTCAAAAGCTCTTCAGAAGGTGTCTTGTGATTGGTCACCCTTAACAGTGGCCAAATCTTTATTTGAGGGGGGGGGGTGGCTTTATTTTTTATTGTTGACAGTATTATATATGTCTCCCATTTTCTCCCTTTGGGCCCCCTTTTCCCAATCCCTGCCCCACCCTAAGCACCTTGTCTTTATTTTGGCTTTATTTTATTTACCCTGTATCTCATATCCTCTGTATAAAATTACATTAAAAAAATAAATGAACTTCTCAGAAGCCTTTGTCATGCTTAGCTTTAAGAGAAACCCATAAAAAAGCAACAGTCTTCCATGTCTCCATGATGAAGCAGCACCCTACGTTTTGAGGATCAGGATCAATTACCAATGCCAATATGAGTTTCTTTGCCTGCAAAGAAGGTAAAGGTGACCAAGGGAAGCTGCAGCTTTAAGGTTAGTGGCACTCATATTATGTTGCCTGGTTAGTGTGATCAATATCCCAGTTTGTCTGGGATTGAGGAGCATCCTGGAAGGCAGAACTTTCAGCTTTAAAACCTGGATAATCCTAAGCAAACCAGGACAAGCTGGTCACCCTACTCTTGGTCAAGGTGTTCCCTGATTAAGAAGTAGGACCTCTATATCCATGGAGAAATGATACAAAAATGCCCCCAAGTAGTTCGCTAGGAGGGTTGGAAAGAAGGCCCATTCTTATCTCTACCCCTTAAATCCCAGACCCATATATTCTACCTACTGGAACCACAACACCATATAGTGACTATTAGACTACTCACAGAATGTCAACTCAATCTGGTGCCTCAACTGTGCCTTCCAAAGGCAACTCTTGTTGTAGCTGGTTACACCAACCCCGGTGTATTTGGTCTTTTGAAGAGATGAGTGGTTTGTCATAGCTTAAGAGCCTTTTTATGGGTTGGACTTAATGTAAACACTGGTGAGTTTGAGCAGCCTACATTAGGACAATACCATACTTCCCATGCCCTGTTTAATAGAACACCTGCAGGACCCTATTTAGCCATTTCTAAACCTGTGCAAATCTGGAAGTGGCAAGAGGGTATATCCCCAAGGGTCTGTCTGACCCATGGGGACAGGAGCCAATTCACCTTTGCTAGTTCTTGCACATAAAGTACTGAGCCTCATTCTGCATGGATTGTCACAAAATCTAGTATGGAATCCAGCCTCATGTGCCCCTAGTGGTGAGAAGCTTGGTAACACACTGTTGGATTTGCCTCCCCTCCTCTGTTTCTCTCCTGTTTCCTTGGGATCAATGACCAGAATAAATTACCTGCACACAACCCTTGTTCCCAGCTATAATTTGTGGGGTGTAGGGGTAAAGTTAGAGGAGCATCTAGCCTAAAAGCAATGTCTTGATGCTTTGTGCAAATAAGAACTCTTGCTTGCAAGTGAACGAAGTTGAACCCAAACTGGTTTAAATATACAATGAAACTCATTAGCCAAATTAGCTGTTAAATCTAGGCAAGTCTGGAGCCAGGGGCCCTGATGATTTTGTTAGTAATGGGTCCTGCCTCCTCTTTCTGCTCTGCTTGTTTTCTGTTTGAAGCAGGTCCCTATGCACAGTGGCCCCTGACAGCTACAGACACCGAGCTCAGAGTTCCCAGTTCAGCACAAAGAGATAGTTTCTCTCCCAGAAATTCCAACAAAAGGCTTGAAATTGGGCCTCATTCCATTGTCTTAGATAGCCCTGGGTTGTATCTACTTCAGAAAGAAATCAGAGCCTGGGATGATATGATGTTCTGCGGATGGCTCCCGAATTACACTGCAGTCCCCGGAACTGAGGGCAGGGGAAGGGACACCATGTCCCTGACTTAATCGCATGGTTTGAGAGCAGCGAAGGGGTGCTTCAGTAGGAAAATAAGGAGGCAATGGTTTTCAAAGGGGAGATGGATAAACCACCAGGGTCCACTACAAGCTTGAATCATCTCAATCTTACTCCCCAGCCCCTTTTCATATGTACAACTCAGGAGCTTGTGTCCCTCCCTGCCCTGACCTCTACCCCTAGGAAAACACAGCCCTCCTGCTGGGACCCCACTTCTCTTCCTGGGAAGTACAGGTCCCTTTACAAAGCCTCCATTCGTTTTGACATTTGCGTCTGTGCTCAGATGTGCTGAGCAACTTCTCTAACATCTGCTGAAACGTTTCCAGTGCTCTCGGTGAGATTCTCCCTTTCTTTCCAGGACCATCATTCAGGGGAAGTCACTCACTTCCATCAATATCCTTTAACACCGTTGGCTTATGTGTGTGAGAGAGCATTCAAGCAACAGGGGAGGACCACCAAGGTCATCAGAACTTCACTGAGGCATTTTGTCAAGTACCAGGGAGTCTCCGTAATAAACACAGAAGCAGGCTGAGGCATCTGACTGCTCAATTCATCATGGAACTAAGTGGACATAGAGGTTGAGCGGTGGAGGGAATACTGAGGGGATAAGGAAGAGACACGTTGCTAAAGATGTCTAGCAAGAGCCTCTTATTTTTTGTGTTTACTGCACAAGGATAGGACTTGAAAATGGATCAGTTTTTCAAGAGCACCTGCAATAATTCTATCTTAAATCTCAAGGAAAGGCGCAGTCTCTGTTCTCTGCTGTTTGTCAGCTGTGCAGTGGAGGAAACTCAGCTGTTCCTGATGAGTTCAGGTAGTTCAACTATTCATATCAAAGAGACTGAAAAAATTAAAAAATATTGCAATACTGTTAGGTTGTCACCCATGGTTGATGCCCAATGCAGAGACTACAGTGGAGTATTCCTTCCATTCTTGGGTGTCCTAGTTAACTTTACTTTTTGTCTTTGGGCTATGGCAAAATTCTTACTAGTCATTTCATAAAGCAGTATCATTTTGTCACAATATGAATAGGGAGAGAGCATATTTAGGTCAGTGCATAAGGACTTATTCACACACACACACACACACACACACCTAAAAGGGGAATCAATGTGTATGATTTATTCATGATAAGTTCAGAAATGTCATTTTCAATGAAAAAAAAATGCCTAGCACTTGCAGCATGATTCATGAATGGTCAGGTGGACAGGTATTCTAGTGGACTTGCCAGAATCTCCATCCCCTTTTTTTCAATTTTTTAATTTAAAATAAAAAGTAGTTTTTTATTGATTTCAGAGGGAGTATGGGAGAGGGAGAGAGAGATAGGAACATCAATGATGAGAGAGAATCATCGATCTGCTGTCTCCTGAATGCCCCACACTGGGGATCGAGCCCAAAACCAAGCCATGTGCCCTGACAGGGAATTGAACCATGATCTCCTGGTTCATAGGTTGATGCTCAACCACTGAGCCCATAGGCCAGGCCTCCCTCCCTTTAATACCTACAGAAAAAGATGGATTCCTGAAAGTCTTAAAAAAGTTTGTCCTCTCTAGCTTAATTTCAGATCTTCATTAAATGGCTCTATCAGAGGGATTATGCCACCAGTCTATCTTCCATCTCTCCTTCCCTTCCTTCTTATTCTTCTAATTTCTTATCATATTCACATAGTAAGGGTGTTTTTCCCCTTGAAAGTCTCATTACTCATATCTAGAAGATTGTTAAATAAATTTTCTTCCAAGGCACCACAGATTATTGATTTACCAGTACTTTCACTCCTATATAATGTAAGTTGACATTTCTGTAGCCGTGTATACCAATTTCTTCATCATATTTCCAGCCCATGTGTGCTGTTTGCTCTCAGTGGCACTCACTGCTACATATTTTAATTTTTTCTCATGACAACACCGCATGTCTAGCTGTCAATGGCTACATAACCACCAAAAATGTAGTGGCTTATTATTACTACTTATTCTTGCTCGTGAATCTACAGGTTGGCTGGGCTGTTTTGCTGATCTGGGCCAGGCTCAATTGATCTCATTGGGGCTTACTTATCTGTGGTCTGTAGTCAATGAGTATGTCATTTGGGGAATGTTAAAGCAAAAACTTCACTAGACAAAGTCCAACAGGCAAGAAAGACTTCATTCAAGGCTAATGCAATAGAGGAGAGAAAACAGAAGTCAGTATAACTTAACTTTGCTAAAACAGAGAACAGGAGAGTTTTTAACCCCTGGGGTGAGCTAGAGGAAATGTACTGAAGGATGTTGGGGGGCGTGGGGCGGTCAGAGAAACATCTGTGTTTTCTAATCAGCTTTATCCTAAAAAATAAATAATCTTCTCATAACTTTTGACAGGAAGCAGTTTGCAACTTGGAGGAAGGTACCCATGGGAGTTAGGCTATTTCCCCAAAGAGATGGAGAGAGAGGGGATTCATCTTCCTTGGGGCTTACATTTCAAGAGATGGCTCCCAGGTCCTTGAGGAAGACATAAAACTGTCTTCTCTGTTGTAAAACTGGCAAGAGGTTTTTAAAAAGCTTTCTATCTCAAAAAGGCAGAGAAGAATTTACAATTACAAGTTGTCTAAAGAATTTTTTTTAAGAAAAAGAAAGTCAGTGGCCACACGCTTAGGGGAACTGAGGGAAACATTAGGGCCCTCTTGTCTGAGAGAATGGGGCTAGGATAGTCTTGGAGGAGACAACTTGGGTCTTGCTCCAAGTAGTCCCATATCCTCCAATAAAATTGCTCAAGCTCATTCTCATGTCAGATTCAGAGGTCAGAGAGTCAGGATATACTTAAAACGGCCTTGTTTAGACCAAGAGTCAGAGCCAGCACAGGGTCACTTCTGCATCCTACTGACCAGATTACAAAAGGATTTTATAATGGGGCTGCAAAGTACGGCAAAAAAAATCCACCTTTAATGGTGGGAATATGGAGGTGTGGGACTATGCAAGTCACTTTGCTAAATGGTGTGTTAGAAAATGGGGGCATTTTGCCACTCAATCAATTTCAGCAATTCTCTTTGCAGGTCTGTAATTGTGTATGGCATATATAAATAAACATTATTTACCAATATTTTCTGAAAACTAAGACTTACTTCTCTATAATAGGGAAATACAGTCTGAAGACATCACATATAAAATGTAATTAATAGCCGAAACCGGTTTGGCTCAGTGGATAGAGCGTCGGCCTGTGGACTGAGGGGTCTCAGGTTCGATTCCGTTCAAGGGCATGTACCTGGGTTGCGGGCGCATCTCCAGTGGGGGATGTGCAGGAGGCAGCTGGTCGATGTTTCTCATCGATGTTTCTGACTCTCTATCTCTCTCCCTTCCTCTCTGTAAAAAATCAATAAAATATATTTTAAAAAAAAAACACATTCTGAAATTTTCTCATAACCACTGGTGTAGAAACACTTAGTAATCCATGAAATATATTTCATTAGTCACATATTATATTAGCTCAAATTACAAAAAAAAATGAAAGTATTCCCTATGTTCATAGCCAACATGTGCAGTCAAGTATTCAATGTTCTTTGCACAGTGCAGAGAGCATGCAAATGTACTTACTGCCTCTCCACTTCTTCCTTGTCCCTGTGGTTGCTCTCTGTACTGTCACCACGGTATCATCACTGGTTCTTTCTATTGAACTCTTAGAGAATTCGGGGGTAAAGTGGAAACTTGTGAAAAGTTTTCAACGTGATATAATTCACATGACTATGAATCTAGGGTCATTCATACTGGTAACTATGTTACTGATATTCAATTTCAACACCTATAACTAAAAATGTTGGACTTAGCTTTTTCCAGTTTTAACATTGGTTGTTTTGGGGATAAAGTCATTTGTCATAAAACTTTTCTGATGGATTTTGGAGAACTGTCCATCTCTTATTGAGTGATTTTTTTAATATATGAGGCACCCATTACCTCTGTTAGCACCCCCTTCAGATAATCCTGTAAGAGATTTACGATTATCCTGATTTTACCACTGGCATTTATACAAGACAAACAAAGAAAAAAAATCCCTGAAACTTGAAGGAAGTTTGCCAAAACTCCCGTAACCAGAAAAATATAGAATCTTTGTTAGGTTTGGGTCTATGTGATTTAAAGATCATGCTCTCGGCTACTCAGCTCTATTCCTGCCATGAATTCAGTGTAAGAGTAACCAATGACTAGGCTCTTTCTGAATTTTCACTAGACACAGAATTATGGAAGGGCTAGGTTTCCCATTCTTGACCATTCCCATTCCAACCAATACGCACCCACTGTGTTCTTTAAAACCAATCCACTATATCTTACCTCAACCAATGGAAATAATCTCAGAAGGATAATAATATAAAGATTTCAATACTTATAGTTTCAAAATATCTTCTTTATATATTTTGTTGTTTTAAATCCTTCTCACTAAGATGCTACTTGGTTGTGACCTTGATTTTTATGCTAGAAATTACAGATATATATAATTTTTGCCTCATTGAACCCCTATGGATTAAACAGGATTCTCAGTTTTTCTTTATTTAAATATATTTTTATTGATTTCTGAGAGGAAGGGAGAGGGAGAGAGAGATAGAAACATCAATGATGATAGAGAATCACTGATCGGCTGCCTCCTGCATGCCCCCTACTGGGAATTGAGCCAGAAACCCAGGCTTTGAGCCAGGAATGGAACTGTGACCTCTTAGTTCACAGGTCGATGCTCAACCACTAAGCCACTCTGGCTAGGCCTCAGTTTTTCAAATATGAATAAACTTATCAATCCATAAATTAAAAGCCAAAGTTCAGAGCGACCAGTGTGCTGATGTTCTCAACTTGCAAACAAAATGTGGAACAAGACCCATGAGCATTTTTTCCCCTGCACCAAACATTTTGGAATGGAAATTAGTCATACTTACTCCTTAGTTGCATTTCTTTACAAACAGTCGGAGCTTGTCATTTCCTATAGGCACCACTAAAAGATGGGGAAAGTGAATAGTTCTACAGACAATTGCATAGGAGCCTTCAATTAGTCTCCAGAGACTGGAACCAGAGGGAGGGCTACTGGAAGAACTTGAATATCATTGCTTGCCTATGTTTATTACTACACTTCCAAATATTTACCTATAACCTTGACTTATATATTCCAAAATAAAATAAAATTTGGAAACTTTCACTCATTTTTGAGGAATGAAGTTCAGAAAAAGTATAGTTATGGTGGCAGTCATCCTATGTTATCATCATGAGGGGCCTGATAAAAGCAGTAGGATCTATGTGTCAGAATCAAGCAATAACATGCATATATTGAGTGTTCAATGTGTGTCAATTTTGAGTAATTTGTCATGTAAATATGAATGAATGAGTGTGTATAGGGCTTGTTAGTCGTAAACCTACTCAATGATAAGTGCTTCAGAGACATCATCTCACACCAACCCCATCAGGTTATTATTCCCATTTGAAGGGTCACTAAATAATTGACTCAAAATATGTAGTCTGTAACTATATAATCAGAGTAGACAGTATGCAATGTGTTAGCTTCAATACATTATAAAGACAAAAATTTTAGTATCACTGGGAAACTAAGTATGACATTAAA
>NW_006383012.1:989203-990331 GCF_000327345.1 Myotis davidii | reverse complement strand
TTGAGTAATTTGTCATGTAAATATGAATGAATGAGTGTGTATAGGGCTTGTTAGTCGTAAACCTACTCAATGATAAGTGCTTCAGAGACATCATCTCACACCAACCCCATCAGGTTATTATTCCCATTTAGAGGGTCACTAAATAATTGACTCAAAATATGTAATCTTTAACTATATAATCAGAGTAGATAGTATGCAATGTGTTAGTTTCAATACATTATAAAGACAAAAATTTTAGTATCACTGGGAAACTAAGTATGCCATTCAATGTCAGTAAGTAACCCTAAATATTCTAGTTTAAGCACAAAGTTTGGTTTTTTGGGTTGCTAAGGAGTTTCTAAGCAAGATGAGGTCTAATGGAAATAAGATAAGACCTTTTCCAGCATGGGCACTAGAATTAAAGGAAAGAGAATAAATCTGGGAAAAATTCTCAGAACACAAGGCGTCATGTGCTGTTACTCTTTTGTGAACTTCTCCTTCCCCTCCTTGTGATTCTGCTATGGCTGTTAATCAAGGAATGTTCTACATTTCCTTCCCTAAGAAAGAAGGATTGCCCCTCACCAATCACCAGCCAATCACCAATCACATTCCTTTTAAAAGTTGATGTGGAGAGACCATATCTGAGCTCATGAATGTTAAGGATTCCTTAGAACTGCAGCTGCTGGAAATCAGGGACAGGATCTTCCTGAGAGAGAATCCAAGCAGAAGCCAAAGAGCCAAGAATCAGAGAGCAGAATTCTGAGGATGTAAGGGAATCATTGGATCCAGCCTTTTCCACAGGTATAATTTCAATTTCTTTTTTTTTCCCATTAGAAGAATTTGATAGCTTTAACTACATTGAGCTAAAAACTTTGGAATCTCTAAACAAAAGGTAAATCAGGAGAACATGAATATTTATTACCAAACATCCAAAATAAGTATTGTGTCATTTTGTCTTATTTAGGAAAGTTAAAGTGCATGAGAAGTTAGGAATGGGTGAATTTTTCAATAATGAAACATCATTTATGTAACATGCACTGCTGCATTATTATTTCTTTCATAAGAGGAATTTCACATGCTGCTTTCAAGAGAGCTGCTTGCTCCCTGTGTTCCCTTTTCTCATCCCTTCCAGCCCTCAACAGTCCATCA
>NW_006383012.1:979450-989161 GCF_000327345.1 Myotis davidii | reverse complement strand
CTTTCCCTTCATTTCCCCATCATTTTCCATCAGACAGAGAGAATCTTCTAACTCTGAACTTGGTAAGTGATAAGTGAGCTAGAGAATTATCTTTAAAGGGTTGGATTATTTTTATATGTCCACTGAATCACATTTTCTATTTTCTATTCCTCTTCCCACACCAACAGTGACTTTCCTGCCTCTTGTCTTAAATGGAAGTATCCCTTGTTCATCATCTCTGATTTCTCACGATCATAACAAAAGTTGACGTAAGTGCAAGTTTCTAATGAAAATGATCCTTTGTTGTTCCAACAGATCTTGGGCTCTGTAGGCACTCATTAAATAAGTGTCTCAGGAGTTATAAAAACATAGGTAAGTTTCATAGTAACAGAGCTTTATTAAAGCTAAACTGGGATTGAGCTTAGAATAACTATGTGTGCTTTTTGGTCAAGAGCTGTTTCAGAAATCATCCCGGTGAGGAAGAGATTGGGTGAATATGTTTAGGCTAAGAACTTTAGTGGGGAGTCAGTGAGAGAAATTTCCCACCACATCCTGTACAAATAAAGAACCTCAGCTAAAAGGAATGCACCAAATCCCATTCACTTAAATGTAAAGGCAGCATTGATCCAGGAATGATCTGCAGCAAGGGTTAATCAACCTTCCCGTAAGTGAAAGAACAAATTTCAGACAATTTCCTCACTCCTTAAGGATAACTGCCAGATGACATTCTCTGCATTTTCCCTCCTCCAAACATCCAATTGCACAAATAAATTCTATTGTCATTTTTATGGAAGCATCTATATGAATCTAAAACTTTTATTATGTTAGCTTTTGCATTGATATATTTCCAAAATTGGCTCATTTTAAAGTCTTGTAAATCACCAGGCTGGGTTAATGAAGAATGGCAAGGAGGAAGTTTAGCAGGAGCTACAGGAACTATCTGTCAATCTTTGCTCTCTTCCTGACTATCTTAACCAACTCCCCCTCCTTCTTCCAGCGAAACTTAGTATCTGAGCTTCAGTTCAGAATCATGTCAGCATAAGGTTGGAAAATTGTTATGTCTTGGGTACTAGAATGGATCAATGGTGCTTTCCAGAATATGCGCTGAGAAGAATTCTGAAGTCTTAGTCTAGGCTCAATTTGGAAAAAAATGCAGGGAGTGATATTCTTGACTGTCCTAGAGCAGAAGAAAATAACATGTATGCCATTCAGTACACTCTGCTGCCTCCACTGAAAGGAGCCTGGAGCCTGTGGGAGCACTGTTATTCCCATACTGGCATTATAGCGTTAGATCACTTGGAAGATGATTGATACTCAACATATATAACTATACTCAACATGATCTCCTCCCTCTCCGCCCCCCCCCACTCTCTCTCTCTCTGTCTCCTACTTACCATACTAACTAGGTACCATTATCCTTACATAGCCAGGACACGGTAGAACTGTGAATTTAAGCCAGATAATCTGAGTCTGTACGCCTAAACCCTGTGCTGTATGGGCTCCAGAGTGCAGGGAATTAACCCTGAGACACAGGAGCAGGATAGTCAGGTAGAGGCCTTTCTTAGCCCCATAATGTGCTTCTTCATACCAGCCTCACTGCTAACTTGATTCAGATCTCTCACTGTTTTTTCTACCTCCACAACAACACTATGGGATAGCTGCAATTATTCTTAGAGCTTCTTGCAAATAGTCAAACTTGTGACCATTATAACCATAAATAACAAGGAGATATCCAAGTGTATCTCACCCTTTGGTTAAGATATTGGCATTTGGAAGTATATAATAGAAACATAAAGGCAAACACATTTGCAGTCTCTATTAAGTTTCAACAATATTATATTTCAATAAAAATATTTAAAGGACAAGTTAAAAAAAGAGAATGCTGGTTGCAGTAGAGTGCTATATTTGTGTGTATATATTGCCAAATAATACCAAACCTACTTCACTGTCTATAAATATTTTATGAACTCATTTGTGTTTAGAATTCATTGTGCATCTCCTTTCTTGTCTTTCAGTTATTTATGCTTTTTTTAAAGGACAACACATTCATAAAAATTACAGTATTAGCAAAAGCTTACAGCAGTCACTTTTCCTTCCCCTGAGTAATTAGAGTCTACAGAATCTGTTTCAGGTTGATTTATTTTTATTAAATCTTTGCTTGGTAAAGTTTCTTTTCTGCTTATGACCAGTGCAGATAAATCTTGGTCTCCACATTTCCAATCCATCACCTAGGCAACAGTTCACACAACTAAGCAAAGGCCATGTAAACAAGCCTTCACATTATTATCAGCACATCTTGGTGATAAAACCAAAATTTTGCATAAAAAACTGATTGCATGTATACACCTCCACATCAGGCCCCTTGGGGAAGGCAACAACCAGGCTTTCTAATGCTGGTGATTTCAGCCTATTATTAGCATGGCTGCTTCACCAGAGAGACAGCGAACATCAGAGAAAGATGCCTCAGTTGGCAGAAAAGGGGCCCATTTTCCTTACAAATTTTTTTAGAGTTGGAGTTATACAAAAGAAATGACAGAAAAGGGGCTATGTCAATGTGCCAAGTGGAAAGCTGGACCTGCACCTCGAAACTAAATAGTAGACAGGGAACACAGCCCCCAGGATACAGAGGAAAAAGCTAAGGCAGTTAGAAATACAGACCCAGCATCAACGCCTCTTATGACCATTTGCCATCTGTGAGATCCTCGGGCAAGTTACTAAATACTGTGAAGATGATTTCTTCATCTGTGAAACAGAGGTACTGATAGTCCAGATTGTTGCGCTGATTAAACGAGATAATGTCCACAGCACTCTGGTTAAATGTCTACATCAAAGTAGTTGTTCAACAAAAGCCAGTTCCCTGACTAGTACTGTCCAGCACCTCCCAACAGAAACAAGGGTTTCATTTGGGTTCTAAACTCATCATGTTAGCAAAGACTTGTTAATTGCCAAATGAACAGCCTTACAGGAAAAAGATGGCTTCTCTTTTGTTGAATACTAATGATATCAGGCTTGTATTCCTTCCTTCTCCTTCTCCTTTTCTCCTTCTCCTTCTCTCCTTCTCCTTCTCTCCTTCTCCTTCTCTCCTTCTCCTTCTCTCCTTCTCCTTCTCTCCTTCTCCTTCTCTCCTTCTCCTTCTCTCCTTCTCCTTCTCTCCTTCTCCTTCTCTCCTTCTCCTTCTCTCCTTCTCCTTCTCTCCTTCTCCTTCTCTCCTTCTCCTTCTCTCCTTCTCCTTCTCTCCTTCTCCTTCTCTCCTTCTCCTTCTCTCCTTCTCCTTCTCTCCTTCTCCTTCTCTCCTTCTCCTTCTCTCCTTCTCCTTCTCTCCTTCTCCTTCTCTCCTTCTCCTTCTCTCCTTCTCCTTCTCTCCTTCTCCTTCTCTCCTTCTCCTTCTCTCCTTCTCCTTCTCTCCTTCTCCTTCTCTCCTTCTCCTTCTCTCCTTCTCCTTCTCTCCTTCTCCTTCTCTCCTTCTCCTTCTCTCCTTCTCCTTCTCTCCTTCTCCTTCTCTCCTTCTCCTTCTCTCCTTCTCCTTCTCTCCTTCTCCTTCTCTCCTTCTCCTTCTCTCCTTCTCCTTCTCTCCTTCTCCTTCTCTCCTTCTCCTTCTCTCCTTCTCCTTCTCTCCTTCTCCTTCTCTCCTTCTCCTTCTCTCCTTCTCCTTCTCTCCTTCTCCTTCTCTCCTTCTCCTTCTCTCCTTCTCCTTCTCTCCTTCTCCTTCTCTCCTTCTCCTTCTCTCCTTCTCCTTCTCTCCTTCTCCTTCTCTCCTTCTCCTTCTCTCCTTCTCCTTCTCTCCTTCTCCTTCTCTCCTTCTCCTTCTCTCCTTCTCCTTCTCTCCTTCTCCTTCTCTCCTTCTCCTTCTCTCCTTCTCCTTCTCTCCTTCTCCTTCTCTCCTTCTCCTTCTCTCCTTCTCCTTCTCTCCTTCTCCTTCTCTCCTTCTCCTTCTCTCCTTCTCCTTCTCTCCTTCTCCTTCTCTCCTTCTCCTTCTCTCCTTCTCCTTCTCTCCTTCTCCTTCTCTCCTTCTCCTTCTCTCCTTCTCCTTCTCTCCTTCTCCTTCTCTCCTTCTCCTTCTCTCCTTCTCCTTCTCTCCTTCTCCTTCTCTCCTTCTCCTTCTCTCCTTCTCCTTCTCTCCTTCTCCTTCTCTCCTTCTCCTTCTCTCCTTCTCCTTCTCTCCTTCTCCTTCTCTCCTTCTCCTTCTCTCCTTCTCCTTCTCTCCTTCTCCTTCTCTCCTTCTCCTTCTCTCCTTCTCCTTCTCTCCTTCTCCTTCTCTCCTTCTCCTTCTCTCCTTCTCCTTCTCTCCTTCTCCTTCTCTCCTTCTCCTTCTCTCCTTCTCCTTCTCTCCTTCTCCTTCTCTCCTTCTCCTTCTCTCCTTCTCCTTCTCTCCTTCTCCTTCTCTCCTTCTCCTTCTCTCCTTCTCCTTCTCTCCTTCTCCTTCTCTCCTTCTCCTTCTCTCCTTCTCCTTCTCTCCTTCTCCTTCTCTCCTTCTCCTTCTCTCCTTCTCCTTCTCTCCTTCTCCTTCTCTCCTTCTCCTTCTCTCCTTCTCCTTCTCTCCTTCTCCTTCTCTCCTTCTCCTTCTCTCCTTCTCCTTCTCTCCTTCTCCTTCTCTCCTTCTCCTTCTCTCCTTCTCCTTCTCTCCTTCTCCTTCTCTCCTTCTCCTTCTCTCCTTCTCCTTCTCTCCTTCTCCTTCTCTCCTTCTCCTTCTCTCCTTCTCCTTCTCTCCTTCTCCTTCTCTCCTTCTCCTTCTCTCCTTCTCCTTCTCTCCTTCTCCTTCTCTCCTTCTCCTTCTCTCCTTCTCCTTCTCTCCTTCTCCTTCTCTCCTTCTCCTTCTCTCCTTCTCCTTCTCTCCTTCTCCTTCTCTCCTTCTCCTTCTCTCCTTCTCCTTCTCTCCTTCTCCTTCTCTCCTTCTCCTTCTCTCCTTCTCCTTCTCTCCTTCTCCTTCTCTCCTTCTCCTTCTCTCCTTCTCCTTCTCTCCTTCTCCTTCTCTCCTTCTCCTTCTCTCCTTCTCCTTCTCTCCTTCTCCTTCTCTCCTTCTCCTTCTCTCCTTCTCCTTCTCTCCTTCTCCTTCTCTCCTTCTCCTTCTCTCCTTCTCCTTCTCTCCTTCTCCTTCTCTCCTTCTCCTTCTCTCCTTCTCCTTCTCTCCTTCTCCTTCTCTCCTTCTCCTTCTCTCCTTCTCCTTCTCTCCTTCTCCTTCTCTCCTTCTCCTTCTCTCCTTCTCCTTCTCTCCTTCTCCTTCTCTCCTTCTCCTTCTCTCCTTCTCCTTCTCTCCTTCTCCTTCTCTCCTTCTCCTTCTCTCCTTCTCCTTCTCTCCTTCTCCTTCTCTCCTTCTCCTTCTCTCCTTCTCCTTCTCTCCTTCTCCTTCTCTCCTTCTCCTTCTCTCCTTCTCCTTCTCTCCTTCTCCTTCTCTCCTTCTCCTTCTCTCCTTCTCCTTCTCTCCTTCTCCTTCTCTCCTTCTCCTTCTCTCCTTCTCCTTCTCTCCTTCTCCTTCTCTCCTTCTCCTTCTCTCCTTCTCCTTCTCTCCTTCTCCTTCTCTCCTTCTCCTTCTCTCCTTCTCCTTCTCTCCTTCTCCTTCTCTCCTTCTCCTTCTCTCCTTCTCCTTCTCTCCTTCTCCTTCTCTCCTTCTCCTTCTCTCCTTCTCCTTCTCTCCTTCTCCTTCTCTCCTTCTCCTTCTCTCCTTCTCCTTCTCTCCTTCTCCTTCTCTCCTTCTCCTTCTCTCCTTCTCCTTCTCTCCTTCTCCTTCTCTCCTTCTCCTTCTCTCCTTCTCCTTCTCTCCTTCTCCTTCTCTCCTTCTCCTTCTCTCCTTCTCCTTCTCTCCTTCTCCTTCTCTCCTTCTCCTTCTCTCCTTCTCCTTCTCTCCTTCTCCTTCTCTCCTTCTCCTTCTCTCCTTCTCCTTCTCTCCTTCTCCTTCTCTCCTTCTCCTTCTCTCCTTCTCCTTCTCTCCTTCTCCTTCTCTCCTTCTCCTTCTCTCCTTCTCCTTCTCTCCTTCTCCTTCTCTCCTTCTCCTTCTCTCCTTCTCCTTCTCTCCTTCTCCTTCTCTCCTTCTCCTTCTCTCCTTCTCCTTCTCTCCTTCTCCTTCTCTCCTTCTCCTTCTCTCCTTCTCCTTCTCTCCTTCTCCTTCTCTCCTTCTCCTTCTCTCCTTCTCCTTCTCTCCTTCTCCTTCTCTCCTTCTCCTTCTCTCCTTCTCCTTCTCTCCTTCTCCTTCTCTCCTTCTCCTTCTCTCCTTCTCCTTCTCTCCTTCTCCTTCTCTCCTTCTCCTTCTCTCCTTCTCCTTCTCTCCTTCTCCTTCTCTCCTTCTCCTTCTCTCCTTCTCCTTCTCTCCTTCTCCTTCTCTCCTTCTCCTTCTCTCCTTCTCCTTCTCTCCTTCTCCTTCTCTCCTTCTCCTTCTCTCCTTCTCCTTCTCTCCTTCTCCTTCTCTCCTTCTCCTTCTCTCCTTCTCCTTCTCTCCTTCTCCTTCTCTCCTTCTCCTTCTCTCCTTCTCCTTCTCTCCTTCTCCTTCTCTCCTTCTCCTTCTCTCCTTCTCCTTCTCTCCTTCTCCTTCTCTCCTTCTCCTTCTCTCCTTCTCCTTCTCTCCTTCTCCTTCTCTCCTTCTCCTTCTCTCCTTCTCCTTCTCTCCTTCTCCTTCTCTCCTTCTCCTTCTCTCCTTCTCCTTCTCTCCTTCTCCTTCTCTCCTTCTCCTTCTCTCCTTCTCCTTCTCTCCTTCTCCTTCTCTCCTTCTCCTTCTCTCCTTCTCCTTCTCTCCTTCTCCTTCTCTCCTTCTCCTTCTCTCCTTCTCCTTCTCTCCTTCTCCTTCTCTCCTTCTCCTTCTCTCCTTCTCCTTCTCTCCTTCTCCTTCTCTCCTTCTCCTTCTCTCCTTCTCCTTCTCTCCTTCTCCTTCTCTCCTTCTCCTTCTCTCCTTCTCCTTCTCTCCTTCTCCTTCTCTCCTTCTCCTTCTCTCCTTCTCCTTCTCTCCTTCTCCTTCTCTCCTTCTCCTTCTCTCCTTCTCCTTCTCTCCTTCTCCTTCTCTCCTTCTCCTTCTCTCCTTCTCCTTCTCTCCTTCTCCTTCTCTCCTTCTCCTTCTCTCCTTCTCCTTCTCTCCTTCTCCTTCTCTCCTTCTCCTTCTCTCCTTCTCCTTCTCTCCTTCTCCTTCTCTCCTTCTCCTTCTCTCCTTCTCCTTCTCTCCTTCTCCTTCTCTCCTTCTCCTTCTCTCCTTCTCCTTCTCTCCTTCTCCTTCTCTCCTTCTCCTTCTCTCCTTCTCCTTCTCTCCTTCTCCTTCTCTCCTTCTCCTTCTCTCCTTCTCCTTCTCTCCTTCTCCTTCTCTCCTTCTCCTTCTCTCCTTCTCCTTCTCTCCTTCTCCTTCTCTCCTTCTCCTTCTCTCCTTCTCCTTCTCTCCTTCTCCTTCTCTCCTTCTCCTTCTCTCCTTCTCCTTCTCTCCTTCTCCTTCTCTCCTTCTCCTTCTCTCCTTCTCCTTCTCTCCTTCTCCTTCTCTCCTTCTCCTTCTCTCCTTCTCCTTCTCTCCTTCTCCTTCTCTCCTTCTCCTTCTCTCCTTCTCCTTCTCTCCTTCTCCTTCTCTCCTTCTCCTTCTCTCCTTCTCCTTCTCTCCTTCTCCTTCTCTCCTTCTCCTTCTCTCCTTCTCCTTCTCTCCTTCTCCTTCTCTCCTTCTCCTTCTCTCCTTCTCCTTCTCTCCTTCTCCTTCTCTCCTTCTCCTTCTCTCCTTCTCCTTCTCTCCTTCTCCTTCTCTCCTTCTCCTTCTCTCCTTCTCCTTCTCTCCTTCTCCTTCTCTCCTTCTCCTTCTCTCCTTCTCCTTCTCTCCTTCTCCTTCTCTCCTTCTCCTTCTCTCCTTCTCCTTCTCTCCTTCTCCTTCTCTCCTTCTCCTTCTCTCCTTCTCCTTCTCTCCTTCTCCTTCTCTCCTTCTCCTTCTCTCCTTCTCCTTCTCTCCTTCTCCTTCTCTCCTTCTCCTTCTCTCCTTCTCCTTCTCTCCTTCTCCTTCTCTCCTTCTCCTTCTCTCCTTCTCCTTCTCTCCTTCTCCTTCTCTCCTTCTCCTTCTCTCTTTCTCCTCTCCTTCACCTTCCGCTCCTCCTCCTCCTTCTTCTTCTGTGTCTCTTGTGTGTGTGTGGTTTTGAATAGATTTATCCAACTATCTCAAGGTTGCTCTGCTTTCAATCATCTAGCTTCTTCTAATTATTTAACTCGTCCTCTCCCCTAAGTAACTGCTCCCTAAACTCCCTTCCAATATGCCCTTGAGAAATCTTGCCTTTTCCATTGCCTATCCATTTGATTCAGGTTGGGTAGGTTGTACATGCTGGTTCTAGGGGCAAGCCCATGACTCAGGCCCTGGCCAATGAAAGCTCTCCTGATTGCTGCTTTTAAAGCAAGTTTTAAAGGAGGGTATGTTTTTCTTCAGAGATGGTGGGTCTGACCCTTACATATGAAGAATGTTACTCCAGAATGAGTTTGTTTTTTTTTTTAAATATATTTTATTGATTTATTACAGAGAGGAAGGGAGAGAGATAGAAAGCTAGAAACATCGATCAGCTGCCTCCTGCACATCTCCCACTGGGGATGTGCCCGCAACCCAGGTACACGCCCTTGACCGGAATCGAACCCGGGACCCCTCAGTCCACAGGCCGACGCTCCATCCACCGAGCCAAACCAGTTTAGGCATTCCAGAATGAGTTTAATATGAGAACAAAGAGAGTGGGAGAAAGATGGATTTTGATGGCATGATTTGAAACCTCAGATCCAACTATGTCTGAAATGTGAACCTTTTGATATTACCACAAGGTACTAAAGGATGAGGGACCCCTAATCCAGACCCCTAATCAGATAACCAGAGGTGACTTTCCAGAGAGGATGTTTGGTCAAGGTTAGCCAGGAAGAAGAATGCAGGTAATGTGAGCCTTGAGAAGGTAGCACACGTGTACTTCTGTGTTAGTATAAAGGAAGATCAAGGGTTTGGCAAGGAGAAAAAATTAAGACAGATTAGAGATATAGTTTAATGGGGCAGGTATGTGTGGAGCATTTTTGTTCTAAGTACTACCCTATTTTTCTTTTTAACTCAATACCCCTTCACTACAAAAGTGAATAATGGAAAAACTCCCCGTAATTAGTGCAAATAATAAGGACTATTCATTTCTGAGGAAGGACAGCTGAATTATGTGGATAATAAAGCATTTCAAAAAATAAGGCAGAGCAAAAATATTAATGGGGAAACAAATGAGAACAGTATTTATTATGGACAGGCAAATTCAAAATTCCTACTAGAAACAGAGAAGCATGTTTTCCTTTATATAAAACTGTGCTCAAACTGGCTTCTTGTATATTATGTAAAATCTTCCCTCCTTCCATGCCATATCTGTTGCCTACTTTAACCTGTTGTTTTCTACCTCTTTCTGAAAGCTCTGGTAAATTTTTTCCATACAAGCTCAGCCTACATCATAGTCCTTGTCTTTCAGCATTATGATTTTGCCATTATCTTTACCAAACAGAGTTCAATAAATGTTTGTTGAATTAATGAATAACTGAATATTAAATGGACACTCATTGAATCATTTGTCCATTTATCCATAAGCAATCATTGAGCCTAGATGATTGGGCACTGGGGATATGGAAATAAAAAATTCAGTCATTATCCTTAAGGAGCAAACCCATGAGTGCTTAGCAGTCGAGATTATCCTGAGCGCAAGATTTGTCTCTAGTTTCCTCTGCCTTCTGCATGTGTGTCTAGAGACACAATATGAAATACCTAGAATATGAATAAATATTAATGGA
>NW_006383012.1:966781-978858 GCF_000327345.1 Myotis davidii | reverse complement strand
AGTGGAAAGTAGGTGTTCAGCTAATGTGTGTGGTAGGGGAGGAAGAGAAGGAGGCAAAAGTAGCATATGTTCATTTACTCACTCATTCTATTCAATATAGATATAGAAGAAAGTGCCATGTAAATACCAGCTATTATAAATCACAGCTAGTAAGACTATGTGATTTCAACTTCTGCTCTCCTTCCCTTGTTTCACCAGCTGACCTCTTTTGGGCTCTTTTCCTGGGACAACAGCTTGTGGGTAATTACAACCACTTTGTCAACCTACAAAATTCTCAGAGACCCAATGCAGTGGAGTACACTTAAATGTCTACTGGGAAAAAAACTGGGGTCAGGGAGGACCAACCTTGCCAGGGAGTTATCCTGCATCTAGAAGGGTTCAGGAATCTGGAGAAGGGGCTGCGACATAAATTAAAGAAACAAGACATGAAATATAAATTTGGAATACATGGGGGAACCAGGGAAGGCTTAGCTTTAGTAACTATATTCTCCTTGAATCTCTGGACCCAGAGCTTTTTATTCACACATTTTTGCCCTAAAGCAAAGAAAACACACATATCAAAGGTAAAGTTTGGTAAGCAGTGAAGTAACAGGTTGGGGGAACTGCCTTCGGTTATTCAGCTGTTTGGCCAGCAGCAGGAAATAACATGTAGATTTTCAGGTTTGGGGAAATGTCCTCAGCTGTCTGGCAGCAGGCAATAACATGTATCTCCAGTCCTGCTGATGCCTCAAGGTTCACCAACCTTTTGATGAACTTCTTGCATTTATGACCTGCTGGAATTAGCCCCGAGCACAACCTGGAAATAAAATCTTGGTTTTAAGATGATAGGAACTTCCCCCAGATCATTCCTGAGTCCTAGTTTTCTCCAGCAAATTTTCTCCAGCAAATGTGAGCAGGTTTTTTATGTCTGGGAAAGATTGTCGCCTCATGTTCCCCCTGTTTGGTGGAACAAGTGTTTCATCTATTAAGATGCATATATTTGTAAACATTGGGTATAGTGGAAAGGATATAGATTTTGGAAACAGCAGAAAGCAGGCACAAATCAGATCTCTACCATTGATAATCTGTGATCTTAAAAAATCACTAAACTTCACTGAACCTCATGTTCCTCCTCTTAATTATGGGGTAATAATCTTTACCTTATGGTGGACAATAACTGAAAATAAAAGCATGCTGAAAGCCTAACCTGTGTGTCAGGTAGGGAATAAGTATTGAAGATTCTAAAATCTTTAAGATTCTAAGATGCTGACATTCAGAAATCAAATTTGAATAACATTTACTATTTAACAAAGATGAGTATGATTTGCCATAATCTTAGATATGACTGTTTTTATCTTATTTATTTCTTTGTTGGTGGGAGAATACTCGTTTCAAAATCAAGGCCAAGATCTGACAATCTCCCCAACACCCAGAATCCAAGTCACTACACTTGTTTTGGGAGCACCTGCTGTTCTTTCGTGGGATCTCAGAATCATGAAGGAGGGTTTCACTGTGGATGGATGACGGGAGTCTTTGATTATTGCCCAAATCAAGTACTTGTTTTGGTCCTGTTAGGATTCTGTCCTGAGATCCTTTAATCACACAGCATCCTCTCTTTTCAATTTAACCTTTCTTCCAAGTGACCTAAAATTGCAGATAAATGCTTCCTATGGCCTGAGAATTCATAATGGGCAGTAATTAATTATACATCAAGAAAATAAAATAGGAAATAAGGTAGTAGATTTCAGGTTCAAAACAGAGTCAAGGGTTGGACCTAAACTAATTGGTTTCCTGATAAAAGTTTTCCTCCAGGGGCACTGGGAGACCTTTTATTTTAATGAGTATTTGCCAAGCTTAGAGGATTCTCTAAGCTATAGTCATCCATTTACAATGAACAAAAGGCTGAGGAGTCTAAATTCTGTAACAGGCTCGAAGATTTGCTGGATTCAAAAGGGATATCATTTCAGAAATGACACTGCAGTTTGGGGTAATAAGTTTGTCTTTCTCCAAGTCACCACCAAAGAGTCTTATTTGAGCTTTATTGTTGTGTAGAGTTGAGGCCGAATGGATGGGATTTGCTCTGTCAAGTGTTTCTAAATTAGAGCTGAAGCTTCCTGATTCCCAAACCTATGTTTCTGCCTAGAGCCCCACTCAGTCAGGTAATTAAAAAAATTATGTTTTTATCAATTATGAAATCATTTCTGCTTCTATTATTGCTATAATAAATGACTCTCTGGCATCCCAAATCAATGAATTGCTATTCAAAGATTATTATCTTCCCCTTAAGTCCTCTATCTATCTTTCCAGTTAAGGCCATGCACATGCAAAATGATACCTAGGATTGTGTGCTGTATAAAGTATTGGAGAAAGTAGTTCTGACATCAGCAGTAGCTTCTGTGATAAGTGAAGGTTTCCCAGAGCAAGGGGCAGTTATCTGTGATGCTAAAATAAATAGGACTTAGTTGAATAGAAATTGGGTAGTCCTGGGGAATGGCATCTCTATGAATGCAGAATCTTGAAGGCACAAAGGATTTGTTTTTTCTGGGGGGTGATGCTTTTACACTTCTCCAATCAAGAGTTGGGGTCTAATTATATTTTCCTTGAATATGATATTGCCTGCTCTTAGTGACTTGATTCTAACGATTAGAATGTGCCAAAATGATGCTGCATGACTTCTAAGGCTAAATCATAAAAGGTGTTAAAGCTACAGCCTAAGCTCTCTCTTTTCCGGTGCATGTGGCTTTGAAAGCCTAAGAACTCTGGCTACACTGAAGCTGACGTTTTGGGCCCACCACATGGAAAAGCTACACGAAGATGGTCATGCTTCAGGAGATCCATCTGACTCACCTCCCAGCTCTTCCAATCCCCCCAGTTCATGTACCAGACCTGTGAAGAAAGATGCCTTTCACTTGGGATAAAGCCAAGAGAAATTCAAGAGCAAGAGAAATTCAAGCAAAGAATGCCTATCTTAGTTCAGACAACCCAAGAGCCATCAGCGATAATAACAGTGATTGTTGTTGTTCATGCCTCTACATTTGGGATCATATTACATAGCAATAGATAGCTAAGACAGGTAAATACTGGCAGGTTCATTCTGACTAGATGGAAAAACTCTTCATCCTCGGGAGAGAGTGCAATAAAGCTGGAAAGCAGGGTTCAGCAAGACTAAGGGAACCTTGAATATTAGGTTGAAAAGTTCAACGTTGTGTCTGACAAGAGTAAAACATTTGGCATCTTCAGAAGGTAATTTTGGCAGGATGTGTAGACCACTACTTGGAAAGAGGTGACCAAGTCTGGGTAAGAAAATGGTTAGAAAACCCTAATGATTCACAAATAGCACAATGAATGCCTCAATAGAACAGAATGGTGGAAATGGAGAGAAAAGGACTAATTCTAAACTCACAAAAATAACAATTTCCATTTGACTGCTGGCAGATCAAATGTTCCTACCTCATTCTTATTTTCTTACTGACTTCCACATATTGATCATATGGTAGGCCCTCCACACATATTTATGGGCAAGACAGAAATCATGGCTTAATAAAAGTAATTTTGGATTAATAAAGAAAGAACTTGGCTCTATTTTTGGCTTTACAACTTACTGATCATTTAAAAATTAAGTAAACTCCATGGGACGAATTTTCTTCTGTTGAAAATGCAATTACATTATCTGCCTCATAGACTTGCTGCAAGCATCTCATTTTCCTTTTAAACCTCTCCTTAGACAATTATATCAAGATCCATGGCTTTTGCTACCTGGTATGTACAGAGAGGTAACATACATCTCTAACCCCAATCTGTCACCCTAAACCAGAACAATACGTCCACCAGATAGATGCACACAGACAACTTGAAACAAACATGTCAAAAATGAAATTGGTCACCTTCTTATTCCAGGCAGTCTAAAAAAATGGTCTTTCCAAAAACAAAACAAAAAATGACCTTATCAAAAGCAGTAAACTTTAATTACAAAATCTGGCCCAAACGAGAGACTATCAGGAAACATATTTGATTTGTGAAACTATCTGGCACCAGTTCAAATTCCTACCATCATAACCAGCAAGTTCTTCTAACCAAATTTAGGTTTGTCCAAGGTACCTCTTGTGCCTTAAATGTGTTATGTTTATTAAATATGAATGGATTAATGAATCAACAGTCTGATATGCAGCACATACACATGTAACTACTGGATTTAAAGTCTTATGCCCACATTTTCATACTGTAGTGCTCCTGCAGCTGAATCAGCTGCATCCCCAAACAAACAACAAAAAGTAAAATAAAATATATAACCAAGATGCCCAATGATACCCTAGGTTATGTGGGTATTTGTGACCATGAATTCATTTCCTATTTTCTGCAAAATGTCTCTTAATTTCCTTCACTTAGAAAACACATGCCATCTGACTCTAGGGGGTTGTCATAAAATGAGAACTCCAATCCGAGGTAACTGTCAGGTCTCTGAAGAATATTAATGTGGACTCCATTTGAAAGAAACTAGAGGGCACAGTTAGGTCCACATTTTGATAACAGAATGTATACGGACCCTAAACAAAACATCAGGAGATAATGTTGCTATCATGTTTCCCTGCTAACAATGCAAGAAGTGATCCTTGCCCTCATCACGTTCTCTCTGCACCTTTGGACCTTTCTGATTCTGATATCTCCTGTCCAGGAGTACTTATAGCTCAGATTCAAATCAATCTTAATTAAGATAACAGAGGAGATAACAACTTCCCTTCTAGTGCGAAAATTGAACACTTACTCAGTGTAGGCTTGCTGCATTCTTGTTGTTGCTAATCCTCATCCCAGGATATTTTTCCCATTGACTTTTTAGAGAGAATGGAAGCGGGAGGGAGACAGAGAGAGAAAAACATCGATGTGAGACAGTTGCCTCCTACATGTGCCCCAACCAAAATCTGGGATTGAGCCTGCAACTGAGGTACCTGCCTTTGACCAGAATAGAATCCCAGACCCTTTGGTCTGCAGGCCGATGCTCTAACCAGTGAGCTAACTGGCGAGGGCATTGATGCATTCTTTTATATGACAAGGAGTGGAAGAGACTATAGTTCCTCATTTCAGAGGCTTGTCATAAGTCAGTGGGATGGAAAGTTTCGAAGAATTTCTTCTGCTCTTTTATTACATTCTGCTATTTTATTCTTTTAGCAGCCTGAGCTGATTTCCATTTGGCAGGTTTGGAGCTAGCTGGGGCAGAGCCCAGGTTTATTGAGGGTGACGGGGGAAGCTTAGGCTGACAGAAAAGCACACACCAAGCTAAAATCTGCATAACAGGAGGCCAGGCCTGACACTACCAAAGATGCCACCTGTTTCCTGGAGCCCAAACATTGCTTCTGTTTTGCTTTTCAGATTATTGTCTATATGTAGGTCCAAAGGAATGAGTCATGCATGCACAATAATGTCAGCTACCTCTGCACCCAAGATACAGCACAAGTAAAATTATTGCTGCACTCAAACCCCCCAATAAATGAAAATTTTAAACTCTAGAAAACTGTAAAACATACTGTTTGTAGGTACTAGAGAATTACAAAAGGTAGGCAGAAACTTGAGGCCATCTGATGTTTGAAGGAAGAAAATCATGTGAGCTATTTTATGCAGTTTACCCTTGAGTCACTCCACATTATGATGGTATACAACTCATGCAGAAAGCTCTAGACATACAGGTTTGATGTGGCAAAGGACAGACACTGCAGCTGACACTATAGCTGAAAGCTGAGAGAATGATCCTAAAAAGGAAAGAGTCACAGGTTGGGGCAGCCTCCAAATTTATATTTCAACTCCACTCTAATCTATAGCCGACCACTAAATTTCACATGCATGGGGGAAACTCCAGAGGACCCTGCAGAAAAGTGTTACTATCAAAACTAAAAAAAAATAAAAGCTGAGTAGAACTTTCAGCTGCTCACCACCAAAATAATCACAGACATCCATCATACTCAACATGTACATGGGTATTATATTTTAAATTATGGTCTCAAATAGCAATCAGAGTGTGATTCCTAGACCAACACATGGAATAAAGCTGATGATACTTTTCTAAGATTATGGACTTTTGGCCTTGCTACATCATGCAGGTCTTTTAAGCCCACGGGAGGCCTCTCTCACACAACACCTTCCTTGCCATTGAAGGATCTGAGTAGGGTCTGAATCCAATTCCTCAGCAACTGAATCTTAGCCACACAGTGGATACTGTCTGGTCACCTAGCACATGCTCAGGGCAGTGGGGACGAATGACAGAGACCTGGTTAAAGGATTAAAAAAAAAAGGAAAGGCCCAAACTTTATTTTATTGTTCTAATGTTACAAGAGTGTAAAAAAAAAAAAAGGAGTTTAAACTTCTGTGGGTTTTCCAAGCGATCTGGGATTTATCATAAGAAATATTAAATGCAACCTGAAACCTTGAGAAAGAATGTGATTCTATGTTTGGTCTTATTTAAAATGAATGAGGCTGCCAGTTCCCATTTCAGCAACAATATTTCATAAAGCTATGCGTTGTGGGCTGATCCTGCTGCACACATGGATTACCAGAGAGGCGCTGCTCAGGTTTCCAGAGTGAAGAACTGGTCCTTTGAGACACACCTAAAGACACAAGCTGTGACAGGTAAATCTCTGGCTTTCACTTTTCCACTTTTCCTTGTTCTTTTTATTTATTTATTTTTATTGATTTCAGAAAGGAAGGGAGATGGAGAGAAAGATAGAAATAGCAATGATGAGAGAGAATCATTGATTGGCTACCTCCTGCATGCCCCCTACTGGGGACCAAAGCCACAACCCAGGCAAGTGCCCTGACCAGGAATTGAACCATTGTGCTGGGCTACATATCTGGCACTTTGGCCAGATGGGTCATGCTGTGCTGTCTGTTCCTGAAACACATAGATAGGAAGGTACTGACATCAGGCCAGGCCTTGAGATATGGTCTCATAGCCCCTTCCCAGCATGCAGGCCTTCTTCCTCAGAAGGCCCGGAAGTCTCACTCCAAATTTGGGAGACAAAGGACTGGACAAGTTATAAATAAAGAGAGTTTCCTCCATATGGGGGGGGGGCCCAGAATTTGAAAGACACATTTTTCTCTGGGCCTCCACAGAATTTAATAATAAAATGTAACTCCTGTAGTCAGCACTGCAGTTCAGCCTCTGCTTCGGCAGGGTGCTGTAACGGTAGTCGCTGGCCAGCTTAATAAATGAAGGCTCCTAAATTTTGATCTGAGTGCCTCGTGGTCGTCTCTGTGGGTCACCCCATGACACATGACCCCCTAGTTCATAAGTCAACACTTAACCACTAAGTCACTCTGGCCCGGCTCTGTTGTTCTTTAAATAGCGCAGATGCTTCATTCTGCCTTGGATATAGTTACCATCTCCTCTTACCCAAAGTGAAGCTGGTCCACATATTTCCAGACCAGAGTCTTGAGTAGGGACAAGGAACTCTGTTGGTCAAATAATGGTCAAATTTCACTATTTTAAAAAGATATTTTTATGTTTCTATGATGGCTCAAGAGATCATCTTTTCTTAAAAACACAACAATGTACTTTGACATTGTTGAATTTCAGACCTTGCCCTTACTACTTTTGGACACACTCAAGTTTTTGAACCCTTTGTCTTCAATACATCCTCTCAGCTCCTCATTTAACCTATATTTATTACACTTATTTATATTGTTTCTTTCCTGCCACAAAATATTTTATCTCTTTCATCCATCCACTCCAAGTCCTGACAACATTTTAAGACCTACCTCATATCTTATTACCTTCTTCCCAGCTAAAGCCATCTGTATTCATGGTCAATCATGGGAAGCCTATATCACTAAGCATAATTAATTTTAGTGCTGATTCATGGAAGTTCTTATTTTCTTATGTCTCACAGTTTTGTTTTAGTTTTTACGTTTTTAGAGAAAAAGCAATTAAACACTCTTAAGAAGCGTGGCTCAGCCCTAGCTGGTTTTGCTCAGTGTACAGAGCATAGGCCTGTGGACTGAAGGGTCACAGGTTTGATTCTGCTCAAGGATATGTACCTCAGTTGCAGTGCAGGAGTCAACCAATCGACGTGTGATATGTGTCACTCACATTGATGTTTCTCTCTGTCTCTCCCCCTCCTTCCCACTCTCTCTAAAAATCAATGGAAAAATATCCTCAGGTGAAGATTAACCTTCTCCCGTCTGCCCTCCCCCCCCAAAAACACACACACACACACACACACAACAACAACAACAAAAAAAACTTGGCTCACAACTTTGTATTCCACATATAAATAAGTTTACAGTGACACCTGTTGCTGTCACATTTCTCCATCGACTGATTTCTTGATTCTCAAATTTGCAAGATTTCACTGTTATCTAATAGAAATATATCCACATTCCTGGGATTTGCTCCTCAGGTTTCAATTTAAAAGATTTTGAACTGATTCAGAAATTTTCATAAAATTAACCCAAATCTTTCCAAGGCACATGAGGCAAGACTAAACTCAAAAAATAGGTTTAGGAGGAACTTTTGGCTGATTCTCTCCAGACTGTCCTTGAGGCATTAGTGAATGCTTTCTTTAAAAAATGAGAACATCTCTGCTCTCCACACAGTTCCAAAAATCTAAGCATCGAGAGAAAGTTAAGTCTGGAAATAGAAGCGAGTCCTGTTGAGAATGTGCAGTTTGAAGACACCCAGCTGCCTCTGGGCCCAGAGGTGCTGGGGAGCTCAGGTTTCTCTCACAAGTGCAAGTTCTAGATTGATGGCTCCACAGAGGAAAGCGGTAGGTTTGAGCATCCAATCGGTTGTGCAAGACTCTTAGGATTCACAAAAAGCATCAGCTGGAATCCCAGTGTATCATTTACTTAACAAATCATGTAATTTGATTTTCTCTATTTTGATTCCTTATCAATGGTTGCTAACTGTTCATAAAAGAATCCAATGTGATTTGCAAAGCCATCTTTTCATATGATCGATTGTCATCTCCCAGGTACGGCCTTCTGCATATTTATCTGGCAAGATGCTGAGATGTTTCAGTGCTCCCTCTGGTTTCCCTAACAGTCCCAGGGAGGTTTTCAGCCCCAGAGACTGTGGACTGGGAAGACACTTGAGCGATGGAGACATGGAAGAATGGCACCATAAACGTGGCCCCCTTTTGGTCCCAGGAGACACAGGTTCTGGTTCCTCATCTGTACAAACTAATGAAAGCTAACTTCATTAACCCCTTTGCTAAAAGTTTTTATTCATTTTCTCATTTGAGTTTCACAAGAATGTTACATTGTCCATGTTGCAGCTAAAGAAATGGTGTCACAGAAGATTCAATGATCTGCCTAATGATGCAGAGTTCGTAAGTGGTAAAATAGGGATTTGAAGCAGGCAGGCTGAGTTTGAAAACTATCCCAAAGTGTACTATTTCCTGTGTTAGGGACCTCAGATTACTTAATCTATCCACAATTACAATATATACATATATACATATGCATATATATATGGTATTACGTAAGATTAACCACTAGTTTGTTTTTTAAAATGGCATTCAAGGGAGAAAGGTAAAAGTAAATGCATACAAAGTCCAGAGAAGTAATGTGGAGCCTGTAAAATCTGTTCTAATGAGTATGCAACCTTTACCCCCAGCCCACTGTTACTAGGTGGGGAGGCTGGTCTGCAGTTGCAGTATCTCTCAATGTCTTTTCCAGAGCAGTATGTGAAAATTTAGGCTCTAACATATTAGCTAAACAAAAGCAATGATAAAAATAAATACCTGTAGGATGCTAGTCTGAGTTTCACAAATTATACAAATATAGTCTTATTAACAGAAGTAGCTTCTGTACTAGAAGACAAGAGGAAATCACTTAGCCTACAGGATCTCCTGATGTCTTATCTCTAAAACAGAGCTGAGATAACAAAGTTGCGTTCTATGTTTCCTTAATGCCTTAACTGTATCCCATTCTAAATCTTTGAGTCTAAATGAAAAATCATACCCTTGATCATGAGCAATTTACATTACAACTGAGGATATATACCTCACATAGATTTTAAAAAATTGAGATTCCTTTTGCAAAAGCTTCCAGAAAGACCATATTTTCTACTTGTTAGAGGAAAAAGTAATTGGAATAAGACATTTAAAAATATTTCAAAGGGGCCAGTTATCAGAGAAGACTAAGAATGTACCAACTACAACTCCAGTCGTGGGAGGGTATTTAGCAAAACTGAATAAACACAAAGGTGGGATTCTGGGTGATGGTCTTTGTCAGGATGCACAGCCATTTGGGAGAGAAGACTCACAGAGATGAATCTTTAAATAACTGTAGAGTTTTTTAATGAGGAAAATAGTGAAATCTGTTCTTTACCTCTCCAAGGGTCACAATTAGCATCTGATGACAGCTTTGTTTTGCTACAGGCAGCACTTCTCAAACCTATCACATGTAAACAAGTCTGCTGCATCGGACAGGGAGTTCCTTGTCACTGAAAACACTCAACGAGAAGCAAGGGAAACAAATAGTGGGGGTGCTCACATGAAAAAGTAGGGTGAATGTGGTACTGCTGCACATACCTGACTGCTCCTCAGAATCACCCAGGAAGATTTTAACGCCCCCCTCCCACCTTCCCCTCTTTGTCCTTATGGCTGGTCAAATAATGCAATTGACATGAGGCAAATTGACAGGAAAAAATGAAGTTCTGACCCATACATGGGGGATTCACAGAAGCATGACGGATTTTAAAATCATAAGTTCACATTGATACCAATACTAGATAGTTTATAATGTCTTTCCCTTAATTATTTATAACTTCTTTGTATGACAATGAGAAACCTAGCTCTTTTTCTTTTACAATATTGTTACTTACTTGCTTAGAACTGAATACACAGAAAGTAGTTTTCAGAAGTGAGTTAACCTCTCACTTTATAAGAAAGAAACCTATTAACCAGAGTCCAACTTATTTTTAGAATTAATTTTGTATTTAGCCTGAGGCGTATAATCTAAGTAATATTGAAAAGTTACCTGGTTTAGTTATTTTTTTCTTTATAGGGAAACTTTCTTCTTTCCCTCCTAGTTCCTCTGGCTGGTTGAATAATTAAAATGACATAGATTAACAGGAGAAAATAAGGTTTTAATAAGTGCACATGGGGAATTCACATAAGCATGGAAATTTCAAAGACAGTAAGGCGAAATGAGGTATATATGTCATTCTGGACTAAGGAGGAGGTAGGAGCCTGGGACTTCAAAGGGAAGTAAAGCAATTCACAGGGAGATGGAAAGAATAAATGTTCAGGAAAGAAATGTTTGCTAGGCCATCTAGAAACAATGGGACAGAGAGAAAACTTTGATCAAAGATAGATAGTTTATAATGTCTTTCCCTTAATTATTTATAACTTCTTTGTATGACAATGAGAAACCTAGCTCTTTTTCTTTTACAATATTGTTACTTACTTGCTTAGAACTGAATACACAGAAAGTAGTTTTCAGAAGTGAGTTAACCTCTCACTTTATAAGAAAGAAACCTATTAACCAGAGTCCAACTTATTTTTAGAATTAATTTTGTATTTACCCTGAGGCATATAATCTAAGTACTACTGAAAAGTTACCTGGTTTAGTTATTTTTCTCTCTCCCTCCAGTGTGGTTACATTATTTCTCCAAATATGGTTTATAAAATGTGGTTCTATTTGTATTCTGCTTTGGTATTCACCTCATACATTTTTATAACATGATTGTAAAAGTTAGATTGTTCAAAATGCTCTTCAGAGAATCATCACTACCCATTCTATACTTCCATATTTTCTATCTTTCTCACCCATGTCATATAAGTAACCATTTCTAATAACCTCTCGTTTATTCTTCCTGTGTTCCAGATGCACTACTAAAAATTATAGATATATTTTCCCATTCCCCCACCTTTTTTACACAAAGAATAGCACACTTTGTGTAATCTTGTGCATTTTTCACTTAATTGATTATCATAGAGATCTTTCTCAACCCACTTCTTTATTCTGGCTGCATTATATTCCATTATGTGAATACATCACAGTTCTTGAACCTCTCCTCTATGTATGAACATATAGCTTGTTTCCAATATTTTGCATTTGTAATCAAGCCTGTAATGAATACCCCATATACAAAATTTATTTTTTCT
>NW_006383012.1:961258-966720 GCF_000327345.1 Myotis davidii | reverse complement strand
ACATGAGAACTAGTTACCCAAAGTAGTTGTATTTTCTGTTTTTCCCATTATGGGGGAAATAAAATGTCTTTTTATATATTTATATCCTTTCTGTGGATTATCTATCGAAGCCTTTTAGCCTTTTGCCCACTTTTCTATCATAGTTTTTTATAATTTTCACTCATATTGAGTTGTTTATATTTAAGGATGTTGACTCTTCATGTGGTACATATTGCAAATGTCTTACAGCTTTTCATCTGTGTTGGCTACAGTTTCTAAAGAAGCACAGATGCATTGAAAATGTCCAACACTTCTAATAAATCAAGTAGAGGGAGACACAAAGTATTCATTCAGTTTAGTGACATGGAGCCCATTCTTGACTTCAGTGAAAACTGGAGAGTGAGGGAGAGGAGTGGAAGTGGAGGAAATTAGGAAGTTTGGCTGTGAAGAGAGCAAAAGGGAGATTGGAGGCTGCCTACTTTTTTTAATATATTTTATTGATTTTTTACAGAGAGGAAGGGAGAAGGATAGAGAGTTAGAAACCTCAATGAGAGAGAGAAACATCGATCAGCTGTCTCCTGCACACCCTCTACTGGGGATGTGCCCGAAACCAAGGTACATGCCCTTGACCGGAATCAAACCTGGGACCCTTCAGTCTGCAGGCCAACGCTCTATCCCCTGAGCCAAACCGGTTAGGGCAAGGCTGCCTATTTTTTAATCAATGAAAACATTTTTTATATTTAAGGATGTTGACTCTTCACGTGGTACATATTGCAAATGTCTTACAGCTTTTCATCTGTGTTGGCTACAGTTTCTAAAGAAGCACAGATTCATTGAAAATGTCCAACACTTCTAATAGATCAAGTAAAGGGAGACACAAACTATTCATTCGGTATAGTGACAAGGAGCCCATTCTTGACTTCAGTGAAAGCTGGGGAGTGAGCGAGAGGAGTGGAAGTGGAGGAAATTAGGAAGTTTGGCTGTGAAGAGAGCAAAGGGGAGATTGGAGGCTGCATATTTTTTTAAAATATTTTTTATTGATTTTTTTTTTTCAGAGAGGAAGGGAGGGGATAGAGAGAGAGAGAGAGAGAGAAACATCGATCAGCTGTCTCCTGCACACCCTCTACTGGGGATGTGCCCGAAACCAAGGTACATGCCCTTGACCGGAATCAAACCTGGGACCCTTCAGTCTGCAGGCCAACGCTCTATCCCCTGAGCCAACCCGGTTAGGGCAAGGCTGCCTATTTTTTAATCAATGAAAACATTTGTTTGCTCTGGGCCTGAGATTCTCAGTGATTTTTAATTCCTTTGGTTCCACATTTTATCAAATCATGTGGGTGCAGACCTTAGGTTCTCTTAGTAGGTGCCCCTAGAGATCAGTTAAGAAATGCACCCTGGTTCTGAAATACACTTGGAGATCTCACACTTAGGAAATCATCTCAGGGAACCAGTGCCCAGGTTGCTGTTGGAAGGGTGCCCAGTATAGAAAGATAACATTTGACAATCAGCATCAGGCTTTATCTTTATTAACCAAAGTGCAGCTCTGGGGAGCATCTCAATATGAATAAATGATGTTTTTGCTAATGCAGCCAGCATTTGTAAGTAACAGATCTACCGCTCTACATGGCAGGCAATAGTGACAGTTCTGTTTTCCTAAAGAAAACAGAATCGGTCTCATTAACTAGAGCTGTCTACTTTCTTAGCATTAACTCATGGGATACTGCCACTTGAATAAATACAGGCTGCTGGAAACGGATATATAGTCTTTATGATCCCCCCAAACCCTGCATCTCTATGGCTCCTTTTGTTTTTATTGGGTGAGCTTTATTGTGGCAAAAAGGTTACAAACTGAGACTTGTCACTTTCTGATGGCAATAATTTAGCATCTAACAAGCAAAACTCATAAGCCCGGGAGGAGCACAGCAGCTCAGGAGCTGGTGCTCGGGTGCAGATGAGGTTGCCACTAAAAGGAAGTGAACGGGACTCAGAATTGGAAATCAGGCTGC
The DNA here is from genome assembly GCF_000327345.1 of Myotis davidii. NCBI lineage: Eukaryota > Metazoa > Chordata > Mammalia > Chiroptera > Vespertilionidae > Myotis > Myotis davidii. The sequence continues at coordinate 964,735 of NW_006383012.1, read as the reverse complement.
GAAAGCATTCTCCAGTGTGTATGTGAGAAGGGACAAAGAGGAACCACTGAATTCAGATTACTGCAAGATGTTAAACCAACTAGAGTAGCAACTGATGCCATGGTCGTAATGTTAATAAAATAATAATCATGGCCGAAACCGGTTTGGCTCAGTGGATAGAGCGTCGGCCTGCGGACTGAAAGGTCCCAGGTTCGATTCCGGTCAAAGGCATGTACCTGGGTTGCGGGCACATCCCCAGTAGGAGATGTGCAGGAGGCAGCTGATCGATGTCTCTCTCTCATCGATGTTTCTGACTCTCTATCTCTCTTCCTTCCTCTCTGTAAAAAATCAATAAAAAAATTTAAAAAAATAATAATAATACTCATGATACTGATAATATCCCTCATTTATCAAGTGCCATAACTACATTTCATCATTATACCTTAGGAATTGTGCAAATATCTTAATTTCTTGAGACTCCGTTTATAAATCTGAAAATTGAAATAGAGATAATGACCAAAGTCACAAAGCAAACTTCAAGTCATGGAGGTAGAGTTTAAATTTGGGTTTATTTTCTAAACTTTGGACCATCATGCTCACCATTGAACTTGTAATCAGGATCTTTCCGCACATGGCTACAAATCAACTATGTGATTCAGTGAGCGAGAGGTTACATAAGAGCAAGGTTGACATATGAGCTGCCCCTTTGTGTAAAACAAGGAGATCAAACTAGACAAATTCTCTAGTCCTATTCAGAATTAACCATTTACCCTATTTCCATTGCTTGAAACTTCTGCAGAAAGGCTGCTTCTGATCTCCATACTCTGAAAAACAAAACCGAAATAGCCCTTCACAGCTAAAGACCAGGATGCACAAACTAGGGGTTGAATAGGTGACTGAGTGAAGCATCAATGGTCCATGAATATAGCACTGTTTTACATAATGTGGAGATAGAGTGATATAGGGCTCAGTGTGGACACCACTGCTCTCTCACATCCCTGGCCTGAGGAGTTTCCTTATGTAACAATTCTTAGGCGGGGTGGGATACTCGGATGTCATCCAGAGGATCTGTCCCATCATTCTTGATGCAACTAATCTCTCCACTTGTTTTTCCATTTTATTTTTCAATCTGTAGTATCCCTGGAGTGCAAAATGCATTTTTCCTTGAGAGAACAAATTGGGTGTTACCGGTAAGATATTATTATGTGACTATTCATGAACACAAGTGTGTTCATATGTCTACACTTATTTCAATATCAGGATCTCTGGGATAATGAGTGTATCTGAGCATAAAATATGTAAATTCATAATGCATATCTTATATATGAGAAAATTTTATATTTAAATCACTCACATACTGGAATTTTACTTAATATTTATTTGGTTCATTTCCTCTCCCTCTATTTTTGATAGGTGCATCTTTTATTATTGTTATATAAAATAATTATTTAAAAATATCTGTAACGTTTTTTGAACATGCAAGTGTAATTATTTTACATTTATCTATTTACTATTGCATTTATATTTCTACTTTATTATTTTGCTTTATTATTCTCCTCACTTTTCTCACCCTCTTCTTCCTGCTTTCTGATGCCTTCTTCTTTTCTTCCTTCATTATGCCATGCTAAAATTTTTTTCTACAACTTTTTCAAATACTTATTTTTCTATTGATGTTTGTCATTTTGTCTTCTCTTATTCATTTGAAAAGTTCAGTAGTTATTTTGTAGTCCCTTTTCTATTATTTTTATTTTGATTTATTAAAATGTTTTGATTTGTTATACCTATACATTTTATTTAATACTTACAGTTTTATCTCATATCATTTTTGTCTCTTCAAAATAATTATAGGATTATGGAAGCAACCCAAATGTCCATCAGTAAATGAATAGATATCAAAAATTTTGTTATATACACAGAATGGAATATTTTTCAGCCTTAAAGAAGGAAGAGAATTCTTACTCACACTATAACATGGATAGACCTTGAGGACATTAAGCTAATGAAATAAGCCAGTTACATGAGGTACTTAGAGTAGTCAAAATCATACAAACAGAAAGTAGGAAATCATATAGATAGGTTCTGAGGGGGAAGGGAGAATGGCGGTTATTGTTTAATGAGTATAAAGCTGAAGTTTCACTGAATAAAAAGAGTTCTGGAGATAGATGCTGATGTTAGAACATTTTGAATGTATTTAATACCACTTAACTATACACTTAAAAATGGTTAAGATGATAGGTTTTATGTTTGTGTATTTTACCATAGTAAAAAAATTGGTCCAAGTATTGACGCATTAAAATTTCTTCTGCCAAGAATTCATTGGTTCTTGATGAGTTTTGTATTACTATCTCAAGTAGAAATTTTAAATTCATGCAGCTCTTGAAAATTTGAGTCACCAGTCACATGTGTTTCAGGCACAGGTAGCCAAAGTTTTATTTTATTTTTTCAGAAGCTTTTTATGTCCAAATACTGTGACAAGTGCTAATTTTTTTAGCCCCCATTAGAATTGGGATTATCTCTTTAATTTAACAAAGAGAGATGAATGTCAGAAGTAAATTAACCAAGGCTATTCATAATCTGACAAGGTAAATTAAATAAAAGGTTAGCCTTATATTTATGGGTTTTAGTTACTTCATCTTTTTACATATCTTTATATGAACTCATGGCATAAATTGAAACTATAGACTTAGCAAATGGTAAAGAAAAGAAATAAAATATATTAATTAGCTGAAACTTTAATTAGAATGTATGTTTTATAACTTCTGATCCTATAATTCTACTGTAGAAATTTACTCCAAGGATATAATTGGAGAAATATGATATAAATGCCTCAAAACATACATTTGTGAAGACATATATGCCCAACAAATAGTAGATGCTCATCCAATGCTTGCTGATAAACTGAATGATGGCTGGTGAAAAAGAGAAAATAGGGAAACAGAGACACATACTTACACAGGCTTCTAATTTGAGCCCTCTCCTATTCCTTTTAATATTTCTCTGTATAATACTCAGTTATGGCTTGTCCTTCACTGACTCTCTATTTTATCTTTCTACTTATTTTATTCTCTCACTTCCTTTCATACTTTGAAGCTGGTGACATACTTTTTCTCCTATTCTGTCTTTAAAAGATGTTCAAGGCTGTGCTGAGAGCTCTCCCCACCCGTCTCCTCCTCTTCCTCTTCCTTCTCATCCTACTCTTCTGTTCACCACCCACACCCTGAGCAATTCAGCTTTATTTAGAAGGAGTAAAAATAAAATTGCTTCAGGGCTTTGACCACATAGGCCAAGTTTTGCCTGGAGACAATGTTTACAGCTCAGTGATAATTTGAGATTGTTATCAAGCAAGACTGGAAATGTGCCATAAGAACTGCTGAATATGGGAGAGTGAATACTTAATGGATCCTGCAGTAAAAACAAGTTGGTAAACAGTAACCAACACAATAAGAGTTGCTGTGGTTAGTTTGAGGATGGACTAATTAATTTCCTACATGACTAGCA
>NW_006383012.1:948635-960810 GCF_000327345.1 Myotis davidii | reverse complement strand
AGGATATCTTTCTCTCTATCTTCTCCTTCTGTGGGCAACCCCATAATACAAATGTTAGTATGCATGAAGTTGTCCCAGAAACTCATAATATCTGCACATGTTTTAAAAATAATTCTTTATTACATTTTCCCCCATTAACCCCCTCCAGCCCATATGCAACCCCCACTCCAGGCCTTTATCATCCTATTGTCTCTGTCCATGGGTTATGCATATACTAGTTGTACCAGTTAACAATGCGGATTTTTTTAATAGATGGAGTTCACATATGTTGATATATATACGATTTGATATGTATACTATTTTGTTGTATTGACAGCAAACTTCAAAACTTCATATGTCAAATTTGCTGAAGGTGTTAACATCATAGATATTTTTATGCTTAAAAATGTCAGATTTCGTGCCCAAAAAAGAGCATTTGTGGGAAGTTTTAATTCATTACTGTATTTTGAAGAAAAGTGCTGCTGAATACTTTGGGAAGCTTATGGTGAACATGCTCCATCTCAAGATACTTGTGAGCTCTGGTTTAAATGCTTTAAAAGTGATTATTTCGACATGAAAGACAAAGAACGTCCAAGTCAACCCAAAAAATTTGAAAACCAACAACTACAGGCATTATTGGATGAAGATGTGTGTCAAACTCAAAAACAACTTGCAGAAAAATTAAACATTGCTCAACAAACAATTTCCAATCGTTTGCAAGGAATGGGAAAGATTTTAAAGGAAGGAAAATTGTTGCCACATCAACTGAACGAAAGACAAATGGAAAACCGAAAAGTCATCAGTATAATGTTGTTTCAAGGGCACGAAAGAAAGTCTTTTTTTGCATTGAATTGTGACTGGTGATGAAAAATAGATTTATTTTGAGAATCCCAAATGCACAAAATCATGGGTTGATCCAGGTCAACCATCAACATTGACTGTAAGGCCAAATCTGAGACTTAGAAAGAATATGTCATTTGCCTAGAAATATAAAGACAGTGGAGAATGAAGCTGGGATTGGTACTCTTCTAGACCTGATTCTAAATTCCTTCTAGTTTGCTTCTTTTACCTTTTGTGTGATGCTTCTCTCTTTTAGGAAGATATGGCTTTTGCTAGCATTATTTCTGGAATCCGGATTTCAGGGATAAGCCTATCCTTTGGCTGGCCAGAAGGTTTCTAGAACGTAGCCACTGAGTAAGCCTGGGCACATAAAATAAGGAAATGGGTGCCACAGCTGTTAGGGAGGTTCTTGACCTTGTTCCAAAAGCTTGGCCTGCCCAGCTCATCCCTCACTGCATCTGCCCTCCCAAGGATAAAGGGGCTGATGGCGGCGGAGCCACCATGCTCCCTCCTCTTGATAACAGGAGCAGCTTGCCTAGTCATGTTCCCATCAAAACAACATGATGAGTTGTAGTGAACGGTCATCTATCCAACAAGTTATCTTAAACCGGGACAGGAAGCGATTAACCAAAGAGCATCCATGCATATATGCATAATCCATGGACACAGACAATAGCATGGGGAGGCATGGAGTGGCATGGGGCGGGTGTGGGGTCAAAAAGGGAGAAAATGGGAGACATCAGTAATACTGTCACAGCTCAGCGACCGTGACAAGCGCAAACTCACTCTGACAGCACATGGCATTGCTTAGGATATGAACTCAGTTCCTGTCCATTTGATTGCTTCTCTACAGCAAAGCTGGCTGCCAAATAATGATTTCCTTTGTTTGCTACTTTGCAATTTAAAAATTTTCCCATAGGAATTATCTGACTTCATTCTCATAGCAACCCCCATGAGTAGGGAAGGCGAGCAGTTTATCTTTTATTATAGGTGAAGAAACTGAGGCACTGAGCATTCAAGCAGATGTTGTTTTGTTTTGTTTTTCTGAATGTTGTTTTTATTGTGGGTTTTTTTTTCCTGAGAGAATTTAGCATGAGAGTAGCTGAGTCAGCAACATCTCATGGTTGCTCTTTCCTCTGCATCACTATGTGGCCATTCATTCTAGAAAGTTCCATTTTATAACTGTGTCTTTTCTGTCAATGGCAAGAAGACATAGTTGTGTAAGTTTTCAAAGGAATACAAAGTTGACTGAAAAAAAGGGGGTGAAGTGGATTTAGGAGGCATAGATAGAATAAAGCAAGTGGAAGGAGGATAGGCACAGTGGAGTGCCCTGAGTACCCCCAAAACCCCGGCCTCAAGGAGTAGCAGGTGGACAACAGGCCTCCAGCTGCAAGGCCTCTATGCTGTGGCCACAGATGTCCTGCAGTAAAAACCTTAGTCAGATTTTGGCCTCTAATAGAACTGGCTGACATTCAAGGCCTCACTTTACTCATTAAAAATGTATGACCTTGGACTGTTCACCTACCTTATCTCAGTACCACTTTCTTCATCTGGAAAATGAGGAAACAGTAATACCTACTGCACCGAGAAGTTGCAGGGGAGGTAAATATACATGTCAGTTACTTTTACAATATTTACCACTAAAGAGGGAGAGTGAAGTGGGGGTTCATGGGTAAATAGAGGTGGCGATGTGTGGGCGGGTATGGAAAGGAAGTGTATGGGAATGTGAAGTCAAGCTCTGTCTATTGTGTTAGTCCCAGAACTGATGATGAGTTTAAAATATTAAACTTATTCAACTTTCCTTAATCTTACATTGGCACCGTCCATGACAAATTAGAAGGCACTTTCATAAATTAATTCCTTGAGTCTTGACAGCCATTTAAATGATAGAGATATTGGCAAAAAGAATACTTCCCCTGTACTACCCATGTCGGTGTCCCTTGTATGTTCCACCAGACAGGGAGAGGGACATGCCCATGGAGTGATTGACAGAGGAATGTCAAAAATTCACCTCTTGTAGCCCAATGTCCTGATATCAGAAGGACCTCCACAGCCAAGCCATAGATTTTGAGCCTGAGAAAAATGTTGGAAGTCATCCATCCATCTGCTATCCAAGTCAATCTCTGTGATGATTTTGGTGTTTAGGACCTCCTCACAATCTTAGACAGCCCCAGCGAAACCACCAGAATGACCCGGCTACCAGTCTCTATGACTCGCACTGACTACCAGGGGGAAGACACTCAATGAAGGAGCTGCCCCCTGGTGGTCAGTGTGCTCCCACAGTGGGTGCGCTACTCGGCTAACTGGGATGAGCAGCGCTCCCACAGCAGGTCGATCCCCGCAGGCCATGCCCCCCACCAGTGCACAAATCCTGTGCACCAGCTCTCTAGTTAACTTATAAGACCAAATGTATTCTCTCCTCTAAGGGTCTAAATCTAAACACGAGAAATCTATCTGCTTCACCCAAGAAGATCCACTCTGTGACAGTTAAAGGCGAGACCTTCCCAAATGCTATTCCCTGTTCAGTTCATTCCTAGGTTTGGGGTGTCCTTTTCTTCCCTTTCATCCAGGCCAGATGTATTCCTCAATTAAGGTCTAACTTGAGGTTTTCCTGATAAGTGCTCCATCCATATCTCATACCAAACTCTCTCTTATTTGAATTTTAAGCACATATTACTTACACATTTTGTTTAGCAATTTTTCATAGAGTAGCTTGTGACTCCATGAACATATATTCATCTCTTATTGTTCAACCCATGTTTCCTGATCCTTAAAGGAAGAAACGGTCATTTTTATTTTTTGTTCTCTATGTTATATAGACCGTTGCCTAGCACTCACTAAGAATTTGACAAAAAAATTTTAAACAATACATTTAAGTTAAAAAGGAGAATAATATTTCTTGGCATTGTGATTGGCTTAGCACAGAATGAGTGCCCCATATAGTCAATAACAACTGTGCCCATTTATTGGACCTTATTAGACAGGCACCATTGTACATAAAAGTTATCTGATTTATAATTACAATGATTTAAACTATGAGAAAATGGAGGAAAAGAGGTTAAGTACTTGTCTGAAGGTATGCATCTAGCAAAGTGGTGGAATTGAGCTTTGATCTCAGATGTCTGACTTTAGCCCAAATATTTTAAAATATATGGGTCCCAGACTGCGAGAGGGCACAGGCCGGGCTGAGGGACCCCCCTTCCCCCCCGAGTGAACAAATTTTTGTGCACCGGGCCTCTAGTTATATATATAATTTATTTCAGAGAGGGAGATAGAAACATTGATGAGAGAGATCATTGATCAGCTGCCTCCTCCACGCCCCACACTGGGGATCGAGCCTGTAAGCCAGGCATGTGTCTTTGACCTGAATCAAACCCAGCACCTTTCAATCCACTGAGCCAAACCAGCTAGGGCTAGCTCACATTTTTAGTGACTACTTTAAATTGCTCTTCAGTACCTGGTCAACCCTGCGATCTCTTTATATGTAGGAAATACTCATGAATTGCATTGTTGATCATACTGTTGACTGGCAGGATGCCATGGAGCAGATCTATTCTCCCCTCAGATTCCTGGAATGTGATTGTATTTGGACAGAGGATTTCTAATCCAGTTTGGATTCTATCATATCTCCAATGAAAGAAAAAGTGACATAAAAAACATCTGCTTTTATATCTGCTCCCATCAGCTTAGCTCCAAATCCCTTTCCATACTTATGCATATGCCTTCCTTGCAAAACACACAAATGTCCAAGTAATCGGAGTGGAATATCATTTTCCATGGCAGTTCCCTTCTAGCCATAATAGGCCAGTTGTCAAGTGGCTCCAGAACATGATTAAAATATTTTTATCTGTAATAGAAATGTCACTTGTCCAATTATCCCCTTAAATAAAAGGAGAGAAAGGGGAGCGGGAGAAAGAGAGAGATTTAGTATAATTCTACTTACAAAAGCATGGTAGCATGGTACTTTACTCCCTTCAAACAAATGCATCCATCTCTGAAGAGCTTTTGAGTCCTCTGCCCAAGAATTTTTTTTTGGGGGGAGGGTATCAAACATACTTTTTTAAATTGAATTTATTGGGGTAACAATGGTTAACAAAATTATACAGATTTTAGGTGCACAATTCTATAACATATCATCTGTACACTGTATTGTGTTTACCAACCCAAGTCAAGTTTTTTTTAAAAAATATATATTTTATTGATTTTTTACAGAGAGGAATAGAGAGTTAGAAACATCAATGAGAGAGAAACATCGATCAGCTGCCTCCTGCACACTCCCTACTGGGTATGTGCCCGCAACCAAGGTACATGCCCTTGACCGGAATCGAACCTGGGACCCTTGAGTCCGCAGGCCGATGCTCTATCCACTGAGCCAAACCGGTTAGGGCCCAAGTCAAGTCTTTATCCATCCCCATTTATCCCCCTCATACCCTCTGCTACCTCCCCCAACCCTCCCCAAGTATTCTTTAATCACTTGCATTTCCCTATAGTTTTACCTTTCAGAATCTTATTTTTAAAAACAAAGAAAGTAAAAGAAAGAGAAATACACTTTCTTGTCCTGTTTGCCTCCTGCCGTTAATTACTGTAGGTCAGCAGGAGCCTAGAGGTGCAGCCTGGTAATCCTGCATCAGTGGACGCAGCCCAGGAAAGGAGACGTCCCCAGACTTGCCAAAGGCCCATGGAAGTACATGCTAGAAAGAGCCATTTCCATGTCTTTTGTGTCAATCCACTGCGTCAGTTCACAGCCTTAACAATGAGAACAGAAGAAATCTTTATGACTCCAAAGAGTAACAGAGTAAAGAAAAGAAAAGAGCCAGAAGGAGTTGGACTTCCCTGCAGTCACCATAGTAAATGTCAGGGCATGAAGTTAACTGCTTTGTCCCCTGGTCTCTGAAATAATCCATCTCGTGTGTCCTTTTCTTGGGTCCCAATTCTCCCTGACGTTTGTTTCAGTAAACTTTCCCTTTACTATCCCCTTTCCTGGAAATCTCTCCTCACACTCCATACACGGCTCAGTCACTGCTTCATTCATTCATTCATTCATTCATTAACATACTTTCACCAGCTCCTCTGAGTCCCTCGCTGCCCTAGACATGGGTGATTGAGCAGGGAACAGAACCATGGGCCATCTCACAGAGCTTACACTATATTCAAGGAGGAAGAAGTATATATTCAATAAGCACACACACATATCCAATGTCAGGGGTTCAGAAGTGCTTGTGGGGGAAAAAAGAAAGCCAGGTACTGCAACAGAGAAGGCTGGAGAGGAGGGGGCTATTTCACTGAGACTACTCAGGAAAGTTTCCTTTAAAAAGGTATCATTGGAGCTGAGACCTAAAGAAAGTGAGGCATAAAGCAGGCCAATATCTGAGAGAAAAGTGTTCTGGGCAGAGGGAACAGCAATTACAAAGATGCTGGGGCAAGAGCATATTTGGGGCTTGAGGTCTGTAAGGAGGAGAATGAAGCTGGAGGGCGGGGCATGGAGAAGGCAGATATGAGATACTTGGGGATACCTGTAGGTCAAGATAAGGAATTTGGATTTTATTCTGACTGATATGGGAAGCTATTGACAGTTTATAATGGAGAGGTGCTATAATTTAATGGGATACCATGGGGCATATAGGCTGAGAATGGAGTGGTATGTGGAAGATGAATGCCATAATAGTGCAATATTTGGTGAGAGAACATAATTTAACCCAGACTAGTAAAGGTGGGATTATTATGAAGTAATTGCATTTGGAGATATATTTTGAAATTAATTTTCATGATTTCCATGTTGTGTGAGAAACAGTGGGGTATTAAGAAATATTTGAAAGACAAATATCACAAGATCTCACTTATATGTGGAATCTAATGATCACAATAAACTGATGAATAAAATAGTACCAGAAGCCTGGAAAGATGGAACAGACTAAGGAATCTCAGAGGGATGGGGGGTGGGACGGGAAGAGGTTAAACAATGAACTAATATGCATATAAGCACCACCTATGAACACAGACAATATGGTGGTAAAGGCCTGGGGTGGAGAAGGAACTGGGTGGTGGGGGACAAGGAGGAAAATAAAGGGAGGACATCTATAATACTCTCAACAATAAAGATTTAGAAATACATAAATATGTTTTAAAAATAAATATTTTAACATTTTGAGTCTGAGAAAACTAAGAACAGAAAACTGAAATTGCCATTTATTCAAAGAGGGTGACTATTGGTGGAGATGATTTGGGATGAAACATCAAAATTGAAACTTTTAAGTTTGAGATGTCTACAAGATCTAATGTGAAGAACATCGCCTTGATTCCTCCCACTATTAAACAATTTGTGTAAAGACAAGTTCAGGGCAAATGCTACCTCCTCGTGACTCACACACTGCAGGGTCTTTAGAAGACACAGGTGACATTTTATATTTCTTTGTCAACAACTGTGTAACCACCTCTGACACTATGTGATGCAACAGGCCCAGGACCATTGCATGATGCTCCCTAGAACGACCAAAGGAACCCAGCGTCTGATTTTACTCATGACAAAGATTTATTTCAGGGACGCAATGGGAATACACAACCAGATCAGTAGCGAAAGATGTATCAAGCAGTGTCTAGTGCTAAACGCATGCGTGGACTTCTTTTCTCTCCCTAATGAGGCCACACAGAACACATTCTCCCCTTAGCCCTGAAACGTAGCAGCATTTATGCAGTTCTTCTGCTCAGGGAAGCCCGTTTGAAACTCAGAGTCTGCGGTATTTGTTAGAGACTGGCTACCTAGACACGATAGCCAGACTTCTAGAAGACATTCATGTGACGGTGATTCACGTCCCAGGAAAGCACATGATTCTTATCCCTTAGAAGAGCGTTACAAAATCCAGGTATCCAGACACCAGTCAAGGAGCAGCCCTGCAAGCAGATCCTTCTAAAGATTAAGTTTGCTATAGGAACTCTTTCCTGCCTAATTACAGATTTTGGAACAAGGACACTAGCATAGATTCACATAGTACAATGAATGGAGTGGGATTTGGTAACCTACAGGTTTTTAAATAATGTATAGCTAAGTTTGATGACCACTCAGATGTGGAAACTATTAAGTCCCTTGAAGTTCACCGCAGCCTAGCCACTTGAAATAACTTGTCCAATGAGTACACACAAAGCAAAGCATGGGAGAGGAGGTTGAAGACGCCCTCTGCCAACAACTAAGGGAGGTTCTAGGGCTAGGCAGATCACTTCATCTCTCTTTTGTTTTCATCTGTGAACACATGAGGAGGTGGATGAGATGATCTCCAAAGACCCTTTCAGCTCTATTGTTCTGTGGTCTACATTAGAGAAAGCAGTATAAAGTGGAAAGATCCAGGCATCCTGGTCCATGCCCTTCCCCACACTCTGCCCCCACCCCCCTTGAAATCCAGAGAGCAAATCCATTCTCTCCCCTGGATCTCTGCACTTGAGGAAAGCCTGAGCTGAGGCATGCTGTAAGATCAAGGGAAGCAACGGCTGCCTGTAACAGATTTTCTCTCTACATTAATGTCACAAGTGACAAGACAATTTTACAGGGGAAGGAGGAGATGTACTTGCTTTGTGGGAATGAAAGACAGAGATTAAAACCTGAAAAGCCACAAGGGCCTTCTGCAGAATTTTAAAGGCAAGTCTACCCTCAGACAGCTCGACGACTGATAAATCTTAGATTTCCGGGGGGAGCTCTTTAGCCTATTTTCTGTCTGTAATCTTTTACAGCCTTCATGAGGAAACTATGGCTGCATGTTACCTGCAGTAACCAAGATAAAATAAAAAACTCAAGCGTGCGACTCTGTCACAGATGTAAAAGATCTTAATACCAAGCCTCTTCCTTGACAGGTAGGGCTCACAGAGGACTTGCCTGGGTCTAGGTTCCCCACCTGCTAATGTGCAGATCAGGACAATTGAAATGATAACATCTGACATGGATTATCCCCCTAGTAATGAAGCAGATCACCAATAATCCTATATAATAAAAGGCCAGACCATAAGTGTAACGACCGGAATGCCCAGTCGCTATGAGGTGGGGGGCCAGCGAGGGGAACCGGCTGGCTTGCAGTGGTGGCGGTGAGGCAGGATGAGGGCCTGCAAGGGGAACCAGGGTGCTGGCGGTGACAGCGGCAGCCAGGGACTGGCGAGCGGGCGGAAAATGGCTGATTGCAGGCTAGGCCTAGGGACCCGCCGCGCACACTATTTTTTTTTAAATATTTTATTGATTTTTTACAGAGAGGAAAGGGAGAGGGACAGAGAGCCAGAAACATCAATGAGAGAGAAACATCGATCAGCTGCCCCTCACCCCCCCACACTGGGGATGTGCTCGCAACCAAAGCACATGCCCCCGACCAGAATCGAACCCGGGACCCCCAAGTCCGTAGGCCGATGCTCCATCCACTGAGCCAAACTGGCTCTGGCCGCACACACTATTTTGTGTGCTGGGCCTCTAGTAATATAATATAAAGACAAGTTTTCTTAAAATTATCAATTTTAAAGTGAAACACTGCACCTTCATTTATCCTCCATCTCTTTTGCTATCCCAAGTTCTTTCTGTGTCTTAAATCTCATCAGTATACAAGCATGTGTTAATATTCCCAATCTAAAATACACTCTTCTGGGTTAACTTTAAAAAAAATAATATTTCTTATTGATTTCAGAGCAGAAGGGAGAGGGAGAGAGATAGAAACATCCGTGAAGAGAAGGTTCATTGATTGGCTGCCTCCTGCATGACCCCTACTGGGGATTGAGGCCGCAACCTGGGCATATGACCAGGAATCGAACCGTGACCTCCTGGTTTATAGGTCGGTGCTCACACTGGTGGAATTCTTCGGGGTTAACTTTAATCACCAATCCATTTCTCTGTTATTCCTAACAGCAAAGTTTTCAAGAGAGTCTTTTAAACATGTCATTTCAAATTGCTTACCTCTTATTCACTGTTAAACCTACCATAAAATGAAATTTCTCCCCAACTCTTTTCATAAAAACTACTCTCTTGAAGTATATTAATAACCACTTTCCTGTTGCTTGATTCAGTACAATTTGTTTTTCACCTTAATCTTTTGACAACCTTCAACACTATGGGCCACTGTTATCTCTAGCTTCTCTGATATTGTACTGGCCCGATTATTCTTATAACTCATGGATCATTCCCCCTTAGTTACCTGCGTGTCCATGTGTGTACATCTGTATATATAATAGGGACAATGCATGTAAGAGTAAATATCTCAGCTCAATATTTTTTTACATATGCATATACTTATGGAACTCCCTACCAGCTGGAAAAACATCTAGAATATTTTCACAAGGCACCCACATGCCAATTCCCTGCCAACACACTCCTGCCCAAATACATACATACTATTCTGACCTCTGTAACCATATATCACAGGGCTCCCATTATCAGCAAGGGATGGCATGGCCCACTGACAAGCAGTTTGCCAGGCTCTGTGTCCGACATACTTTTCTGATACCTCCTGGGCCAAATCAAGTAACATAGGCAAGCCTCGCTTTAGAGTGAAGTAAGAAACTCCACTGTGGAAAGGAACTACAAACTCACATTAAAAAGGGATGTTCCCATGTTTGCTTAATACGGGGGAGGGAGAAAGAGAGAAAGAGAGATCGATTGATTTACCTACGCAGTCTGCCATCTCCCCATTTACCACCAGGCCAAATGTGAGTCCCATTACATCATGACAGGGACCTCCCACCCCCTCCCAAGTGGTCTTTAGTGCCTAGCCCTCCACTGACTGGAACACCGATACTAATGAATAAATACTTTGTCCGTGAAATACATGGCTAGCGATTGATGTAAATGTAAGCCCAGGTTTCATAAGTCCTATTTGATGCTTAGAGAATGGCCCTAGCACAGGCTCTTTATAGATTTGTAGGAGGAAACTGGGATAGAGGTACAGTTTATAAATGTGTGTGGATGTCCTAAACATATTGAGCTAAGGTGACAATCTTCTTCCAAATCCTATGTTTGAATCCAAGGATCTGTACGCCTTTGTTTTCTCAAAAAACAAACAAACAAACAAAAAACTGCTTTTGCTTTATTTGCTTGTTAGTTTTCTGCGGGAGGATTTATTTATTTTCCCTTCTGTTTTTAATTACTTTCAGTCATAATGATAATGACAGTTGTTTAATTGTTGAGTGCTTTCAATGCACAGGCATTATGGCATATTATCTATTATATTTAATTCTCAAAATATTTATGTGTTAATATTATTATTCCCATTTCATAGGCTAGGATACTGAGATTCAGAGAAAATGAGTAACAGTTACAAGATATCGTATAAACTATGCGGTAGAACTGGGACTCAAACTCAAGACTATCTGATTCTAAGTTCATTATTTTAAGCTTTATGCCATCGTAGGTCTCAGAAACATACTTGTTTAGAAATGTTTTGAGTTAACCATTTAGTGAACTTTATCTACAAGAATATATTCTTGGGATTGCACACAACTTTAAATGTCATCTAGTTCAACATCCAAAGTTGGAAACTTCCCGACAGTGTACCTGGCAGGCACTCATCTGGTTATTTTTGTAATCCCTCCAGTAACAGAGAGCTAAGAACTTTACTAGAAAACCCCGGACATTTCTAAGGTAGGAAATGTAGTTTGTCATCGTGGTGAATTTGAAACTCAAAAGACATTCTTGAATTTCCAGGTGTACTAGTCCTACTAACCTGCCCATTTAGTGCCAGGGAGCTTAAGATGACAGTGCACTTATATTCTTACTGGTGAAGCTGGATAGGAGAATCATGTAAGGCTTCCTATTGCAGACCGTGATTTAAATTCACTGACAAATCTTAAGTGAAGAGCCTGGAAATGGGAGATTGACTCCATTGTGGGGAGGAGGACAATAGAGCACAATGATCTGCTCAGATAAGGCTCTGTGATATGGGGCATATGCTTAACATTCAGGAGAGAGAGAAAGAGAGTCAGTTAGGTGCCCCCCTCCCCAGTATTTCAGTTCAGTACCCATGTCTTCCTGTCTGAGACAATACAACTGAAGTCAGACTCTCCCCAGTACTTCTCAGAATAGATCACTTCTTTCTCGGAAGGGGCAGAGAGTGAGCGAACTGGCAAATGAAATAAAAGTATTCACTCAGAAACGCCCAATGACCCTGGCTGGAGCGGCTCAGTTGGTTGGAGTATCGTCCCAGAGACAAAAAACTTGCAGGTTTGAGTCCCAGTCAGGGCACATACCTAGGTTGCAGGTTAGAACTCTGAGTTGGGACCCATACAGGAGGAAACCAATTATGTCTCACTCTCACATCTCTCTCTCTCCCTCTATCTCGTTCACTCACTCTCTCTCAAATCAATTTTTAAAACAGCATGTCCTTGGGGAAAAAAAAGAGAG